>NC_138306.1:38005000-38605000 GCF_965601325.2 Salmo salar | reverse complement strand
TATACATAGCTGATAGATAGTTTATACATAGCTGATAGATAGTTTATACATAGCTGATATATAGTTGATACATAACTGATAGATAGTTGATACATAGCTGATAGATAGTTTATACATTGCTGATAGATAGTTGATACATAGCTGATAGATAGTTTATACATAGCTGATAGTTTATACATAGCTGATAGATAGTTTATACATAGCTGATAGATAGTTTATACATAGCTGATATATAGTTGATACATAGCTGATAGATAGTTGATACATAGCTGATAGATAGTTTATACATTGCTGATAGATAGTTGATACATAGCTGATAGATAGTTTATACATAGCTGATAGATAGTTGATACATAGCTGATATATAGTTGATACATAGTTGATACACAGTTGATACACAGTTGATACATAGCTGATATATAGTTGATACATAGTTGATACACAGTTGATACACAGTTGATACATAGCTGATATATAGTTGATACATAGCTGATATATAGTTGATACACAGTTGATACACAGTTGATACATAGTTGATACATAGTAGATACATAGCTGATAGATAGTTGATAGATAGTTGATAGATAATTGATAGATAGTTGATACATAGCTTTTTATTTTTTATTTAACCTTTATTTAACTAGGCAAGTCAGTTAAGAACAAATTCTTATTCATAGCTGATAGATAGTTTATACATAGCTGATATATAGTTGATACATAGCTGATAGATAGTTGATACATAGTTGATAGATAGTTGATACATAGCTGATAGATAGTTGATACATAGTTGATAGATAGTTTATACATAGCTGATAGATAGTTTATACATAGCTGATAGATAGTTTATACATAGCTGATAGATAGTTGATACATAGCTGATAGATAGTTGATACATAGCTGATAGATAGTTGATACATAGCTGATAGATAGTTGATACATAGCTGATAGATAGTTTATACATAGTTGATAGATAGTTTATACATAGCTGATAGATAGTTGATACATAGCTGATAGATAGTTGATACATAGCTGATAGATAGTTGATACATAGCTGATAGATAGTTGATACATAGCTGATAGATAGTTTATACATAGCTGATAGATAGTTTATACATAGCTGATATATAGTTGATACACAGTTGAGACACAGTTGATACATAGCTGATATATAGTTGATACATAGCTGATATATAGTTGATACACAGTTAATACACAGTTGATACATAGTTGATACATAGTAGATATATAGTTGATACATAGCTGATAGATAGTTGATAGATAATTGATACATAGTTGATACATAGCTGATAGATAGTTTATACATAGCTGATCGATAGTTGATACATAGCTGATAGATAGTTGATACATAGCTGATAGATAGTTTATACATAGTTGATAGATAGTTTATACATAGCTGATAGATAGTTGATACATAGCTGATAGATAGTTTATACATAGCTGATAGATAGTTGATACATAGCTGATAGATAGTTGATACATAGCTGATAGATAGTTTATACATAGCTGATAGATAGTTTATACATAGCTGATATATAGTTGATACACAGTTGAGACACAGTTGATACATAGCTGATATATAGTTGATACATAGCTGATATATAGTTGATACACAGTTGATACACAGTTGATACATAGTTGATACATAGTAGATATATAGTTGATACATAGCTGATAGATAGTTGATAGATAATTGATGATACATAGTTGATACATAGTAGATATATAGTTGATACATAGCTGATAGATAGTTGATAGATAATTGATACATAGTTGATACATAGCTGATAGATAGTTTATACATAGCTGATTGATAGTTGATAGATAGTTGATAGATAATTGATACATAGTTGATACATAGCTGATAGATAGTTTATACATAGCTGATAGATAGTTGATACATAGCTGATAGATAGTTGATACATAGCTGATAGATAGTTTATACATAGCTGATAGATAGTTGATACATAGCTGATAGATAGTTGATACATAGCTGATAGATAGTTGATACATAGCTGATAGATAGTTGATACATATCTGATATATAGTTGATACATAGCTGATAGATAGTTGATACATAGGCTGACACTGCAGTGTGTGTGTTTAGTTTAGTTTATTAAGATCCCCATTAGCTACTAATCTTCCTGGGGTCCACATAACAAATACAAATACATGATAAAGTACAGAACAGACAAGAACAACATAAGATATTACATTCAATTTAATATAAATGTGTGTGTGTGTCTTTGAGTCTCTGTGTGTCTGTGTGTGGATCTGAAGGGCAGCCACTGCCAGCCTCTGCCACACCGTGGCATACTGATCACGATAGAGGACTATATCTAACTTTCTCTTTAGTTCTCCAATATTATAATCAGTTATTTTAACAGGTTGCCAGCAGCTATGGTTTCAGTCAAAGTTAAGGTTTCACCTTGAACTCATTATTCTCCATGAGTGTGATTTATGTTCCATGTAAAATAAAAGCTTGTTTTTTCTGTCCCTCACCAGGGCTCTAATCAGGGTTGTCTCATTCTCATATTAGCATGGGAGTGCTAAACTCTTTATCAGGACTAGGATAAGAGGGGTCATTAGAATGTTAATGTCAGAGAGGAGTGTGGAGTCTGGCGTATTGCTTCTCTGTGAAAACGTAACTGGGCTCTAAAGTTAAGAAGATTTCGTGGTTATGTACAATAGACATGTTTGTGCTCTGGTTCATGCCCTGTGTTTCATAGTCATGCTAAGTTGTGTGTGAATCTTTTTTCTATGTGTTTACTGATACGGCTGACCGTAGGCTTCCTGTATTTCATATAATACTCGTTTTAATATTGTCCAACAGAGGGTTCTCTTTTATTGAATTGATCTTGCTTTGGAAATGTTGGCTGGCAGCCTGACTGTGTTCGCGTTTATTCTTATAATGGACTTATAATACTGCCATGCTCAAGAATGACTGTGTTTCATAATCACAAAAAGCATATGGGCGGTGTGAACTGACTTACATGATAGATGTAAAATTGTCTAGACAGAATAGTACAGTATATATCATTAACATTTCAATACTGTTACTTAGTACTTTACTTGCAAACAATACTACTTTACTTTAAAAAAAAACTTTACTTTCAAATACAGGTCAGGAACAACCAAAGACACAGTTAAGTAGTTAGTTAATATTTTATTATAAATATTAGAATATGTTTTGTATTTACAATGATCGTTGTATGAAATATAGACTTTGAAAGTAAAATAAATGAGTTATATTAACATATAATGACTCTGTAAATCGAAGTAAAAGTTAATTGACAGGACAGTAGATTCTCTTGATGAGGACATCTGTTAAATCCAGAAGTCTTGAGCAATGTTTTGATAATGGTCATCTTTGTGGAAGACCTATAGAAAAAAATGTGTAATTAGTTGACTGGTACAAATAGGATGTCTAATTCCACTGAATATGGGACATCATCAAACTGGAACACTGCAGTGAATAATCACTTGTAGCACAGAGACAAAATCCACTGTATCACTCACCATATAAATTCACGATTATGTAAACACCTAGTTGTAACTTACAAGTACATTGAATCTGTGCTTTATTGAAATGTGTAGTGGATGGATAATCAGTGTACATACCTGACTTGACTGTGCAGTCTCTGCATACACCGGCGATTCCAACAGAGAATCCATACTTGAGTTGATAACGTCGCCGTAAGCACACATCTCACTGCTGGTCGGGTGTCTCTCCATCCCAGTCGTATTGTGGAGTGGGTACGTGGACGTGGCTGTGTGGTGGAGGGTCTGGTGCTGCCCTGCACATCTCCCTATCTCTGCCTCCTCTCCCCAACAGTTCCCTGAGGAGGAGGGGTTGAACTGGCACACCTCTTGTTGAGGTGATATGTGGTGTCCTGATGCGTTGAGGTTTAGCTCCTTCCTCTGGCACAGAGCCTCCTCGCTGAGTCCCAGCTGGGCAGACAGGTGGGAGATGTAGCTGATGGTGAGGCGCAGCGTCTCGATCTTGGTCAGAGTCTGTTCAGGCGGGGCCACAGAGGGGGGCAGGTAGGTCCTGAGGTGGTGGAGGGCTTTGGTCAGGTCTCGCATCCTCAGCTTCTCTTTCTCGCTGGCACTCTGTCTCTGCTTGCTGGGGTTCTTGGAGCAGTTCTTTCTAATCCTCCCTCCAGAGAGTCTTCCTTCGTCACTGGAGGATGGGGAAGCGGATGCCTTGGCTCCCCCAGAGTATGTTGACCTGTGAGGTCCTGTGGCGGTCCCCCGAGGTAGCCAGGAGAGAGAGAAGTCCATGCAGGAGGTCGGGGAGATGATACAAGTCTCTGGAGAAGAGAGGTTATAGAACTCAGAGTCTGAACTGGGATAACTCCAGTGGTACTGCACACCAACACTATAGTTGCTGAGTAGAGGAGCAGAGATATCCATGCTGTGTCCTGTATGTTGAGCAGTAGGACTGAACTGAAGAGCTTGGCCTGTGGGCTGGTCATTCGGAGAGCCTTGGTTTTATGCAGAAGTCTGAGGTGTGAAGTGACACCTCTACAGACCCTCTCAGACCATCATCATGGCCTCCCAGAGCTCCTGGACAGAGAGAGTAGCCACCAAGCAGTCCTCTGCTGGGAAAAAATACAACTACTGCTGCTCAGAGAGTGACGTGTCAAATTTGACCCCTCACCAAAACAATAAAGAATTTCTCTCTTATAATGTTTTTACCTTTGTGGCCTCCATAGTCATCTGTCTTTGTCCCTCATGAGTTACATCAGCTAATGATTTGAATAAGGCCACTGTTAATATTCTTTCATTCAGACCGTAGTGGTTCAAAGGCTGAATATTCTGATTGACTACTTTAATTTTTCATGACGTGGGAGATATTGCCTTCAAACACATTTTATACCTCCAAATACATTTTGAAAATGATATCCATTTGTGTGTGTAAAGACAAATTATTAAATAGACTACAATTAAATAAAATATTATTTAAAATGTGTTGTTTAATATAGGTACAGTGCCTTCAGAAAGTATTCACACCCCTTGACTTTTCCAAAATGTTGTTGTGTTACAAAACTTTTACTAATTAAGTACAAATTTAAAGCTGAAATGTCTTGAGTCAATAAGTATTCAACCCCTTTGTTGTGGCAAGCCTAAATAAGTTCAGGAGTAGAATGTGCTTAACAACACACAATAACTTGCATGGACTCACTCTATGTGCAATAATAGTGATTAACATTATTTTGTAATGACTACTACTCTGTACCCCACACATACATTTACAGTATGTGCAGATTCAACTACAAAGACCAGGGAGGTTTTCCAATGCCTCAAAAAGAAGGGTAGCTATTGGTAGATGGATAAAAAAAGACATTAAATATCTCTTTGAGCATGGTGAAGTTATTAATTACACTTTAGATGGTGTATCAATACACCCAGTCACTACAAAGACACAGGTGTCCTTCCTAACTCAGTTGCCGGAGAGGAAGGAAACCGCTCAGGGATTTCACTATGAGGCCAATAGTGACTTTAAAACTGTTACAGAGTTTAATGGCTGTGATAGGACAAAAATGAGGATGTATCAACAACATTGTCGTTACACCACAACACTAACCTAATTGACAGAGTGAAAAGAAGGAAGCCTGTACAGAATTTAAATATTCCAAAACATGCATCCTGTTTGCAACAAGGCACTAAAATAAAACTGCAGAAAATGTGGCAAAGCAATTCACTTTTTGTCCTGTATACAAAGTGTTATGTTTGGGCCAAATCCAATACAACACATTATTGAGTACCACTCTCCATATTTTCAAGCATAGTGATGGCTGCATCATGTTATGAGTAGGCTTGTAATCATTAAGGACTGGGGAGTTTTTCAGGATAAAAAAATTAATGGAATGGAGCTAAGCACAGGAAAAATCCTAGAGGAAAACCTTGTCCAGTCTGCTTTCCACCAGACACTGGGATATGAATTCACCTTTAAGCAGGACAATAACCTAATTACATTTTTGTTGACAGACTCAATGTAATACATCAAGAGAATGGGTTCAGAAGATAGGGATCAATGAAAGAAAGCCATCTATGCATATTTGTCTCCATTTCAGCACCAACTGGTAGATTTAAAAATAATATGATGTTGTAGATTATTTAGACACATTTTAGGGTTAGGAAAGTATGCGTAAATATACAGTTGAAGTCGGAAGTTTACATCCACTGAGTTTGGAGTCATTAACTCGTTTTTCAACCACTGCACAAATTTCCTGTTTAACAAACTATAGTTTTGGCAAGTCGGTTAGGACATCTACTTTGTGCATGACACAAGTCATTTTTCCAACAATTGTTTACAGACAGATTATGTAACTTATAATTCACTGTATCACAATTCCAGTGGGTCAGAAGTTTACATACACTAAGTTGACTGTGCCTTTAAACAGCTTGGAAAATTCCAGAAAATTATGTCATGGCTTTAGAAGCTTCTGATAGGCTAATTGACATCATTTGAGTCAATTGGAGGTGTACCTGTGCATGTATTCTAGGCCTACCTTCAAACTCAAACTTTACTTGACATCAAGGAGAAAAAAAAGAAAAGAAATAAGCCAAGACCTAAAAAAAACAATGGTTGACCTCCACAAGTCTGGTTCATCATTGGGAGCAATTTCCAAACGCCTGAAGGTACCACATTCATCTGTACAAACAATAGTATGCAAGTATAAACACCATGGGACCATGCAGCTGTCATACTGCTCAGGAAGGAAACGCGTTCTGTCTCCTAGAGATGAACGTACTTTGGTGCGAAAAGTGCAAATCAATCCCAGAACAACAGCAAAGGACCTTGTGAAGATGCTGGAGGAAACAGGTACAAAAATATCTATATCCACAGTAAAACGAGTCCTATATCGACATAACCTGAAATGTCGCTCAGCAAGGAAGAAGCCACTGCTCCAAAACCGTCATAAAAAAGCCAGACTACGGTTTGCAACTGGACATGGGGACAAAGATTGTACTTTTTGGAGAAATGTTCTCTGGTCTGATGAAACAAAAATTGAACTGTTTGGCCATAATGACCATCATTATGTTTGGAGGAAAAAGGGGGAAGCTTGCAAGCCGAAGAACACCATCCCAACAGTGAAGCACGGGGGTGGTAGCATCATGTTTGTGGGGGTGGTTTGCTGCAGGAGGGACTGGTGCACTTCACAAAATAGATGGCATCATGGGGTAGGAAAATTATGTGGATATATTGAAGCAACATCTCAAGACATCAGGAAGTTAAAGCTTGGGTCGCAAATGGGTCTTCCAAATGGATAATGAACAGAGCCCAAGCATGACCCCAAGCATACTTCCAAAGTTGTGGCAAAATGGCTTAAGGACAATAAAGTAAATGTATTGGAGTGGCCATCACAAAGCCCTCACCTCAGTCCTATAGAAAATTTGTGGGCAGAACTGAAAAAGCGTGTGTGAGCAAGGAGACCTGCAAACCTGACTCAGTTACACCAGCTGTCAGGTTAAGTTAAACATTTTAAAGGCAATGGTACAAAATACTAATTGAGTGTATGTACAATTCTGACCCACTGGGAATGTGATGAAAGAAATAAAAGCTGTAATAAATACTTCTCTCTACTATTATTCTGAAATGTCACATTCTTAATATAAAGTGGTTATCCTTACTGACCTAAGACAGGGAATCTTTACTAGGATTAAATGTCAGGAATTATGAAAAAGTGAGTTTAAATTTATTTGGCTAAGGTGTATGTAAACCTCTGACTTCAACTGTATATATATTTTTTAAAGGTTTGGAGAGCCTTTACCCATGAAATACTGTATATTGATGAATAAAAAAATACAGTGGTTTTATTAATTCTGAAAGTTGTCATATTGAAGTCCATGAAATGTTGAAAGGTGGGGAAAAAAGTGTACAATAGGGGTTAAACAATAATCCTATAATTCTACCCTAATTCTCACTAATCATGGAACTGTATGACAACGATCCAGTCGTCGTGAACTGTGCGCCAGGCTCCAGGTTTAACCTGCTACGTGTGGTCTGAGTTCCATAATTATTCAAATAGGCTACATGTCCCAAAGTATTGCTCAATGTTGACTAATATGATCCACTAATGCTAACGACCCTCGGGGACAATTTACAAGGACGTGACAGAGGAAAGTAAGTTAAACGGAATGGAATAATGCAAAAATACATGAATGTGGCTATTACTCACGGTGGCTCCCGATAGTGGCTAATATTTAAAATATTTAATGATACAAAACATATTTAATGATACAAATCGTAAATAAACTGGAGAAAAGCCCGGGCATATAATCAAAACGTTCTTAATCGCATACATCAACTCGACAGGTTCAGTCTTTATGCCTATAGCTTGGTCTGCAAATTTCATCCACACAAATTATGAGGGCACACAATTAGAAATCTAAATACCATAACAAGTATATTTATAGACTATTTCACTGTGGAAAAGGGACCGCAATACATGTCATGTTGATATGATTTTCAGTTTGCTTCCATATGGCTGGTTTCACAGAGATCATAAGGAAAATGTGTATTGTGTGTATAAAATGTGTATTTACAATCACCTTCTCCAAATGGATTACTCATTCTCTATAAATCTTATGAAGTCATAAATTACAGTTCCATTCACGCGTGCTTAACTCTGGTCGGAATCTGGGCCTTTGTCATTATAGGGTTTTGTATGTAGATGGGTGAAAAAATCTAGATTTAATCCATTTTGAATTCAAGCGGTATGAATAATTTCTGAAGGCACTACACATATCGCCTACAGCATGGCAGTTTAAGACCACAACATGAAGAGCCACCAGATCGTAGTGTGTACACTGGTGGTCAGTTTAGAGCAGGGGTAACTCTCTCACAGCCAAGGTGTCACTTGGCACCTGTAATGAGCTCAGCTAAAGACACAGCCACTGTTCTCTGGACTGTGTGAACCAGTAATGGAAAGTCACACCCCACATGTAACTGGGACTAAAGAGATGATCAAACATAATTAAGGCCTTTCATAGTTTGCTGTGATTGAGAAACATGCTACAGTATGCTGACACTATGAGATAGTATAACAGACTTATTGAATAGTATGCAACAGTCGTTATATTTTATTAATGTTATATTTATTTAATATGTGGATATTTTCACTTTGAAGGACCAGTTCTGAATCCCCTAATAACGAAAATATATATATATAAAACATTTACAATATGAGGAATTTCAAAATAGACAGTGATTTTATATGATCAGTTAAAGAACCAATGAGTTGCCCACCTCATGCACTGGGACTGGGGAGGTTTGTGGGGGTTTTCCTCACACAATCATGTTTATACTGATGCCTGGTCGTGTTAACTCATACACAATCCATCTTGACCCTTGGTGAACATGTCAATATCACTCAATTCCCTCTCTTATATCAAGTAAATGTAAAGTTTCAGTGTGTGGATGGAATATCTAGATAAATAATGTTTAATGCACGCTGTAAGCAACCATTTTCAGTTATATGTGACCATATATCTCAATATAACTAACTACAATTTATGATGCACTTTTGAGAGATGAGATACCAAAGACTTGAAAATGCTTGTCACATTTCAAGTATCACAGTTTTACACAATTGCTAAGTGCCCCAAGTAGTGGCTCTCTATAACAGTATGTCGTTATTGTGTACATTGTATAATGAAAACCCTGTTTGGTGTCTATCCCCTGCTGCCCTAGCCCTGTGTGACCCTAGACTCACACTGGTGGGGGTTAGAGGGGCCTTTGGGGGAGAGCATTGCCGTGGGAAGTAGGGGTGCAGAGGGTGCTGCAGCACACCCTGAAAAATATTTGAGCTGTTCTTGCCATAATATGGACTTGGTATTTTATGAAATAGGGCTATGTTCTGTATACCCCCCTACCTGCTCTACAACAAAGCTTTCTTAGTGTCCAACAAGTTTTCTCTACCCTTAACCTTGTTCTGAACACCTCCAAAACAAAGGTCATGTGGTTTGGTAAGAAGAATGCCCCTCTCCCCACAGGTTTGATAACTACCTCTGAGGGTTTAGAGCTTGAGGTAGTCACTTCATACAAGTACTTGGGAGTATGGCTAGATGGTACACTGTCCTTCTCTCAGAACATATCAAATCTGCAGGCTAAAGTTAAATCTAGACTTGGTTTCCTCTATCGTAATCGCTCCTCTTTCACCCCAGCTGCTAAACTAACCCTGATTCAGATGACCATCCTACCCATGCTAGATTACGGAGACATAATTTATAGATCTGCAGGTAAGGGTGCTCTCGAGCGGCTAGATGTCCTTTACCATTCGGGCATCAGATTTTCCACCAATGCTCCTTACAGGACACATCACTGTACTCTATACCCCTCTGTAAACTAGTCATCTCTGTTTACCCGTCGCAAGATCCACTGGTTGATGCTTATTTACAAAACCCTCTTTGGCCTCACTCCCCCCTATCTGAGATACCTACTGCTCAAAACTGTTCGCTGCTCTGGCACCCCAATGGTGGAACAAGCTCCCTCACGACGCCAGGACAGCGGAGTCAATCACCACCTTCCGGAGACACCTGAAACCCCACCTCTTTAAGGAATACCTAGGATAGGATAAAGTAATCCTTCTAACCCCCCCCCCCCCCTTAAAAGATTTAGATGCACTATTGTAAAGTGGTTGTTCCACTGGATATCATAAGGTGAATGCACCAATTTGTAAGTCGCTCTGGATAAGAGCGTCTGCTAAATGACTTAAATGTAATGTAAATGTACTGCAGCCCTCATCCTCCACATACAACACCCGTTCTGCCAGTCATATTCTGTTAAAGGTCCCCAAAGCACACACATCCCTGGGTCGCTCCTCTTTTCAGTTCACTGCAGCTTGTGACTGGAACGAGCTTTAACAAACACTTAAACGGGACAGTTTTGTCTCAATCTCTTCATTCAAAGACTCAGTCATGGACACTCTTACTGACAGTTGTGGCTGCTTTGCGTGATGTATTGTTGTCTCTACCTTCTTGCCCTTTGTGCTGTTGTCTGTGCCCAATAATGCTTGTACCATGTTTTGTGCTGCTACCATGTTGTGTTGCTACCATGTTGTTGTCATGTTGTGTTGCTACCATGCTGTGCTGTCATGTGTTGCTGCCTTGCTTTGTTGTTGTCTTAGGTCTCTCTTGTGATGTGTGTTTTGTTCTATATTTATATTTTTTTATTTTTAATCCCAGCATCCGTCCCCGCAGGAGGCCTTTTGCCTTTTGGCAGGCCGTCATTGTAAATAAGAATTTGTCCTTAACTAACTTGCCTAGTTAAATAAAGGTTAAATAAAATAAAATACCTTGTCACAACACAACTGATTGTCTCAAACTTTTAACAAGGCACACCTGTTAATTGAAATTCATTCCAGGTGACTACCTCATGAAGCTGGTTGAGAGAATAGCAAGTGTGCAAAGCTGTCATCAAGGCGAAGGGTGGCTACTTTAAAGAATCAAAAATATGACATATTTTTTTATTGTTTAACACTTCTTTGGTTACTACATGATTCCATATGTGTTATTTCATAGATTTGATGTCTTCACTTATTATTCTACAATTTCGAAAATAGAAAAAATAAAGAAAAACCCTTAAATGAGCAGGTGTGTCCAAACTTTTGACAGGTACTGCATATATACATATATATAGAATAAAAAATAAAAAAATAGTCACAAAAGTAGTGAAAGTAGTGAAAGCACTGGGCCTTTAATAGTTCTGTATTAGCAGACTGATATAGCCATCTGCAGCGTGGGCCCAAACTATTTCCCACAGCTATGTGGGAGAGGCCAGTGCCTGTGGGGTAGAGGCAGTGGCCATTAGCACCTCATAGTGAAAGCTAGAGCCCGAGCTAGCACCTGTCCTGTCCCCTCCCCATGCCCCCAAAACCTTCAGCCAGCTTACATGGCATGAGCCTTCCCAGGGGTGCACAATCAGCACTCACTACATCCAGAGTTGTCTAAAGCCGTGAGTCTAGTTTTCACCATTAAAGCCCTGTTTGGGGTTTTAGAGAACAGTTGTGATGGATGTTCTCTAGATTCATATTTGTAGCACTTGACCTCTATTATGTCAGTCAATCAAATGTATTTTATGAAACCGTTTTTACATCAGCAGTTGTCACAAAGTGCTATACAGATACCCAGCCTAAAACCCCAAAGAGCAAGCAATGCAAATACAGAAGCAAGTGGCTAGGAAAAACTCCCTAGAAAGGCAGGAACCTAGGAATAAACCTAGAGAGGAACCAAGATAGTACGTCCAGTGCAGCAGGTCAGAGTTCCATAGCCACAGGCAGAACAGCAGAACTGGATCACAAGATTTAAAAAACAAATCTAAACCTTTATTTAACTAGGCAAGTCAGTTAAGAACAAATTCTAATTTACAATGACAGCCTATGAACAGTGGGTAAACTGCCTTGTTTAGGGGCAGAACAACAGATTTTTACCTTGTCAGCTCTGGGATTCAATCCACCAACCTTTCAATTACTGGCCCAACGCTCTAACCACTAGGCTACCTGCTGCTATATAGATGTCCTATATAATTGTGAACAATTCTTCATACAATATGCAAACAAAGAAATATGATTTATTCATTCTTAGCATTCTGTCCCACTCTACCTATAAATATCTACAGCTCCCATTTTTACTATGCTTTTGGACCCCCCCCCCCCCCCCCCCAATGCTCTGTGTTGAGAAGTACCCCCCCCCCCCCTCCCCCCACACACACACACACACACACGCAAAATAGGTGAAATGATCGGACCCCTGAATGGGTTCTATGTCTGACTCAAAACAACTCAACCAAGCGTAAGAGAGCATGTTTCTTATTCAGAATGAATGACTGGTGTGCAGTTCCTCATGTTCCTATTTTACATATATCGTATCACTGTAGAAACCTGAATCAACCAGGTCTGTCTACCACTCTGTGGCCTATTACAGACTTAATGCCAAGAAGAACAAACCAACCATCGCTCACAGCACACTGATAGATTTATTTGATTTGTTTAATCTTTTCACAGTCACAAAACCCCAAAACAAAAAATGTATGCAAAATATTTTTTTCCACGACAGACAATATTTTCAGATAAAAATATAAAAACAAAGAACAAAGTATGGCTTTTGGTTTTACAAAGATGCAGACACAAACATGAATGCACCCAAGAAGTGTATTCATAAGCCAATCCCTTGATAACAGTGATGCTGCAGCTCAAAAAGATGCTTGAGAAAGAAACAAGGTTTTACTGAAAAACACCACTTACGGCTCGACAGAATCCTTGCATTCAGTTAAGGCTGATCACTTCCTGCAGCTCAATTGATAACAGGTATTACACAATGTATTGGCAATAATTGTGTATACCTCCATATAATGGTACAGATGTTCTATAGACTAAAGGAAACCAAACCTACACTTTGAAAAAGGATAATTCAACATCACCTTTATTCTTGTTTTGTAGCTTTCTCTATTTTGAAATATGTTATTGTGTGAATATAGTATAGATACAATAAGGATAGTCAAATGCAAAATAGTGTTTCAACAGCAAAGCCTCAGTTTGTGTAACTGTTCGATTGTTAGTATGACAGAAATAATTGGCAAAAAGTCTTGTTTTGTATTGGAAAGAAATGCAATTGGCTCCACAATACTTGACAAGAAACAGCTAAGAAATGCTTAAACTAACTAAAGTGATTGTTAATTACAGGCTACAATCCAGTCAGTTATTTACAGTGACACACACAGACAGTAATCATCATTCAGACTACTTGCTTTTTGAACAACACATGAAAAAGACACAGAAACATTACTAACACACACATGCAACTCAGTCAACAGTTAGCAGTAACAGCACTGTGTGCTTCAGTGAATCTCCTATCACCAATAACAGCATTTCCCCCACATATTTTAAAACTATTTTTTTCTTCGTATTCCTATGTGGTACCACTTCAACAGAAAAACTAAAGATGTCGTTACAGAGACAACACAAATAAACCACAGCCCAAGTGAGAAACTGAGAACATTTACATCAAGCACACAAACACACTGTAGGACCAAACAGTTTGCTGAATGAAGTTGCAAGTTAGATTCAATTGGAAAATTGGAATGCAAAAATCTAAGAAGAAATTGATTTATTGTGGTTTGATTGCAGATGCATATTGAGCAGGATTACATTTTCAGAGCATGTCAGAAAATAAGATTAGAATGGAACGGCCAAATACGTTATCTCCTCAGTTTGATGGAGAATACTGCAGTAAATTGCAGTTGTATGCTGTTCCCTAAGTGGCGACCTACTGAATGTACCCCTGGTTGATGGACTATAACCTCAAACACTCAACTAAAGGTAATGATTCAAAAATGCATTATAGTCCCGTGTGGCTCAGTTGGTAGAGCATGGTGTTTGCAACACCAGGGTTGTGGGTTTGATTCCCACGGGGGACCAGTACGGGGGGAAAAAAATAATAATTATGAAATGTATGCATTCACTACTGTAAGTCGCTCTGGATAAGAGCGTCTGCTAAAATGTATAGATGTGGTGAAGGATATTTGCTGTCTTCCCACTACATACTGTGGGTTGATTGAAACACAAGACGAGAATACATGGAGGGAATGCTACACTACAGTCAATATAGTTTACATTTTGGAGAGAAGGTAGAGTGTTTGAGTTGAGAACTATTCATTAAGGCAGGGCCAAGATTAAAACATATTTTTAGCAAAACAAAACAGTACCTGAATTCAAAATGGTACTGAAGAAAGATTCCCTTGACCAGATATCTGTTTCTGGTTACCAGTCCCCATCAAGAGATTTACATATTTTCCAATTCTTATCTTGTGTCTGAGGTCGACAATATCGTACATTAACGTGGCAAACTATGATTTGTAGACCAATAGATAAGGAATTAGAGAAAAATTCCCATTTAGTCCCAATAATAATTTAGATTTTTGGAGTTGATTTTAAAGCATTTCACTCCAAACACATCATAACTAGTGAGACAGAACAGACAATGAAGAACACCGTTAGTTAGCATGTAATTAAAGGATCTCTATGTTGGTGGGATAAACTCTTGTCAGCTCCAGGTGATTACAACCAATTTTGCATAATGCCTGTGTGTCTCTCAGATGAACTTCGCCTGTAAAGGTAGCTCCTTGCTCCTGTGACCTTTGACCTTTAGCCAGTATGACCTCCTTACTGGAGGATCTTCTCCCGGGTCTCGGGCAGCTTGAGGGCCACCAGACCTCCACACACCAGAGCAGTGCAGGAGAGGAGGATGGGGACGACTTTGGTGACCCCCACAAAGGAGGCAAAGATGGAGGTGCCCAGGATGGCCGCCAGCTTACAGAGAGCATTCAACACCCCAAACGCTGTGGCTCTGTGGGAGGAGGTTAGGGACATAGGTTAAATACACCACAGGGGACACAGTGGTGCAGCTGTCTAAGGCACTGCATCTCAGTGCAAGAGGCCTCACTACAGTCCCTGGTTCGATTCCAGGCTGTATCACATCTGACTGTGATTGGGAGTCCCATAGGGCGGCGCACAATTGGCGCAGCGTCATCCGGCTGTTGCCAGGGTAGGCCATCATTGTTAATAAGAATTTGTTCTTAACTGTCTTGCCTAGTTAAATAAAGATTGAATTTAAATGTAGAATTTTACATCCATTTTATTCAGTAACTGATGATAATGGGTTGACATACTTTTAACAGTATAAAGCAAATCATACAATATCGTATCAACAATCTATTTCCAATAGGCACAATATAATAAATTAGATGGGCCTAGCTAATACATTCATGTCTGATTTCCAGATTGCTGTACTGTACCTTTTGGAGGCTGGGTAAAGTTCCACTGTGATGACCTCAATGCCGTTCCACGCTGCCACGCTGACCCCACAGAACAGACACTGCCAGGCTATGATGGCCGCCTGACTGAAGCTCAGGAACAGGAAGAAGGTGCAGCCAGCTGAGATCAGCATGGAGAGGCCTGCAAAGGGAGGAGCAGATTGAGGGAGAGCAGAGGGAGATGGAGCCGTGAGGTGTGCGGTAAGATTCAATCACACTTTGATGTTCCTTGATCATATTTCAAGGCTCACACCCATATAAAACTCAATGCTCATACTTTTCTCATCTGCCAGTTGAAGAGCAGAATGTCAGAACAATAGCTGAGCTGCTGCTATACACTTAATCTACACTTGTCCTACCTGTCCATTGTAAGAACCAACACAGTTAAAATCATAGAAACCTATTACCGTTGTACTTTGTCCAATACAGACCAACTCACCTATGATTTTAACCCTGCCTATCTTCTCCATGAACAGAGCTGATATGATGTTGCCGGGTAGAACAGCCAGGGACCCCAGAAAGCTGACCAGGTAGATGAGCACATCGTTCTCCTCGTCGATGTCCAGGTGACAACCCTTCTTATTATGGAGGAATGTGGTGTTCTCCAGCCTACAGTCTATGAACCTTTCCTCATACAGATCTGGAGGAAACGTGACAATGCCAACGATATAACATAAATAGTGTACGTGGAGAAACATTAATGGCTTTGCAATTCTCAGTCCACTGGTCAATATGTACTGTCTGTTTTCAGTGAAATATAGCAACGGTAATGGATGATTTTGAAATGCATTACATACTGCATTGTCATTATACTTCATTCATATTATGCAGGACTTGATTTTTGCAAAAGTTCAATCTCTGTTTAACCTTTTTTCATTTTGGAAACTTTCCAAAGGGTTAAACTTATTAACAATGTGATGCATTGGTTGGCCTACTGTAACACCCCCAGCGGCTCCCACCTGTGTTATAGAAGACGGTGGATCTGATGGTGCAGTTCACAAACATTGTTTCAGTGGACTCGATGTCCTCAAAGTAACAATCTTCAAACAGTGAATCCTCAAACTTAACAGACTTCATCTGTATGTTGATAAACCTAAAGGGATGGAACACAAAAGCATGATTCCTGACTTTTTGATGACGTGGCACATTACATGCTAGAATGACAGACAGCGCTATCCTTCTTCAATATTGTCTGTATCATTTTGAAATAAATAATACGTGCCATACTCACATAGAATGATATGTTACATTGTGATATTATCGAGAGACATGACAATGATAAATGACTGTTGTAATACAGTATTACTAGGTGTTGCTGTGGTGTAGTACTTAGAAGGGCCAGAAGGTGGAGCATGGAGATTACATACTTGTCATTGATGTATTCTCCCTCTCTGTGGATCTGATTCTCCAGGGAGAAGTTGAAGTGGAAGCGTTCTACTCTCTCTCTGTGGAACACCTTGACTTTGGACTCATACTCCTCTTGCTGCAGGTATTTGATCATGTCAGGGAACCACACACCCAGTCCATAGTAACTGAAATACGATGGTATCAGCGTTATTGGACCACAGTAGAGAACATTAAAATACAGTATTTTGGCATCCCAAATGGTACTCTTTTCCCAATATAGTGCACTGCTTTTGACCAGGACCCATGGGAGGAATATGGTGCCATGTGGGACACAGCCTGTATCTACAGGTATTTACAATCAGCTGCACACAGTATACAATCTTTCCTGTTTAGCATCACATATATTGTAAATATACAGTGCCTTCGGAAAGCATTCAGACCCCTTGAATATTTTCACGTTTTGTTACGTTACAGCCTTATTCAAAATGGACCTTAAAAAAATAACATTGTCAGCAATCTACACACAATACCCCATAATGACAAAGTGAAAACAGGTTTTAGAAATTAACAAATTTATTAAAAATAAAAAACAGAAATTCCTTATTACATAAGTATTCAAACTCTTTGCTCAGAGCAAAAAGGTTGAAGGAATTGTCCATAGAGCTCCGAGAGAGGATTGTGTCAAGTCACAGATCTGGGGAAGGGTACCAAAACAGCATTGAATGTCCCCAAGAACACAGTGGCCTCCATCATTCTTAAATGGAAGAAGTTTGGAACCCCCAAGATTCTTCCTAGAGCTGGCCGCCCAGCCAAACGGAGGAGAAGGGCCTTGGTCAGGGAGGTAACCAAGAACCCAATGGTCACTCTGACAGAGCTCTAGAGTTCCTCTGTGGAGATGGGAGAACCTTCCAGGAGGACAAGCATCTCTGCAGCACTCCACCAATCAGGCCTTTATGATAGAGTGGCGAGATGGACCCCAGTCCTCAGTAAAAAGGCACATGACAGCCCGCTTGGAGTTTGCCAAAAGGCACCTAAAGACTCTCAGACCATGAGAAACAAGATTCTCTGGTCTGATAAAACCAAGATTTAACTCTTTGGTCTGAATGACAACCGTCACGTCTGGAGTAAACCTGGCACTATCCCTATGGTGAAGCATGGTGGTGGCAGCATCATGCTGCGGGGATGTTTTTCAATGGCAGGGACTGGGAGACTAGTCAGGATCGAGGCAAAGATGAACATAGCAAAGGACAGAGAGATCCTTGATGAAAACCTGCTCAGGAAAGGTTCACCTTTCCAACAGGACAACGACCCTAAGCACACAGCCAAGACAAGGTAGGAGTGGCTTCGGGACAAGTCTCTGAATGTCCTTGAGTGGCCCAGCCAGAGCCCGGACATGAACCCGATCGAACAGCTCTAGAGAGACCTGAAAATAGCTGTGCAGCAACGCTCCCCATTCAACCTGACAGAGCTTGAGAGGATCTGCAGAGAAGAATGGAAAAAACTCCCCAAATACAGGTGTACCAGAGGGGATGGCTGCCGTTTTACAGGCTCCTAACCAACTGTGCTATTTTGTTTAGTTTTTTCACATTGTTTGTAACTCATTTCGTACATAATGTTGCTGCTACCGTCTCTAATGACTGAAAGAGCTTCTGGACATCAAAACAGCGATTACTCACCTGGAACTGACAAAGATTTTTTCTTTAATGAGTGCGACGCGAAGGATATACTGCTCTGTCAAGACAAGGCCCAAACCCCAGTCATAAGTGTGAAGAAAGACAGAAAAAAGGGGGAGGAGGACAGGGTGCCTTGTAAGAATTAGACAAGGAGTAGGTTAACCACCACTACCCTCTGTATTATTGGCCAACATGCAATCATTTAAAACAAACTGGACGATGTACGATTAAGATTATCCTACCAACGGGACATTAAAAACTGTAATATCTTGTGTGTCCCAGAGACACGGCTAAATGACGACATGGATAATATAGAGCTGGCTGGCTTCTCCATGCATCGGCAGGACAGAGCAGATACATCTGGTAAGACGAGGGGCGTGTCTATTTGTCAATAACTGCTGGTGAGCAATGTCTAATATTAAAGAAGTCTCGAGGTATTGCTCGCCTGAGGTAGAATTCCTCATGATAAGCTGTAGACCACAATATCTACCAAGAGAGTTGTCATCTATATTATTCATAGCCGTCTATTTACCACCACAAACCGATGCTGGCACTAAGACCGCACTCAATGAGCTGTATAAGGACATAAGCGAACAAGAAAATGCTCACCCAGAAGCCGTGCTCCTAGTGGCCGGGGACTTAATGCAGGCAAACTTAAATCCATTTTACCTAATTTCTACCAGCACGTCACATGTGCACCCAGAGGGGGAAAAAAAAACTCTGGACCATCTTTACCCCACACACGGAGACACATACAAAGCTCTCCCTCACCCTCCATTTGGCAAATCTGACCATAATTCTATCGTCCTGATTCCTGCTTACAAGCAAAAACGAAAACAAGAAGTACCAGTGACTCGCTCAATACAGAAGAGGTCAGATGACGCAGATGCTTCGCTACAGGACTGTTTTTCTAACAAAGACTGGAGTATGTTCTGAGATATATCCAATGGCATTGAGGAGTATACCACCTCAGTCACCAGCTTCATCAATAAGTGCATCGAGTGACCGTATGTACATTTCCCAACCAGAAGCCATGGATTACAGGCAACATCCGCACCGAGCTAAAGGCTAGAGCTGCCGCTTTCAAGGAGCGGGACACTAATCTGGATGCTTATAAGAAATCCCGCTATGCAGTCAGATTAATCATCAAACAGGCAAAGCATCAATACAGGACTAAGATTGAATCCTACTACACCGACTGACGCTCGTCGGATGTGGCATGGCTTGAAAAATATTACGGACTACAAAGGGAAACCCAGCCACAAGCTGCCTAGTTACGCAAGCCTACCAGACGAGCTAAATGCCATTTATGCTCCCTTCGAGGCAAGCTACACTGAAGCATGCATGAGAGCACCAGCTGTTCCGGATAACTGTGTGATCACGCTCTCCGTAGCCGATGCGAGCAAGACCTTTAAACAGGTCAACATTCACAAAGCTGCAGGGCCAGACGAATTACCAGGATATGTACTCAAAGCATGCACAGACCAACTGACAAGTGTCTTCACTGATATTTTCAAACTCTCAGTGACCGAGTCTGTAATACCTACATATTTCAAACAGACCACCATAGTCCCTGTGCCCAACAAGCGAAGGTAACCTGCCTAAATGATTACCACCCCGTCGCGCTCACGTCTTTAGCCATGAAGTGCTTTGAAAGGCTTTGAAAGGCTCACATCAACAGCCCCATGCCGGAAACCCTAGACCAACTCCAATTCGCATACCACCTCAAAAGATCCACAGATGACGCAATCGCAATCGCACTCCACACTGCACTTTCCCACCTGGACAAAAGGAACACCTATGCGAGAATGCTGTTCATTGACTACAGCTCAGCGTTCAAAGCATAGTGCCCACAAAGCTCTTCACTGAGCTTAGGACCCTGGGACTAAACACCTCCCTCTGCAACTGGATCCTGGACTTCCAGACGGGCCGCCCCGAGGTTGTAAGGGTAGGCAACAACACATCTGAAGCTAAGCAGGGTTGGTCCTGGTCAGTCCCTGGATGGGCGACCAGATGCTGCTGGAAGTGGTGTTGGAGGGCCAGTAGGAGGCACTCTTTCCTCTGGTCTAAAAAATTATCCCAATGCCCCAGGACACTGCCCTGTTTAGGGTGCCGTCTTTCGGATGGGACGTTAAACGGGTGTCCTGACTCTCTGAGGTCATTAAAGATCCCATGGCACTTATCGTAAGAGTAGGGGTGTTAACCCTGGTGTCCTGGCGAAATTCCCAATCTGGCCCTCAAACCATCATGGTCACCTAATAATCCCCAGTTTACAATTGGCTCATTCATCCCCCTCCTCTCCCCTGTAACTATTCCCCAGGTCGTTGCTGTAAATGAGAACGTGTTCTTAGTCAACTTACCTGGTAAAATAACGGATAAATAAAATAAATAAATACAAATCTGCCACGCTGATCCTCAACACTGGGGCCCCTCAGGGGTGAGTGCTTAGTCCCGTCCTGTTCTCCCTGTTCAGCCATGACTGCATGGCCAAGCATGACTCCAACACCATCCTTAGGTTTGCTGACGACACAACAGTGGTAGGTCTGATCACTGACAATGATGAGACAGCCTATAGGGAGGATGTCAGAGACCTGGCAGTGTGGTGCCAGGACAACAACCTCTCCCTCAATGTGAGCAAGACAAAGGAGCTGATTGTGGACTATAGGAAAATGAGGGCCAAATAGGCCCCCATTAACATCGATGGGGCTGTAGTGGAGCAGGTCGAGAGTTTCAAGTTCCTTGGTGGCCACATCACCAACTAAAGATCATGGTCCAAACACAACAAGACAGTTGTGAAGAGGGCATGACAACAACTTTTGCCCCTCAGGAGACTGAAAAGATTTGGCATGGGTCCCCAGATCCTCAAAAAGTTATACAGCTGCACCATCGAGAGCATCCTGACCGGTTGCATCACCGTCTGGTATGGCAACTGCTCGGCATCTGATCATAAGCTGGTACAGAGGGTAGTGTGTACGGCTCACTAAATCACTGGGGCCAAGATTCCTGACATCCAGGACCTATATACTAGGCGGTGTCAGTGGAAGGCCCAAAAAAAGTCATAGAGTGTTCTCTCTACTACCGCACGGCAAGCGATTCCGGAGCGCCAAGTATAGGACCAAAAGGCTCCTTAACAGCTTCTACCCCCAAGCCATCAGACGGCTGAACAATTAATCAAATGGCCACCCGGACTATTTACATTGACAGCTGCTACTCGCTGTTTATTACCTATGCATAGTCACTTTACAAATTACCTCGACTAACCTGTACCCCCGCACATTGACTTGGTACCGGTACCCCCTGTATATAGCCTCGTTATTGTTATGCCATTTTCTTGTGTTACTTTTTGATTTGATTCAATATTTTTACTTTAGTTTATTTAGTAAATCTTTTCTTATCTACATTTCTTGAACTGCATTGTTGGTTAAGGGCTTGTAAGTAAGCATTTCACGGTAAGGTCTACACTTGATGTATTTGGCGCATGTGACAGACTCAATGCTGTAATCGCTGCCAAAGGTGCTTCAACAAATTACTGAGTAAACGGTCTGAATACTTACGTAAATGTGATATTTCCTTTTTTTTTTTATTAGCAACATTTTCAGAAAAACTGTTTTAGCTTTGTCATTATGGGGTATTGTGTGTCGATTGATGAGGAATAAAAACAATGTAATACATTTTTGAATAAGGCTGTAATGTAACAAAATGTGGAAGGCACTGTATTTACCTGAAGGCCATGGTGAACCAGATGATGGCCATGAACAGTGTACTCAGTCTCAGCTCAGGTCCCAAGAGAGAAGCAACGTTCTTCAGCACCTGCAATGAAAACACAGCATAGTGACACATCACATATACAAATAGCCTGTTGGTGTTAATGTTGGTCTCATTAGTAATGTGTGTGATTTCAGAACATTTTTGGTCCTACCAGTTTGCACAGAGTGAGAGTCCGGACGGCCCAACGCTGTATAGCCGTCCCTGTGGCACTCTGGATCTCAATGAACTCATCCTCCTGGGTCTTAGGAGCCTTGATGTGTGTCACCTGAGGGGAATGAAATTATGTTCACTTTGTTTCATTATATTCTGTGAAGCTGAAAATGCCAAACACAGCCCTTCAAGGACGTGTTATTTAGTGGTAATCTGTGATGTTGTCTCTACACACCTGGAATACCTTCTCAGGCTGGCCCTTTGCCCTCCAGTTGGTGTCATGGACATTCTTCAGGATCATCCAGGCCTCGTCATGTTTGGCATTCTGAAAAAGACAGCCACGTACTGTATGTCACGTGTGCTCCCTCTCTGGCCTCTAGGTCACCACGCTGCTCATTATGGCGCACACCTGTCACCATCGTTACGTCCACCTTCGCGTCATCAGACTGACCTGGACTCCATCACTTCCCTGATTACTTTCCCTATATCTGTCACTCCCTTTGGTTCCTTCCCCATGCGTTATTGTTTTTGTTTCAGTTTCATGTCTGTGTGTTGTTCGTGTTTCATATTATGTTGCGTTTATTTATTAAAAACACTGACTCTCTGAGCGCACATCTTTACACTGTAAGTCAAAACCTCCCTATAGTCCACACATTTCAGTTGTGTGTGTTTTTAACCTGTTGTGACCCCTTCCCGTTCTCATCCCGTTAACGGGATTGATTTTGACAACAGCCAGTGGAAAATCAGAGCGGCAAATTTAAAACAGCTAAAATCTCATAATTCCATTTTCTCAAAAAATCAACAATTTTACACCATTTTAAAGATACACTTCTCGTTAATCTAACCACATTGTCCAATTTCAGAAAGGCTTTACGGCGAAACCATAAAATTAGATTATGTTAGGACATAAACTTCACACCACACAGCCATTTTCCAAGCAACTAGATGCATCACAAAAACCCAAAACACAGCTAAATGAAGCACTAACCTTTGACGATCTTCATCAGATGACACTCCTAGGACATTATGTTACACAATACATGTATGTTTTGCTCGATAAAGTTCATATTTATATCCAAAAACAGCATTTTACATTGGCGCATAATGTTGAGAAATGTTTTCCCTCCAAACCTTCCGGTGAATGAGCACAATGAGCACACATACTACGTAAATTCTCATCGTAAACATTGATCAATATAGAAGTGTTATGCACAGAATTATTGATACACTTCTCCTAAATGTAATCGCTTTGTCAGATTTCAAAAAAGGTTCACGGCGAAAGCACAATTTGCAATAATCTGAGTACAGCCCAGATGACACTAACAACTAGCAAACAGAAACCCGCCATCTTGGAGTCAATAAAACTAAGAAATTACATTATAAATATTCACTTACCTCTGATTATCTTCATCAGAAGGCACTCCCAGGAATCCCAGCTCCACAATAAATGTTCGATAAAGTTCATATTTATGTCCAAATAATCGTCAAAAAAGTTATACTACAGTTTGTAGAAACATGTCAAACGATGTATAGAATCAATCTTTAGGTTGTTTTTCTCATATACCTTCCAAATTCCAACCAGACCTATCCGTTCTCTTTAGGAGTGAATATGAACTCAGCTCGCCCCCAAGTCATTGCGCGTGACTTGAGCCCATGCCTTATAATGGGACACCAGTTTACCACAGCTGGTATTCCCTTCAAATTCACCATATAATCTTCAAACACCGTTCTAAAGACTGCTGACATCTAGTGGAAGCTTTAGGAAGTGCAAAATTAACCCTAAGTCACTGTATACAGTCAAGGCAATAACTTGAAAGGACTACAAGCACCAGACTTCCCACTTCCTGCTTGACTTTTTCTCAGGTTTTTGCCTGCCATATGAGTTCTGTTATACTCACAGACACCATTCAAACAGTTTTAGAAACTTCAGAGTGTTTTCTATCCAAATATACTGATAATATGCATATTCTAGTTTCTGGGACAGAGTAGTAACCTGTTTAAATTGGGTATGTTTTTCATCCGGCCGTGAAAATACTGCCCCCTAGCCCTAAAACAAATACATCTGCAAACTTGGTTTGGGGTTTTGTATGAAAATATTATTTGATCAACACAATATGTTAAAGGTCCCGAGTATTACGTTCCTGTACTGTTCATCTTAATCTTAAGAAAACAGATCTTACCTCCAGGAGGAACCTGGGGCTCTCAGGCATGAACATGAGCCCCACCAGGGAGGTGATGGCAGGCAGGGCACAGACCAGCACAAACACCCTCCAGCTGTGGAACTGGAACTCTGTCCCCATGCTGAAGCCCCAGCCTGGAACACAACACACAACATACAACCTCAGTCATTATCTCGGTCTAGAGCCCCAGCCTGGAACACAACACAACACAATACAATACAGCCACCACACAATCATCATCCGTTATCTGTGTCTAGACTCTAGAACCTGGAACACAAGCCAAATCACTCCCTGGGTCTATAGGTGTGTTTACAGACTAATATTAGGATTACAAATCAATCAGCCAGTTAATTAACCCAACACATATGCTTAGTCCAGGATGATATTAATCCCAGGTCATGGCCGCTATAGTAAGGGTTGTCTGTTGAGTGTTTAGTATGCAGTATTATACTGTACCATAGTGAGGGATGATTCCCCAGGCTGTGAAGGAGGCATAGATGCCTCCCACCATCCAGAACATACACAGCCAGCTCAGGTGTTCCCCCCTCTTATCCATCTGAAGGAACTCTGAGAAGTAGGAGTAGACGATGGGGACAGAACCTCCGATACTGAAGGGAGATACAGAGGATTAGTATAGGAACTCACTGACAGATTTAGATTGTAGATTAAACAAGAGATTTGCTTTTTTATTTCACCATTATGAATCCAGGAAGTCCCTAGATGAATCATCTATTTTTCGAGGAACAACAGACTTCTGTTCTTCCTGATTCCACAAGTATTATCCTAACATTATGTTTTTGTTTTTTCAAGAGTCCAACACTGAGATTTTTCCAAACACAGATCACGGAGCAAGTTACTGGTCTGGTACTGATCTCCTAGCTTCATATAGTCTTTGAATAGTATGTTTGTAATCAGGTAAGTTTCCGAAAGGTCAGTAGTTTAAGGTCAGTAGTTTGAGCTTCCACTAATATCCAACCATACATAGATACACAATAGTCTAATACACCATGCTCCTCCAGCTGAGGTAATCTTTATACACAATGTTTTTGCATACGCTTTGACCTGATTCTGGAGTCAGTATGCAAAGCTTGCTTACATCCCTGTGGAACAACGCTATTCTCAGACAGCACAATGCTGCATTGTTGTAGGTGGAGGAGGAGAGTAGCTCTGAATGTGCTGAACATGGGAGGAAGTGTAATCTAGCACAAGTCCTACAGTAACTACTGCCTCTTCCATGTAGCTTCTTCAGAGGCTGTGGCTTTGTAACCGTTACGTTGTTCAAAGTATATTTTATCAGGTAGAAAGGATCATGTTCACTTGTCCTATAGCATCCCAGTCACAACCCTAATTCCTTCAAATAGAAAATCATCCCTTGTTTCCCCTCTCTCTATAGGCGGGGGTCTTTCTTACCCGATGCCGGAGATGAGCCTAAAGAAGAGAAAGAAGCCATATCCCTGGGCGAAGGAGGAGAGGAAGGTGAAGACACAGTTGATGGTGAGTGCCCAGATCAGACACTTCCGGCGGCCCAGTTTGTCTGCCATGCCTCCCCAGATGAACGCCCCAACCATCATGCCCAGGAACACTATCAAACCTGCAGGAGAGAGAGAAAGGCAAGACACAGTCAGTAGCCAGCACAGGTACAGTTCACTAGCAGACATGTATCTAGTGATATGAACTCAGTGAATAAAGGGGAAGGTAGATTTCCCTCAACACACTTGAGGTGACCATACATTCTGGTGATGTGGTGTGCTTTTATGGATCACAGAACTGTATTTTAGGGAAACACCTTTGATGACATACAGTATACAGATTTGTTTTTGAATGCTCAACAACTACCACAGCCTCGGCAGCAATGCTGAAACTGGATATCTGGACATTGGTGCCACTTTTGATGTTGTCCACCAGGGGACAGGCTTGTACATCCCTCCTGACAGACAGGCAGTGGAGGGCAATGTCCTATGGGCAGTATTGAGAAATCTGTCGGTGTAATACAATATATTTGAACTGAAAATACCCAAAAAACGAATAAAAACATTTTTGGAATAGTTGTGCATTTGTAAATATATTTTTGTACTCTGCATTCTGACTCATTCTCAAGGCTAGGTCAGAGAGGTAAAATCGTGTTTCTAAGGTAACGACAGAAAAATGTATTTTGGTCAAATTGAATAGCCTTGAATGGTATTTTGTGAAGCCTTAACAGGTATCATATTTCTATGTCATACCACTTTTAGGGCTTTAACCTGTCAGCAGGGTGTCTGAAAAGAAACTTAACAGTATTTAATGTGTGCATTTGTCCATCTCTCAAAACTTGACTGGAACACCAATTCTTAGCATGTAATGAATGCTTGCATCAAGCATTTTTGTTTAAGTACGCTAAATGCTGACATTTGATATAATCATGAAGGTGTATGTGTTTCTGCCTCAGAAATTACAGTATTTTCTAACCTTGGGTAATAAAGCCTATTAATTTACGCTCCAGATAAGTACAGTTGAAGTCGGAAGTTTACATACACCTTAGCAAAATACATTTAAAGTCAGTTTTTCACAATTCCTGACATTTAATCCTAGTAAAAATTCCCTGTTTTAGGCCAGTTAGGATCACCACTTTATTTTAAGAATGTGAAATGTCAGAATAATAGTAGAGAGAATTATTTATTTCAGCTTTAATTTCTTTCATCACATTCCCAGTGGGTCAGAAGATGACATACACTCAATTAGTATTGGTAGCATTGCCTTTAAATTCTTTAACTTGGGTCAAACGTTGTGGGTAGCCTTCCACAAGCTTCCCACAATAAGTTGGGTGAATTTTGGCCCATTCCTCCTGACAGAGCTGGTGTAACTGAGTCAGGTTTATAGGCCTCCTTGCTCGCACACACTTTTTCAGTTCTGCCCACCAATGTTCTATGGGATTGAGGTCAGGGCTTTGTGATGGCCACTTCATTACCTTGACTTTGTTGCCCTTAAGCCATTTTCCCACACTTTGGAAGTATGCTTGGGGTCATTGTCCATTTGGAAGACCCAGTTGCATACCAAGCTTTAACTTCCTGACTGATGTCTTGAGATGTTGCTTCAATATATCCACATAATTTCCTGCCTCATGATGCCATCTATTTTGTGAAGTGCACCAGTCCCTCCTGCAGCAAACCACCCCCACAACATGATGCTGCCACCCCCGTGCTTCATGGTTGGGATGGTGTTCTTCGGCTTGCAAGCCTCCCCCTTTTTCCTCCAAACATAACAATGGTCATTATGGCCAAACAGTTCTATTTTTGTTTCATCAGACCAGAGGACATTTCTCCAAAAAGTACAATATTTGTCCCCATGTGCAGTTGCAATCCGTAGTCTGGCTTTTTTATGGCGGTTTTGGAGCAGCGGCTTCTTCCTTGCTGAGCGGCCTTTCAGGTTATGTTGATATAGGACTCGTTTTACTGTGGATATAGATACTATGTACCTGTTTCCTCCAGCATCTTCACAAGGTCCTTTGCTGTTGTTCTGGGATTGATTTGCACTTTTCACACCAAAGTACATTCATCTCTAGGAGACAGAACGTGTCTCCTTCCTGAGCGGTATGACGACTGCATAGTCCCATGGTGTTTATACTTGCGTGCTATTGTTTGTACAGATGAACGTGGTACGTTCAGGCATTTGGAAATTGCTCCCAAGGATGAATCAGACTTGTGGAGGTCTACAATGTATTTCTGAGGTCTTGGCTGATTTCTTTTGATTTTCCCATGATGTCAAGGAAAGAGGCACTGAGTTTGAAGGTAGGCCTTGAAATACATCCACAGGTACACCTCCAATTGACTGAAATTATGTCAATTAGCCTATCAGAAGCTTCTAAAGCCATGACATCATTTTCTGTAATTTTCCTAGCTGTTTAAAGGCACAGTCAACTTAGTGTATGTACATTTCTGACCCACTGGAATTGTGATACAGTGAAATATAAGTGAAATAACTTACCTGTAGGCTATCAACCCAACCCTATCACTGGGGATGAATCTCCCAAAAATAACACATTTTACCACCAGCATCCTGTGCCAAGTGCCAGCGCCTGGCATGGTGGCATGATGTCACTGCAGATGGCAATGCCATGGGGGGTGTGGGTGATGACTGGTGTGAGAGCGAAGACTCGGGCCTGCTGTCAACGGATAAACATATGGAGATGAGGATCAATCCCCCAACCTCCTCTCCCTGTAGAACAGTGACAGTGCTGCCACTCTGCCTTCTGATTGGACAGTTTACAGCCATTGAGTCAGAATGTATGCAGTGATCACAGTGAAAGTGTGAATTAGAGGCATTTTTGTAGACCCATTGAGGCTGATTGATTATGGTTAGGAAGTCAAAATCTAAACCATTGAAATAAACTGGAGTGTATTCTGTACATTTGGACTGAAACATTTTGAGGGGCATTGGATAAAATGTAAATTAAATTACTGTAAAGAGCAACATTTAGGGCAAGATGAGATAGTGAATAACTAATAGGATACCTGACTGAATTTGTAATCATGCCACACTTAAACAGAAAAGCTGCTAACTTGTTCCTTTTAAATCTAGATGTTAAACAAGATAATTACACCGAAAAAATATATAAACGTAACATGCAACAGTCCATATAAGTTACAGTCCATATAAGGAAATCAGTCAATTGAAATAAATAAATTAGGCCCTATTCAATGGATTTTACATGACTGGGAATACAGATATGCATCTGTTGGCACCTTAATAAACACCTTAATAAAAAGGTAGGGGCGTGGATCAGAAAGCCAGTCAGTATCTGGTGTTGCCACCATTTGCGCGATTCATCTCCTTCGAGTTGATCAGGCTGTTGATTGTGGCCTATGGAATGTTGTCTCAATCCTCTTCAATGGCTGTATGCAGGCCATGGAAGAACTAGGTCATTTTCAGCTCCCAGGAATTGTGTACAGATCCTTGCAAGATGGGGCCGTGCATTATCATGCTGAAACATGAGGTGATGGCGGCGGATGAATGGCACGACAAAGGGCCTCAGGATCTCATAATGGTATCTCTGCATTCAAACTGCCATCAATAAAGTGCAATTGTGTTCATTGTCCGTAGCTTATGCCTGCCCATATCATAACCCCACCGCCACAATGGGGCACTCTATTCACAACGTTGACATCAGCAAACCGCTTACCCACACGACTCCATACACATGGTCTGCGGTTGTGAGGCCAGATGTGAGGCCCGCCCTCCTTTTGGCAAATCTGACTATGACTCCATCTTGTTGCTCCCCTCCTATAGGCAGAAACTAAAACAGGAAGCTCCCGTGCTTAGGTCTATCCAACGCTGGTCTGACCAAAGGAATTCCACTCTTCAAGATTGCTTCGATCACGTGGACTGGGATATGTTCCGGGTAGCCTCAGACAATAACATTGACGTATACGCTGACTCGGTGAGCGAGTTTATAAGGAAGTGTATAGGAGATGTTGTACCCACGGTGACTATTAAAATATTCCCTAACCGGAAACTGTGGATTGATGGTAGCATTCCCACAAAACTGAAAGCACGTACCACCGCATTTAATCATGGCAAGGCGACTGGAAACATGGCCGAATACAAACAGTGTAGTTATTCCCTCCGTAATGCAATCAAACAAGCAAAGCATCAGTATAGAGACAAAGTGGAGTCGAAATTAAACGGTTCAAACACGAGACGTATGTGGCAGGGTCTACAGACAATCACGTATTACAAAAAGAAAACCAGCCCCGTCGCCGACATCGACGTCTTGCTTCCAGACAAATTAAACAACATCTTTGCATGCTTTGAGGACAATACAGTGCCACCGACGCGGCCCACAACCAAAGACTGAGGGCTCTCCTTCTCCGTTGCAGACATGAGTAAAACATTTAAATATGTTAATCCTCGCAAGGCTGCCGGCCCAGACGGCAGCCCTAGCCGCGTCATCAGAGCATGCGCAAACCAGCTGACTGGTGTGTCAGTCAATCAATCCCTATCCCAGTCTGCTGTCCCCACATGCTTCAAGATGGCAACCATTGTTCCTGTTCCCAAGAAAGCTAAGGTAACTGAGCTAAATGACTATCGCCCCTTGCACTCACTTCTGTCATCATGAAGTGCTTTGAGAGACTAGTCAAGGATCATATCACCTCCACCCTACCTGTCACACTAGAACCACTCCAATTTGCTTACCGCCCCAGTAGGTCCACGGACGATGCAATCGCCATCACACTGCATACTGCCCTATCCCATCTGGACAAGAGGAATACCTATGTAAGAATGCTGTTTATTGACTACAGCTCAGGATTCAATACCATAGTACCCCCCAAACTCATCATTAAGCTTGAGACCCTGGGTCTCGACCCCGCCCTGTGCAACAGGGTCCTGGACTTCCTGACGGGCCGCCCCCCAGGTGGTGAAGGTACGAAACAACATCTCCACTCCACTGATCCTCAACACTGGGGCACCACAAGGGTGCGTTCTCAGCCCCCTCCTGTACTCCCTGTTCACTCACTACTGCGTGGCCATGCACGTTTCCAACTCAATCATCAAGTTTGCAGACGACACTACAGAGGTAGGCTTGATTGACATCAACAAGACAGCCTACAGGGAGGAGGTGAGGGCCCTCGGAGTGTCATGTCAGGAAAATAACCTCTCACTCAATGTCAGCAAAACAAAAGAGATGATCGTGGACTTCAGGAAAGGGAGCACCCCCCTATCCACATTGACGGGACAGCAGTGGAGAGGTGGAAAGTTTTAAGTTCCTCGGTGTACATATCACCGACAAACTGAAATGGACAGTGTGCGCAACAGCACCTCTTCAACCTCAGGAGGCTGAAAAAATGTGGCTTGTCACCGAAAACTCTCACTAAACTTTTACACGTGCACAATCGAGAGCATCCTGTTGAGCTGTATCACCGTCTGGTACGGCAGCTGCACCAGCCACAACTGCAGGGCTCTCCAGAGGGTGGTGCGGTCTGCACAACGCATCACCGGGGGCAAACTACCTGCCCTCCAGGACACCTACAACACCCGATGTCACAGGAAGGCAAAAAAGATCATCAAGGACAAATAACCACACGAGCCACTGTCTGTTCACCCCGCTTCCATCCAGAAGGCGAGGTCAGTCCAGGTGCATCAAAGCTGGGACAGAGAGATTGAATAACAGCTTCTATTTCAAGGCCATCAGATTGTTAAACAGCCACCACTAGCACAGAGAGGTGGCTGCCTACCTACGGCCTTGATATCATTGGCCACTTTAATAAATGGAACACTAGTCACTTTAATAATGCCACTTTAATAACGTTTACATATCTTGCATTACTCATCTCATCTGTATATACTGTATACTGTATCCTTCACTATCTATTCTTTACTATCTATTGCATCTTAGCCGCTCTGTCACTGCTCATCCATATATTTTATATTTATATGTTCTTATCCCATTCCTTTACTAGATTGTGTGTATTAGGTTTTGTTGTGGAATTTGTTAAATATTAGGTTTTGTTGTGGAAGTGTTATATATTACCTGTTAGATACTGTTGCACTGTCGGATCTAGAAGCATAAGCATTTCGCTACACTCGCAATAACATCTGCTAACCATGTGTATGTGACCAATAAAATTAGATTTGATTTGGACATACTGCCAAATTCTCTCTAGCGACTTTGGAGGAGGCTTATGGTAGAGGATTTTGCATTACATTTTCTGGCAACAGCTCTTGTGGACATTCCTGCAGTCAGCATACCAATTGCACACTCCCTCAAAACTTGAGACATCTGTAGCGTTGTGTTGTGTGACAAACTGCACATTTTAGAGTGGTATATTATTGTCCCCAGCACAAGGTGCACCTGTGTAATGATCATGCTGTTTAATCATCTTATTGATATGCCACACCTGACAGTTGGATGGATTATCTTGGCAAAGGAGAAATTCTCACTAACATGGATGTAAACAAATTTGTGCACAAAATTTGATAGAAATAACCATTTGTGCATATGGTACATTTCTGGGATCTTTTTTTCAGCTCATGAAACATGGGACCAACACTTTACATGTTGCTTTTATATTATTGTTCAGTGTATGATCCAGCATATCCTGTATCCTCTGAGTACCTAAAAGTTGCATGACTCCACCCTATTTATTCAATTCAATTTCATTCAATAAAAATACAAAAATTATCCCAGAAGGGCAATTACTTTGTCTATGTGAGTCAGTCTGAGATCTGAGGGCTACAGAATATACAGTGCAGTGAACTAAAGTTGCTCGTGATTGTGATTGCTAGAGTGTAGTTAGCCAAAGGGAAGTGAAGTAGCAGGCGAACAGTATGTATCCTAGACACAAGGTCAGTAGAGTGGCTATTGATCTCCTCTCCTCAGCCACCTGCTGACTCAGTACTACCAACCAGTACAGCCTGCTGGGCCGCTGAGGCTGGGAAGGCTGGGGAGAGGGAGAAAAAACTGCCCTCTCATCCCAGATACTTGTCTCCTTGGACAGCTTCCACCCACAGGTTTCAAAGTGGTGTCTGACGCTGAATTTCAAATCCACCACTGCACTAGAACAATGTGTCTCTTCAAAGAAGTCCTATTCTCAACCCCATTTTCTCAAGTCTAGTTTGATATATCTCTGTCAGTTCTTATAGATAGGTGAACTTTCATCTTGCCTTTGAGTAGAAAACTTTCTACATTTGGATGCTGCTTTTTGTGTTGCAATATTCTACGGCAGTCTCTGAGAGCAACTTTTGCATATAGCTAGCTGCTTTTGTTAGGGTGGAACGGAGAGAGAACCACATTTCCCTCAAACAAAATACTGCATAGTCTCAATCAGTGTGATTGGTGGCATGCCGCAGATCGCTCCGGATGCCAAAATTTGTGTTATTTGCTGTGGAGAAATAGATAATACATTTTCCCCCTGCTTCACTAAGCAGGAATATATTGAAGTAAAGTAGAGCATAAAAAGCATCCAGATTCATCTTGAAACCAACTGTGCCATTAGCTTATTTGAGAACTTTTCTAATTTACGGAGCACCTAAGTACCTGCCGGCTAGTATTGACTGCAAGGCGGGTACTGGCTGGAACCGTCCCCAATACAATCCACAACTTAGCTTTGATTTTACACAGTTTGCACTGATATCCACAGAATGTCGTGCAGGGACTGAATTGTGTCCTCAGATAAATTATTTAATTTGGTATCAGTACTTTAAGTAAGACTTTTTGAAGATATAACATTATTATTTTCCCATTACAATTCAGTAATGGGTCAATTGGTCAATTCACATTCTTAATTCAGCATCTTATTAATTCAGCCTCTTATTCCTTTTCCCCAGAATGAATTGACCAAGACATTATAGAAGACAAGTGTTAATATGGGTTGTATGTCTTCGAACAAGTATTGGCATTTAGCCATGACTCACCTAGCATGCCTTTCTCTCCATTGGATAAGCACATGTCCTTCTCCGCGCTGGGCAGCACGAACCCCACCACAAAGCACTCCACCCCATCAGCCATGAGGGCCAGGCCCAGCACTATAAACAGGGTCCACTGGAACCGTCCATGCCCACAATCCTCCATGATGTCCTCATACTGCTCAGCCAGTTCATCCAGCTCTGTGGCCCCTGCCTGAGCCTGCCTGACCTTGGCCCTCGCTGCCCTCTGGGCCGCCTTCACCTCGTCAGGGTGGGGGATCCCCTGGTACTCCCCCTCGTACATCTGGTCCTCGTCATCATGGCCCTCCGTGGCATCGCTGGCTGCATCCTCCTCCTGAGGGTAGGACTCGCCCTGGTAACCGTAGCCCTCCTGGTCTCCTCCCTCTCCGTAGGTGCCATAGGGGTCACCTCCTCCCTGCTGGTACACATTGTTCTGGTAAGGGTCAGCCATGCTATCGCTGAGACGTTACAGCCAAGTCAGCAATGTTGCAGTATGATCCTTCAGGTGATTCTGACTAGATTGGCATAATTCTGGGCACCTTGGTCCGGTGTTCTGCTCCGTATGTGTTCTGATATTCCAGGTGCTACGCTGTAGCTGTTTCTTGTTCCTGTTCTGCTAATCTGAGGAGGGTGTTGTTCATGTAATCTTTTGAACAATACCTGGACTGGAACAATAATGATTGTTTTCGAATAACTACCTTTGACTGTTCAGTTCTTCACAAGGCCTCATGCTGAACCTGAAAGAGGAAGTTTATTCAGTTATGCCATCCATATTTCTTATGATTGATAACAACATCAATACTCTGTTGATTTACTCAGAACACATGGGAATGTTTCTTCATTTTGAATAGATTTGACTGGGAGCTGACACTAGAACTCAGACATACTGTATATTATTGGGATCTACTGCATATGGCCTATCTACTGTATTTATCTATTCGGTCTGTGTGACAGCCCTGATATCTGCCTGCTCTTCTCTCTTAGAACAGAAGAAATAAAACTGTTATCCTGCACTTTAGTTTTCAATCTAATTTGTTACCACACCAAAGGCTTATAATGAGACCATTTTTGCTGTTCTAATGTACTCAATACTGAAACAATTTAAGTGTTTCAAGTTGAATGAATATACCTCAGGGGGTTCATTTGTTCACTGGCATGATAAAATAATTTCTTAACATGATCAATTTCAATATGTTCCTTAGAGAATTCCTATTGCTACTTATATATGTACTTACTAACAATAAGCTACCTCAGGTCATAGACTAGATGTATAATGTAATAACCTCCCAGACCATTCAGCTAACACTAAAACACAACAATGACAACAATAATAAGGCACCCCATACCTGATGAGCCTTATAATTGTGTAATTATATATATCACTTTCACAATTTCTCTGTACAGTTTATAAACTAACTGGCTGGGTTGTGGGACAGTGGATGCGCATTGATAATTCTAATGGAACTGTTAACATGCTTTACCCGGAGAATGCGAGGATTGTGGTGCTATTACTCCCTGCTATCAACCAATCAGCATCCAGGATCCAAACAACCCGTTTTATAATTGTAAATTATTCTAAAGTTTCATATGGTGCAGATTGGAATCTAGATTCTTGTTAAACCTCTGAAAATTCATTCTGATATTGAGATCAGCGGAACGGTAACGAATCTCCCCCACTAATCCACCCCATAGCAGTGCTCTTTACATCTCTATAGCCATTGAGCAGTGAGGGAGGGAAGCCACACTGTCACAGTCACAAGCAGGCCTTTTCTTCAGCCCTCTCACACACCAAAGAGCCTGGTAATGCTACAAATGAGATTTGTCTCGCCCTGGGCGACGCTGGCTGGCTGTCACTAGTCTCTACTGGCTCTCTGGATAGGATGCCTCCACTCCACCTTCCCCCTCCTCTCTATCACTTGTTCCCACCATGTCACGACACTGAGATGACACTATTTGCTGCTGTCGAGGAAGTGTTGCCACATGGGCATCAGAGTCTAATCATTCATCTGTTAGGAATGAGGCAAAAGTAACTCACTGAGAATTATCTCTACTTTTTGAATCTTTTAGAAGTTTTGTGAATCTACCCCACTAAATATTCTATATCAGCCAACCTTTGAGTATTTAATAGCCTATTTTTTAGTGGTAGTCAATGAGAATAGGATTCATTTGTTTCTGCATTTTAATCATGGTGTAATGAGGGACCCTGGAAGGTACATGGGCATCTTCTTTGGTTCATTAAACGGATAAGGAGACCCAGGGGGCCAAGCCAGGAACTGCGTGTGTGTGTGTGTGTGTGTGTGTGTGTGTGTGTGTGTGTGTGTGTGTGTGTGTGTGTGTGTGTGTGTGTGTGTGTGTGTGTGTGTGTGTGTGTGTGTGTGTGTGTGTGTGTGTGTGTGTGTGTGTGTGTGTGGATGATGATTCCCTGGATCTACACTACATGACCAAATGTATGTGGACACCTGCTCGTCGAACATCTCATTCCAGAATCATGGGAATTAATATGGAGTTGGTCCCCCCTTTGCTGCTATTACAGCCTATACTCTTCTGGGAAGGCTTTCCACTAGATGTTGGAACATTGCTGCGGGGACTTGCATCCATTCAACCACAAGAGCATTAGTCGGGCACTGATGTTGGGCGATTAGGCCTGGCTCACAGTCGGCGTTCCAATTCATCCCAAATGTGTTTGATGGGGTTGAGGTAAGGGCTCTGTGCAGGCCAGTCAAGTTCTTCCACACCGATCTCGACAAACCATTTCTGAATGGACCTCGCTTTGTGCGTGAGGGCATTGTTATGCTGAAACAGGAAAGGGCCTTCCCCAAACTTTTGCCTCAACGTTTGAAGCACAGAATCATCTAGAATGTCATTGTATGCTGTAGTGTTAATATTTCCATTCACTGGAACTAAGGGGACTAGCCCAAGCCATGAAAAACAGCACCAGACCATTATTCCTCTCCACCAAACTTTACAGATGGCACTATGCATTGGGTCAGGTAGCGTTCTCCTGTCACCCACCAAACCCAGATTCGTCTGTCGGACTGCCAGATGGTGAAGCATGATTCGTCACTCCAGAGAATGCGTTTCAACTGAGTTCAATGGCGCCGAGCTTTACACCACTCCAACAGACGCTACGCATTGTGCATTATGATCTTAGGCTTGTCGGTATCTGCTCGGCCATGGAAACCCATGTTATGAAGCTCCCGGCGAACAGTTCTTGTGCTGACGTTGCTTCCAGAGGCAGTTTGGAACTCGGTAGTAAGTGTTGCAACCAAGGACAGATGATTTTTACGCGCTACAGCACTCGGCGGTCCCATTCTGTGAACTTGTGTGGCGTACCACTTCACGGCTGAGCCGTTTTTGCTCTTAGACGTTTCCACTTCACAATAACAGCTCTTCAGTAAGGCCATTCTACTGCCAAGGTTTGTCTATGGAGATTGCATAGCTGTGTGCTGGATTTTATACACCTGTCAGCAACGGGTGTGGCTGAAATAGCCAAATCCACACATTTTAAGGGGTCATACATTTGTATAAATAGTGTATGTCTTCCTCTCTGACATCTAATCAACACTTCCCATCCTCATTCACACACACCCACCCACCCAGCCTGCCTGCCTTCAGCCATACAGCAGCCTTCTCTCGCCTCTCCATGCAAGCACTCTAGTTCACACAGCACTCATGCACCAAGGCCCTTCTCTCTACAAAGAGGAAATTAATGGCAAATCGGATGAGAACAGGGAGCAAAGAGGAGCAAAGCAATACCTGTGACAGATTGGAGGGTTGTCTTGTATGATACAATCATACTGCATGAATAGAATAGGGGTTCAGGAAAAGAAGACTGCTTAAGACTGCCATGAGGTATAGTATCATTAGTAACGCATGGGACGAGAGCTCCCTAAGGCATTGTTCCCACTAGTTTGAAAAGGGTTGTCTGAGTAAAATCAATTTATAATACATTTTGCAGCAGCTGTTCCCCCTGCCTAATTCCATAGCTGTCGGAATGATATTGTTTGTCCATCTGTGTTTAGTTTAAAGCTGGAATCCTTAGTTGCTACATACATTTTTGGACTCATAAATTAATTATATATACCCATTTATTCTTAAAGAATATAACTTATAAATGCCTCATGAGTTTAGTTTAACTGTTGTACCCAAAATAAGATTGTTTTACTCCAAGGTTTGTAAACAATGTACATGTAAACAAACACTGTATAGCCTGAAAGCATAGTTAAAACGATCATGTTGAGCTCATGGATGGTCAGTCCTTACATCCAAACTTCTGTCTATGAATTAGAGAGGGGTTACATTTTTCCAGGCCCATCCCTCAGCTTTTTCCACATACTTTTGGTCATGTAGTGTATTTTGTTTAATATTGCGGTGGCAAGACCATGAAGAACATGGGATATGGGCCTTGAAGTTCTGCAGCATTGCTAGTTTTCCTCCTGCCCCTCTAGGCTCTTAATAATGGACTGTTTCAGAACCCAGGTGAGTGGGCTCTCTAACCAATCGATTATACTGTGGAGTACAAAACTGAATATCTATCAATTATCTGTGATGTAGAAAAGAAAACCAGCAGCAGCTTGAGACCTGGATTTGAATAACACTGATGTAGGATATATATTTTCCTTCTTCTATTTCTCTTCATGTAGTGTGTACTGAAATGCATACTGAAAGCCTTGGCCCTGCCTCTATACTGCTGAACCTACTCTAGTGCCACTTCCTTGTTTGTTGACTAAGACAAGTGAAGGTCACGATGCCCATATGGACTTGGCTCAGGGAGGGAATCACTTTCAGCATGGTTGCCAACTCCACCTGATATCCTGTATTCTGAGATCCCAGAGTGATGAGCGGCTCCTTTCTGAGACAGAACAGGTATTGGACAGAGAGGGAAAGAGATCAGTAGCTAACCCATGCTCTGTTCTACAAGTACTGGTAGCAGAGTACAACACAATGAGGTGTAAATGGTTGAATTCACTGTCGGATAAAGACTGCAAGACAGTACAGTAAAACATTTGATCAAACACAAATGTATGGCATGTGAGAACCGTGTAGGACAGGGTTACTCAACTCTTACCCTATGAGGTTCGGAGCCTGCTGTACTACCTGATTATTAATTGCACACACCTGCTGTCTCAGGTCTAAATCAGTCCCTGAAAACATTTAATGGAACTGGCTTCGATGTCCAGGGTTGAGTTTGAGGTGTGTACGAGTCCAGCACTGTAGGTCAGCGTTTCCCAACTCCGGGCCTCCAGTAACCTCAACAGCACACATTTCTGTTGTAGCCGCGGACAAAACACCTGATTCAAGTCATTGAAGACTGGATGATTAGTTGACAAGTTGAATCAGGTGTGCTTGTCTGGGGCTACAACAAAAATGTGTGCTGTTGGGGGAAACACTGCTGTAGATAATGGCCCTTTCTTGTTTTGGTTTAAATGTGGTTTAAAAAAATATGTTTTAGTCTATTTCATTTATATTATGCAGGGAGCACCAGGTAAAGACAGCTTAAATATCAGGCTTGCAGGAATCTTACTACATAGCTACATTACGTTTGAATGAATCCTTCTCTGTTCTATTGTGATGACATGATGAACGGAAGGCACTCTCAAACACCAGGAGAGGGCACAGACCTCTGGAGGGAACCAGCAGCAGGGAATCAAAGATTTGAACAACTCATTGAATAAGCAATAGACTGTCAATAACAGTAGTGTCATAATGTGACACAGGAAGCTTGACACAGGAGGCTGTCTATGGGAATCGAATCATCCTTGAGCAAGGTAGAACACTTTGCAGGTAGCCTAGAGATGTGCTTTTCAAACAGCGATTCCTTCTCACCAATGTCTGAACAATATTTGACTTTACGTGGGAAGCAGCAACATTAGAAATATCAACAAAATGCAAAATAGTAGGTGATTATCAAAGCACAGAGTGGCATATTATACTGTGTTACTTGCGCCAGTCCAATATAATATGTCCTTTCAACTGCCCAGGAATTGACCCCTGAATGGAGATTGCTTTGAGGCATATAGACACTATAACAAAATCTTCTACACTATTATGGAGCTGAGGTTACTAGAGTGTGTCTAAGAACATTTGCGTTTATAGTTTGCTAAATATTTCAGTTTTATATGATAGTTAGCAGTTTTTCCTGCCAAATCACCAGCAGGTATCAGGATGGGTAGGCTTTACCCACAGTGTGAAGTGACAGCCTAACATTGTGTTGTTCTTGCCGACTGAAATTAATCCTACTCAACCTGTCTTCTTTCATTCTCATGGAGTGGATGATTTAGAATCTATAGCCTTTTGAATGTGTTGGTAGGGAAATCATATTTTGTGGTGCGATCAAGTGCTCTTTCATAGTGTTACTCAGACCATGCAATAAATTGCAAATAAAGGTTATGTGATAATCAGCTGAGCCCATCCAGTGCTGTGGTATTTAGTTTAAAGGATATATATCAAACTGATCTCTCTACCATTTGCTTTGAAAACATCTAAAGCACATTATTTTGAGTGGAGCATGACATGAGAAACAACAGTTCCTTTTACACAGACACCATTTCATGCACACTAAGCCTCCTTCCAGAAACTGAGTGAAAAGGCCATTCTGTGGTGAAGGATATCATGGTGGATGTCTGAAGTGAGCTTGGTAAATGAAGGGCCATTACTTGATGATTACTGTGTATTGTGGTATTGGCTGCCTGTTCCTGCTTCAGTAATGACAACAATTCAGAAAAGGTGCTTGTGTATTTTATAGACAATGGAAAGGGCAATAAGGAGCTCCCTTAAATCATATTGGAATATCCAGCTACATGTATATTTTTGTTTATGCTCATCTATATGAATCAACATTTTCCAGAGGCAGAATGCCAGAGTGAATATGGGGTTTATATATTGATATTGTTTCTTCTGATTGATTTAAGTGATTGAGGCAGACACTCCCTAGGCTACATACAGACTGCTCATACGCTGAGTGTACAAAACATTGGGAACACTTTCAATGACAGACTGACCAGGTGAAAGCTATGATCCTTATTGAAGTCACTTGTAAAGCCTTGAGACAATTGAGACATGGATTGGGCATGTGTGCCATTCAGAGGGTGAATGGGCAAGACAAAATGTTTAAGTGGTTGTATAGGTGTTAGGCGTACCGGTTTGAGTGTGTCAAGAACTTTAACGCTGTTGGGTTTCTCACACTCAACAGTTTCTGTGTGTATCAAAAATGGTCCACTACCCAAAGGACATCCAGCCAACTTGACACAACTGTGGGAAGCATTGGAGTCATCATGGGCCAGCATCCCTGTGGAATACTTTTAGAGTCCATGCCCTAACGAATTGAGGCTGTTCTCAGGGCAAAAGGAGGTGCAACTCAATATTAGTAAGGTGTTCCTAATGTTTTGTACACTCAGTGTATATTTTCCTCTTCAGAAGAAATGTAATATTTAACACATAAACATTGGATGAATCTGACACAAACAAAAACAGATCAAGTAATCTCCAGTATTTCTACACCAGACAGTGGTGTGTAGGTAGTTTACTAGAACTGACCTGGAGCTGATTACCACTACAATACAGTGATGCTTTCCTTGCACCACCATTTTATTGTCTGTGAGCTGAGTGTGTGCCAGCCCCTCTCCCAGTGTAGTGTCACCAGAGAGGACAGTCTCTGTTTCCTGACACTGAGCACCACCACGACTACACCAGGTAGAGACATCCTGAGCGAGGCATTCTGGCACAGGATAGGCACGAGTCACAACTTCCACTCCAGATGCCAGAGAATTATACCATTATAAACTGGGTGGTTCAAGCCCTGAATGCTGATTGGCTGACAGCCGTGCTACTCCGTGTTGCATCGTGCCTAAGCACAGCCCTTAGCTGTGGTATGTTGGCCATATTCCACACCCGTATTGCATAAATAGACTCTGCGGCAAGAGCTACATTTTGTTTGGGGTCTATAACATTACAACACTATAATGCTATCATAGCTGACTCACCAGGTTATGCCCTGCCCACTGGGCACAGACGTCAATTCAACGTCTAATTCCACGTTCATTTAATGTCATTTCCTTGAAATGACGTGGAAACAATGTTGATTCAACCAGGGTGTGTCCAGTGGGTGAGCAGTGATTCTGATATGCTGGTGTCTTCATAATAAACAATTTGTTCTGCCCTCTCATTATTAAATCACGTTATGAGACGATGTGATGATTTCAGCCTGTATCATATACATTTGCATCCATGACCTTTCTCTGCATGTCTAAGGGGAGGACTCCTCCAAACATATAACAAATGTATTTCAATCAAAAGTATTTATAAAGCCCTTTTTACATCAGCAGATGTCACAAAGTGCTTATACAGAAACCGAGCCTAAAAGCCCAGAGAGCAAGCAATGCAGACGTAGAAGCATGGTGGCTAGGAAAAACTCTCTATCTAGGCTACGGATGGTCACTCCCTTGGTACCTGCTGCCTACGTAGGCTACATCTGAGGGAAACTGCAGGTGGTTTGCAGGCATGAATCTGTGTCAACCTGATACATACAAATGGTCTCTGTTTCCATGGTCAGGATTCTACTGGTTTCTCCTGACTTTATGTAAGGAGCAGCATATCTATCAAGTGTCTGAGTAGGAATGTGATCTAGGATCAGTTTTTCCTTTTAGATGACACCATGAATAAGATTACATGGACAGGGGTGACCTGATCCTCGATCAGCGCCTTGTGCCTTGTTTTATATTTTATGTTCCTGGTGTTGTTCTTTAAGGGAAAGTTCACCAAAATTACAAAGTGACACATTGGTCTCCTTACCCTGTAAGCTGTCTATGTACAAGGTATTACAGCAATCCATGCTTTGGTTTAGTTTCCCTGGCAGTGGTTGGCACTGTTTCCAAATGCTAATGTTTTAGCATTTGTGGCACAAATCCAATTCAAATCATGGGACCGATATTAGAATTTTTTGCGCATAATGTTCAAATAATCTATAAGTGTGATGATGAGGTTTTTTCTTAGGCAGTAGTACATCATTACTGCCTCAGGGATCAAAGGACCAGAAACTGGCATAATGCAGATTATCAAGTAGAAAGGCACATGAGAACCAGTGTGGAGCTACAGCGACAGCACAGCAGAGAGCACTTGGGTGCTGCATCAGGTCTGCACACATGATTGTGGCAACCTTAATAATACAGTAGCAACCTTCTCTAACAACCTCTGTGTCTGCCCCCTGACTAATCAGGCCACATCAATGTTTGAGGAAAAGGTTAGTCAGCCAACATGAACCATGGGAAGCCAAATGTCATACATGACATATTGATGACATCTGAACAGGTATAGATATAATTCTCAGTTTGTATGTATAACAACTTGCACTAATTGGCAGGCATGCAACGCACACCCAAAATCTCCATATTTAACAAAGTAAGAAGTCTTTAGAGGGTGTGTGTCATGGTGATTATTGGCATGGCTGGATGGAATATACATGTTGACCAATGAGACTGGTGGTTGGCTGGAACTAACACAGTACACAGTCTGTAATCCCTCGCATTGAGATTAAACCTCAGCCAGCCCACTTATTCTCAGTGACTGGACAGACCCCCCCCCCCCCCCCCCCCCCCGATCTGTGTTCAGACTGGACAATAGTACCTCTCCATCTCTTTCTCTCTCTAACCACAAGGAAGGGCCCACTCTTACACTAATGCAGAGAGAGAGAGCAAGAGTGTGTGAAAGGGACAGAGAGAAATCAGCCATTGAGATCGACTGCCCCACAATTTAATCTTGCTGAAGACTGCAGAAATGTAATTATGTCCAGCGCTGCTCCGAAAGCTTTAGATTATTGTTCCAACAGCAGAAAAACAGGGCCAAACATAAAAGATGCAGCACTCCATGCTTCGATGTCAACACTGAACTGATAAAGTCAGGAGTGAAGGATGGCTTTTATTGCTGCGTATGAGAAGGAAATGAATGTCTGACTGAATGAAAAAACCCTCCCTCCCTTTCATTGGTGTCTTTCTACACACGAGTAGGCTGGTTTTATTAGAGCACGTTGACATCCCTATTCCTTGACTGGATCTAATCTCGACATTAGTTGTTGTAGCATTGGAAATGTGAAAGCTTACCCTGAAAAGTGGCATAGGAGGCCATTCGTAACTCATCTCAAACCAGGTTGTCAATTTTTACCCGTTTTCATTGTCCCGCTCTGAAAACAAACAAAATAAACTCTGTCTCATGTGAGCATCCTCGCTCTCGCTCTCTCTCTCTAGTCAGAGGACAACACTTCTCCCATGATCCAGAGTATTTCAGGTTACTGCCCCGTCCTGCCCATCCTGCCGTGGTTCTCTCTCTGCTGACACCATGCCCAGCTGGGAGTTACGTAACACTAGCTTGTGCCTTTCAGTTGGGTAGGTACTCTATCCAGAACCATATAAATCTATCTATGGCGTCTGTGACTCCGTCTATATGGTTTCGACTCCATCTATTGGGCTTTGAGTCTGTCTACCTGGCTTTGACTCCATCTATCTGGCTTTGACTCCACCTGGCTTTGACTCCATCTATGCCTTTCTCTATCATGCATCAATGTATATCTCCAAGGCCATTAGAAGAATATAGAGGACACTATAGGACTATGAGGTTTGTTTGGTTGGAAGAATACAGTACTTTATAGAACGCTTCGGAAGTTGATTGAAAACATCTCACTAAACTGTTACTAGGCAGGTTTCCATTGACCCAGGTTTATTCGACAAACGCAATGTCGCAAAAAAAATCATTGCGACATGTGTAATGACAACAGCAGATATAGGATACATTTTCTAAAGATCGACCACATTTTTATCTGTTCGACATGGGTGGATTTTTCTTCTGTAGAACTTTCTTTATTAAGACAAATGATGATGGAAACTGTTTTTCGAATAAATTATGATTGGCAAATAATTATGACGGTAGACTACGGGGCACGTGATAACACCGCATAACTATAAAGCTCCACCCCACAATTAATTGTAAATGCCTACGTCTTGCAAAATCAATTTTCTTTGACGAAAATGGATTGTCCTTACTTTAAAGAATACCTGAAATTCTTCATCTTACTTTTCTGGTTGGTTGGCAAGTTTCACCATCTAATTACTTCAGATCTACAAGAGTGCACGTTTCACCATGTCATCAACCGAGGCGATACGTTGGCACATGAGAATTATTACAATATGCAAATATTAGTCAATTATTACGTTCTATCCATGTTGGCTTTCACGGGCTACCTGAGACATGAAACAGATAGGTGGGAGAGCATACAAGCTGTCGCCAATATATTAATGCGCAATTTGCCTAAATGAGTAATGGAAACCCTTCAACCACAATATTTTCATTCGACACTGTAGGTGTTTGAGATATATACACTGCTCAAAAAAATAACACATCCTAGATCTGAATGACTGAAATAATCTTATTAAATACTTTTTTCTTTACATAGTTGAATGTGCTGACAACAAAATCACACAAAAATAATCAATGGAAATCCAATTTATCAACCCATGGAGGTCTGGATTTGGAGTCCCACTCAAAATTAAAGTGGAAAACCACACTACAGGCTGATCCAACTTTGATGTAATGTCCTTAAAACAAGTCAAAATGAGGCTCAGTAGTGTGTGTGGCCTCCACGTGCCTGTATGACCTCCCTACAACGCCTGGGCATGCTCCTGATGAGGTGGCGGATGGTCTCCTGAGGGATCTCCTCCCAGACCTGGACTAAAGCATCCGCCAACTCCTGGACAGTCTGTGGTGCAACGTGGCATTGGTGGACGGAGCGAGACATGATGTCCCAGATGTGCTCAATTGGATTCAGGTCTGGGGAACGGGCGGGCCAGTCCATAGCATCAATGCCTTCCTCTTGCAGGAACTGCTGACACACTCCAGCCACATGATGTCTAGCATTGTCTTGCATTAGGAGGAACCCAGGGCCAACCGCACCAGCATATGGTCTCACAAGGGGTCTGAGGATCTCATCTCGGTACCTAATGGCAGTCAGGCTACCTCTGGCGAGCACATGGAGGGCTGTGCGGCCCCCCCAAAGAAATGCCACCCCACACCATGACTGACCCACCGCCAAACCGGTCATGCTGGAGGATGTTGCAGGCAGCAGAACGTTCTCCACGGCGTCTCCAGACTCTGTCACGTCTGTCACATGTGCTCAGTGTGAACCTGCTTTCATCTGTGAAGAGCACAGGGCGCCAGTGGTGAATTTGCCAATCTTGGTGTTCTCTGGCAAATGCCAAATGTCCTGCACAGTGTAGAGCTGTAAGCACAACCCCCACCTGAGGACGTCGGACCCTCATACCACCCTCATGGAGTCTGTTTCTGACCGTTTGAGCAGACACATGCACATTTGTGGCCTGCTGGAGGTCATTTTGCAGGGCTCTGGCAGTGCTCCTCCTTGCACAAAGGCGGAGGTAGCGGTCCTGCTGCTGGGTTGTTGCCCTCCTACGGCCTCCTCCACGTCTCCTGATGTACTGGCCTGTCTCCTGGTAGCGCCTCCATGCTCTGGACACTACGCTGACAGACACAGCAAACCTTCTTGCCACAGCTCGCATTGATGTGCCATCCTGGATGAGCTGCACTACCTGAGCCACTTGTGTGGGTTGTAGATTCCGTCTCATACTACCACTAGAGTGAAAGCACCGCCAGCATTCAAAAGTGACCAAAACATCAGCCAGGAAGAATAGGAACTGAGAAGTGGTCTGTGGTCCCCACTTGCAGAACCACTCCTTTATTGGGGGTGTCTTGCTAATTGCCTATAATTTCCACCTGTTGTCTATTCCATTTGCACAACAGCATGTGAAATGTATTGTCAATCAGTGTTGCTTCCTAAGTGGACAGTTTGATTTCACCGAAGTGTAATTGACTTGGAGTTACATTGTGTTGTTTAAGTGTTCCCTTAATTTTTTTGAGCAGTGTAGTTTTTAGGTGTGGAAACATAGCTAATGATGCTGGCTTGTTCTATTGCATACGTGTTCATTTAAAAGAGTTCTCTTCACGTCAGTGTTTGTAACTGGCCTCCCGAGTGGCGCAGCGGTCTAAGGCACTGCATTGCAGTACTAGAGGCATCACTACAGATCTGGGTTCGAGCCTGGGCAGTGCTGTAGCTGGCTGCAACCGGGAGACCCATGAGGCGGTGCAAAATTGGCCCAGCGTCGTCCGGGTTAGGGGAGGGTTTGGCTGGCTGGGATGTCCTTGTCCCATCTCGCTCTAGCAATGCCATGTGGTGGACGGGCACATGCATGCTGACTTATGTTGCCAGCTGTACGGTGTTTCCTCCGAAGCTGTCTTCTGGGTTAAGCGAGCAGTGTGTCAAGAAGCAGTGCGGCTTGGTGGGGTCGTGTTTCGGAGTAAGCATGGCTCTCGACCTTTGCCTCTCCTGAGTCCGTACGGGAGTTGCAGTGATGGGACAAGACTGGAACTACCATCTGGATATCACGAAAAGGGATAAAAGATTTAAAAAAATGTGCTGTCCTATCATTCCATCTCATCTCCTCTTCCCACTAATTGATGTGATGTGAGGATACCATTGTGTATATTTGTATATCTCTGTTAGAGCTACATATGTCTGTATTCTGATCTTAATTAGTGCTAAAACAAAAGAGATTTGTTTTAAGCATCTGGTGTATCAGATTCAGATCTGATGCTTGAGTGAATCTTGTTATAAAGGGAAGAATACTGTACCAAGTGTTCGGTGTTGTTACGTCATTAAAGTTTGCTGGAGCTTTTTGCGCATAAAGGCAATGACTCATAGTTTAGTCCAAAACAGAACTGAAGCCAAAACCTACTCATTTAACATCTGCTCAAGAAACCGAGCAAGACATTGTAGTCTCAGCAAATGAAAATGCTCACACGTAGGCTAATTTCATGGTTCTGCTCTGGCAGTATTATTTTTTATCTTCATCACTATCACTACCTCTCAATTGCGATGTATTTCATAAACATCTCACATACAAATAAGATAGATATGTTCTGATACATCCCAATTTCGGGTGTATGGTAAATATCAGAGATATAAACCAAGCCATCCCTGGGTGAGGTAACAAAATATATGTTATAAGGCCTGTTGTGCCAGTCAGGGGCCAGGCTGAAGGGTGGCAGTGTGCTGGTCTCATGCTATCATCCACCCCGCAAATAAAGAGGGAGAAATAAAAGTGAGAGGTCCATTAAACGGAGAGGGGGAGGCCGACGTCTATTACTCGGCCCTCCAGTGTGTACCGCTATGCTTCAAGGCACATAGAGCAGAGCACACATTAGTTTCAATAATTTGTTATTGATTCACTTTCTGGCCCTCAGTTCTTTAAGAACACTACCAATGGACCGAGAGATTCCAGTTTGCTATGGGGCACGTTCTACGGATAAAATTGAATTTACTGGATCATTCTCATAGCCTCTTGTTAATTGAACCCACCGTTCAGTTCCGGCCAGTCTCATCAGTGTCATTCAACAAGTGTCCTAATGACATTGCTGTGTGACCAATGATTCAGCACAGGAGATTGTATATATTGTTAGAGTAAACCATTGGTCATAAATGATCGTCATTCCCAGGTAACAATTGAAGATTGCTAATGACATAGTACCGCCGATGGTACCTCCTTTGCTGGCAGTGTGTCATCATGAGGTAGCCATACCATCTATTGTAGCTTTACTGATCACCAAAGACAGAGCTGAGATAATAACCTCGGACTAGAACTCATCATGATGTTATTGACGAGCTCCCAATGACTGTCACTGTGTTTTCTCACTACAGTGGCTGTGGGGAGAGACTAATCACTGTGTGCACCAACAGGGTCCAATGTTCAGGCACACAGAGGACATGTCTCCTATGACCAATATCCCTGGGCAGCTATCACTCACTTCAAAAGGAATGGTCACAATGGCAAAGTCAGGGAATCAGTTGGGAAGCCCTAAGCTGCTTGACATGTGTTAAATGAAATATGATGGCATGGGTCTGAACAGCCTTTGTGACCTGAGGGGAGAGCAAAGGGTCCACTGGAAGAGGTTCAGTGATGATAGCTGAGCCGTGGGTTTAAGATGAAGTGCAGGATCTTCTGTGTCGTTAGGAGAAGTGCCGCTATGCTGCTGTAACTCATGGTTAAATATTAAAGAACCCACTGGCGTCTGACTGCACATTCTATTTACTGCCTCCTACAACCGTCCATCCTAGAGCCAGAGAGAGACGCTTTCTCTGAGATGGGTCTCAGGAAGGACATTGCTATGCTATTTTCATTACTGGTATTGTTCTGGAAGACCATTTTGTTGTAATTATGTAATGTCCAGGGACGTACTGTAGCGGTAAAATTCAACATTATGAATGGCATCAGCAGATAAAATAAAAGAACAAAGCTTCAAAACACACCTTAAGGTGTTCAAAGAGGCCACAGAGAGAAGGAGGGTCATGAAAAGGAAGAGAGAACAAGGGAAAGAGAGAAAATGGGGGAGAGAAAGAGAGAGAACGGGGAGAGAAAGAGAGAGAGATGCTTTAAAGTGCAGTATATTAAAGATTCATATTCAGGGACAGTCTGTACCACAGTATTTTCAGCCCCCAAAGCCCTCAGCTGTACAGCTAAATAGCATCAATAGACTCTTAAGCAATTAGCGTTAGAAGGAATACTTTCAACCATTTTTGAAGAGTTTTGATGATTCACCGGATAGAGCTTCTAATGTATAGTATCATGAATGTAACATTACTGAAGTTGTCCTTTTTATTTAAAATTAATATTTTCTTGCCACAAATGCAATCTGCGTAGATTGCAGGCAATGATTTTGTATGTGTACAAGCATTAGCATATTCTATGGCTTCTTCTCGTTTGGGCAAAAGTCCATCCTCCTTCCTCTCTGCTCTGTGACCCAGAAACCGATAAGTGGCCGAGTGGTCGAGGAGTGCCAATTCGTTAGCAGGCAAACGGAAGACGGTCCTCCCCTCTATAGCCTCCTTTTGGCGAAGAAGCACAAGTGTACCTTACCGCGGAAGAGTTTTGATATCTGCCAAACACCCTTTGAATCAGCTGTTGTATAGTCGCAGGAGAAAAGCATGCAGACATTTAAAAACAATGTGGTACTAATCATTTTAATTATAACTTACTTAATTCATTTTATCACTTTACAAGTTTCTTTTGAAATCCACTCTTGTAAACATAATTTTCCTGATGATGAGCGAGTGGAAACGGAGCTTATTTCAAACAAGAGCATTTTCATCTCCATTCACATTCCTTGTCACCTCTCCTCGATTACCTTTGACCTTTTTTAAAAGGAGGCTAGAGAGGTTGGAGGAGTGAGGATGCAGGAGTTGAGCAAATCTAATTGAGAAAAGGCCTGTCAGTCGATTTCCTCACTCTATAGTGGAGGGCCCACTATAAAAACAAACCACTGGTCCTGGCTCTCAACCCACAGTAAATTGAACTAACCACACAATGTCCCTGGTACATACAAAGAGCATTGAGTAAGTATTTGGCATTTGATTAATGTATTTGTTTTATAACAATCAGCATTTCTCCAAATAGATTGACCATCAAATTCAAACAGATTAAATTACCTTTAAATATTTAGAATGAATCTATTTAGTTATATATGTTTTGGGGTTTAACTTTTTGCATGAAGTATTGCTACCTGGTATTAACATAGTCCTGGTGTTTTCACTTTTTAGAATCTACATATTGTCCCTGTATAGATCATCAGACGTACAGGATTGAAAACAACATTCTCTCGACCGTTCAACAGGGACAAACTGTCAGATTGTCAAGGTGAAAGTAAACCTTCGATTGTGTTATTTTCCCTTGGGCATCTAAGTTAACTACAGAACCTGTTGCAGCAAAGCATTGATGTTTCGTCCCATTGCTTAATATCGAGTCTCCCCTCAACCTGTCTTTTTTGATTAAACACACATTGTACCAGCAACACTTTATTGGTACACACCATATCAGCCCTATCTCAAAGCACACCAGCCATCTCAGAGATCTAATCGTCTAAGATATCCTGTCAACTTCTAAATGTTGGATATTTTGCTCTGGAGCATTTGATTTAGCTCTTACACACATACGATCTTCTTCCTGATCGTGGTCAAGATGAATGTGGAATACAGATAAAACGTGACTGAAATACCCAGGGACCTCTCTGGGCCCACTGGCCTCCTCCTTGTCCTGGTATGGAGGGTGCTTATGGGAGTCCCTTTCCACCCTCCCATCTGTCCACACTTTGCTTGTGACAGCAGGATAAGAGAGAGTGTAAGTGGGCTTTTTCTGGCTGTTGTCTTCTTAGGAGGATAACGTGCTAACAGGCCAGCTCTGGTTATGTGATCTAAAGACAGTAATGCACCGCCGTGCTTTGCTTCTGCCTTGCATAGGCAAGATTATTATTAATAAATAATGCATATGTTCCTTTCCACTGCAGGAAGCAGCCTGTCCCCTCACACACACTCCCTCAGTAAAGCCCAGCTAAGTAGAGCAATAGAACCTACACTAATTTAGCTGCAGCATCACATCAATTCTGTGATCTATGCAGTATGCTGTTCCTGTCCATTAGTGTTCTGTAATTTGTCATATTCTATGTTTTGTGTGGACCCCAGGAAGAATAGCTGCTGCTTCTTCAACAGAGGATCCAAATAAAAATCGGAGAACACAGCAACAAACTCTTGGTACATCCTTTGATTTAAACAACATTCTCTCATCCGTAGCAACTTTTACTTGCCACTACAGTAAAAATGAATCATACTGGAATCTGTGGCAATCGCTTTCATGAGTATCTTCGCAATATTACAGTATATTGGAAACAAACATAAAATGTCAAAATATGCATTTCACTGTTAGTCTACACCTGTTGTTTACAAAGCTTGTGACAAATCAAATTTTATATGATTTAAACTTTTTTTTTGCATTTGTTTTCACATCCTTGCTATTCTGGTCATGATTTCTTACCCTAACAGTGGTTTTCCTGGTTAAATAAATGAATAATAATACAAAAATTAAAGTATCAAATACATTTTCATTGGCAATGCTACATTAATGACTCAAAACATTTAAGGGAAAAGTGTATTTGAAATATATTATATTGATTGTGCAATATCACCCGTAATCTATCTTGCTGAAATTGGAGTTCCTTCCTCAGTGTCCTCCTCATTTATTTGAAGACAGTGTTTACTGCATTTGCTTATCTGTAAGGTTTTCCCAAACCTACGCTGGAATGATTTCTGTTTTAAGATATGAAAAAAGTGCTGAAAAGTGCAGGGCTCTTTGAGATCGCATCCTCAGCCTTTGCCTCCAGCCTTTTTTCTAGGATAAAAACACCAGCAAATATTCTATCAGAATCTAATCTAAAATCAAGAGAAAATATTGCATTTGAAATGAAAAAGCACCAACAAACATATAAAAATGTGTCATCTTACCAGTCTTGGCATCAAAACAGTAATTCCTCCTTTAGATAAAGACCAAATCATCCTATAAAAGAGGTTCAAATCCAGGACTGGGGCCTATGGTAGTAAAGTAACAGAGGATACCCTCCTCTAGCTTCAGTGTACAGCTCAGGAACAGATTAGGGTCCGCGCCTGCTATCCGCCCCACTCATCAGAGGAGCTCCCTATCCCTGATCACGCCCACCCCATCACACTCACAATGGTAGAGTCCAACAACCTCTCTGCAACAACAAGCTCACACCTCTTCCCCGGCAGGAAGGAGAGACACACTACTGCGCTGAATTGTATGTGTGTGTGTGTGTGTGTGTGCGTGCATGCGTGCGTGCGTGTGTGCGTGCGTGCGTGCGTGTGTGTGTGATGGAGGGAGAGTGAAAATGAGAGGAGAGCAGAGATGTGGAGGAGGGATTGAGGCTGGCAGATGGGTGGCTGGTGATACCTAGTCAGTTGCACTACTGACTGCATTCAACCAAAATGTGTCTTCCGCACTTAACGCAGGGGGCTGCCTTAATCAATGTCCATGTCATTGGCACCTGGGGAGCAGGTGTTGTTGGGTGTTAATTCTGCCGTGTTAATTCTTTCCACCAGGTATACGAACCAGCAACCTTTCGGTTACTGGCCCAATGCTCCTAACAGCTAGGTTATCTGCTGCCTCTGTGACATATGTTGGCTTAGGTTAAAGTGGAAATGTATGATCTTGCTGTACTCCTACAATAGACAGTGGGAGGAGAGACAGCTCAGCTCAGAGCTGCTGTTTGTCTTGTGACACTTTCAGATGGGTTTTCAGGAGCAGGAGTTCAGTAGTGTCACACAGGACAGGTGAATTACTGCAGGCCGTCTACAGTATGCTGCTCTGGCTCCTCTCTAAGATGGAGGGATGTTACACACAGGAGGATGCGCCTGGCAGCATACTGTCAAATACAACTGTAGGCTTCCACACTCAACTGAACCTTGAATGTTTTACAATAGTGCTTTAAAAAAAACACATCTTTTAGCGGTTTTTATGCTGAAGCGTGGCAGGTAATTGAAGCTACCCTGTAATATTTCTCGTTCATCTTAATTGATAATAGTTCCTTGGGTAGAATTGTACAGTGATAAATAACCAGCTATTATAATGGAATAAAAGCTCGCTGTCAGGATTAGATTAAACAGCCACGCTGGCCCACAGATTTCTGTCCAGAACTGTTTACCTGATCCAGATCAGCAGGCCCTCTATTCTCACCTTTCTGTCTGCCTAACTGTGGATGAGTCTGTGTGTGGGTGGTGGTGGGGGGGGAATAAAGCACCGAGGGCAGTCCATATGGAGCAGCACCCACTGTGCTCATTAAAAGGCTTGGCACAGGGGGACCTGGGTCCCTGACTTTCACAGACAGATGCTGTGGCTGCTGTTTACTCTGCCAGAAGACCTATACTGTACTGAATAAAGGTAGTTGTCTTCTAAGATTCAGAAATTTGTCCATAAGATGGTCATTCAGGATGTCAAGTTGTCCAACTACATAATGTACATAACGTTCAATAAAAATAGTTTGACTGGAAATGGCATCTGTGAGATGAAATAGCCAGTCTGTCTAAAACACAGTTAATTTCTCCTATTACAAGTGACATTCAACTGAACATTTGCAGGAATTACCAAATAGAAAGAATTACATTCTCTGTCTCTGATGAGCCATAAAAAGCACAGAACGAGAATAAAACTTTTGGTACTTCCTATCCTCAGACTATCCTCAGATTGGTGATCAATAATTTAAATATCAGCATTCCGCATCCATCCTTTGTATAATAACTGTCTACGATGATGTATGTACTGTACATGCTTTTCAAATGGTGTAGTGGGACTTCCGCTATCGTCCTAAAATGGAGTTCTGTCCTAACTGCACAGCTGTGATGCGGGTGATTCCCCCTAAGCCCCTCCCTGTAGCCAGGCAGCCAGGCATAAAGGCAGGCAGGAGGGCCCACCCCTGGAGAGGGCCAGTTGGTTTGTCCTGCTGCTGCCTACTAGGACACCATTATGGAGAGTAGATGGCCAACACAGCATAGGGGAAAAGATCCCTAATCCCCATGCCATATAATTCTACTCAAAAGAGGATTAATTCCAACAGATAGTCAGTCAGGCGGAAGAACCATCCACAAAATATATTTAATAGACTATCTGTCTTCATTATTGACAATTACTTTACTATAGTATAGTACATTTTTTTACAAAAATATTTAACATTTATCCATTCACCAACCTCATTTACCAACCTCATTCACCAACCTCATTCTTACCGGTCTGACTTAAAATAACTACGCCATCCAGTCCAATTTACTCTCCACCCTGAGAGCAAACCGACAATTCCAGTTGTTGTAGTCGTCAACACAGGATCGATAAGCTTTGATTCCAACTGACCCCGTGTATCTGTTTGCTTTTCAGGCAGGAGGCTCTCTGAGGTAGATATAGGGATTATGCTGGGTACACACTAGGGGTATAAATCAGCATTTTATTATTGTCAGCGGTTTCAATGCGTTGGGTTCAATTCATGATTCCTGGCTGGTTTATATTTCTCCAGTGGTCATCCATCATCCTTTGTATGCATAACCACTTTGATTATATCAGTGCGGCTGTATTTCATTAAACCTCATAGGGATCACTATGCCCGCCGCCTCAAGATATTCTGCCATAGAATGTGTTTATATGCAGATGACAAAATGCTACATTGCTTGAGAGATGGTATCAGTGACTGGTTAACTGGTGTGTGTGTGTGTGTGAGGAGAGAGAGAGAGAGAGAGAGAGAGAGAGAGAGAGAGAGAGAGAGAGAGAGGGGAGAGAGAGAGAGAGATCAGCCTGTAGGGGGAGGGTCCTGGAGGAATGGGGCGGGTGTTTAAACCCACACCAGCATCATCAAATCCCTCTGAACAGATTGGTGCAGCAGGGCCTCAACATTAATCATTGAGCTGTCTCCCTCCATACTATGCTGCCTGCCACTCTGTAGGCCCTGACACAAATCATCATTACAATCCAGTGGGGCAGAGTCCTCCCTCTGGCTCTCCCTTTCCCTCACTCCATCTCTCCCTCCCTTTCTCTCTCATAAATCAGCGTGGACCCAGATGAGCATCTCTCTCTATTCTTCTGCGGAGCCTATCATCTCTCCTGGATCAACCGCCGTTAAACAGGGATAATGCATGCTTTACTACCGTCAGCTGTACTACCACTTTACCTCCCTCCCAACAGATAATTATCTACAAACAGATGGTAGTGATGGTAGTGACCAGACCACACAGGCCCATTTGGCATCAACCCCTCAAAACAGGGTAATTAACACCCAATGAGCATTTACCAGTAAATAAAGTTCATTCATAATTATTATCCAGAAATAAACAATGACCCCCCTGATCAGACCAGCTGTAGATATCCTAGATACACAATTACCTTACCTAACTTTGTATTTTTTTATTTCCCTGGTTTATAACCCCCTCTGGATGCCACATAAATAATGACCAGGCTTTGTAATGTCTGCCTCCCCTTGATCTAGCCCATGGAAAAGAGGGCGATGCTTAAAAGACCTAAAAGGGAACCGAGAGCGCTACCTACCTGACAACCATGCCCATGAGAGAGGCCAGGTGCCGAGGTGTGGGGGCAGAGTGTCTATTCTCCTGTTTTTTACACAGCTGAAAGGCACTAGGGCAGGTGAATGAATGACGACATGCACTGCACTAGCGCTGCGCTGGCTACACAGTATGTTAGTAGGGACACCAAGGGCCACCTGTGGTCATTTCCCTTCAATAACTATATTATGTGGCTCAGTTGGTAGAGCATGGTGTTTGCAATGCCGGCATGGTGTGTGCAACGCCAGGGTTGTGGGTTCGATTCCCATTGGGGGCCAGTACAAAAAAAAATGCATGAAATGAAATGTATGCATTCACTACTGTAAGTCGCTCTGTATAAGAGCTTCTCCTAAAATGTAAATGTAAAAATGTAATCTTTGATATAGTACAATGACAGCTCTTTCTAATACTGTATTATGTCATGCTTGTCAAATACTACTAGTACGATATAAACGTGTACTGCTGGAACATGTTAGGATAAACAGGAAACGCTCCAATCCATACCATATCAAAACCACTTAAAATATATATTTTGAATGGTGCCCATATCACTATGATCTTGTTAAAGCATTACTCTGATATATGAACTGTTATATATGTGATGTATTGAAATATCCTGAGAGCATAACCCTTCATCACAGATGGGATGTAGGGATGTAGGGATGTAACACCAGCTCTAGCAGCTCTTGACCTGTTGATTGGTAATCCCTATAATTATGTTATGGGGTGTGTGAGCTGAATGAAAACTATGATACTGATGGACTGCATATTTTTGAGTCGCGTTAGCTCCCCTGTAGTGTCAATGGCCTCTGTGTCCCCGTCTTAGCCCTTTCTATGATTAATTACCTGGTACTGAGGCTGCGTTTACACAGGCAGCCCAATTCCTATATTTTGCCCAATAATTGGCTAAATATCTGGGCCGGTTTCCCAAAAGCATTTTAAGGCTAAGTTCATCGTTAGAACCTTTGTAGGTGCATCGTTAAATCTGTTTCCTAAAACCATTGTTACTAAAATTGCACTTGAAACCGCTCGTTATTTACCAACTGCCTCAGACCACTTGTAGAAAAGCTAAGTGGGTCGTTAGATGCTTTAATGCCCTTCCGCTTCACTTTATGCCCAGAAGGGTCGTGTGTTCCCCTGCTCAGATATTACGTGCATCAACCAATGTTTGTTTTTCATGAATCGTTTGGGATACGTGGATAACTCACCTCCCAATTAACTCCAGCAAAACAAATGGCTTGAGAATCAATAGATTTTCTATTTGTATTAGTTTTGTACATCCAAGTGATACCCATCAATCCACAGCCTTTGTTAGGATAGTGCACTGTGGATGGAATAATGTGTTCTCATAGTTCCATCTGAAAAATGGATGTGCTTCATACATTTTCCTTTGAATAACTGGGACTGGATGCACTGAGGAAATGAAGGCTTGAATCAGAAACATCAGCACCTGTCTCAAGGTTATATCAGTTCTCTCAATACTCTTTATCCTTTCAGGCAGCCCATCTCATTATGTTTCGAGAAACATAAAGACATTTCACTCCATTTTAATCTAACCATTTTCACAATCATGGGATGTTAATGTTACGAAGGGAATTCAAATAAACAATGTGATCAAGATTCATGAAATGCAGTGATACTGCAACCCCAACCCTACTGCATCAGAGCACAACCAACACCACAACTAAACCCAGAGTTCTTCAAGACTGAAAGATAAAAATCTGAATATTCACAAATAGAATTAGAATAAAAATAGAGAATATTAGCAAATCAAAGTTGCAATAAGCTACAGGTGAATCCCAACCTTGGGACTGTGCAAGCAAATCTCCTGACCAACTGCAACAGCGCTGTCTTTATGCAACATTATCAAGTCTGCCTTACAGCAAAAACCAACAATAAATTTAAATTGTATATGAAAACCTGTTCATGTATCAATTTATCGATTGATCGTTCTACGGAGTCAGAATTGTCATCAATAGTGATAATAGAGTAATGAGTCAAGAGGGAATGCTTCAAAGACATCGGATTATGCTGCAGTATGTTTTCCATAAGTACACTGATATTCCCACAGCAGTTATGTAATGAGGAACCTCTGTAAAATCATCATGCAGAACTTACTGTACATCCAGTGAGTCCAACAGGTATTGATTTGCTTTTAAAAAACCCTACAATAATCTCTGAGTTCAGCCAAGTTGAGTGCTGTTTATTTTTTGTAAAAGCAAGAGAATATGGAATTTTGTTTACCTTCATCCCTGAGATTGGAAGACCCCTGCACGGCATTCACTTTGTATTGGAGGGTCCTCCCGGTCCAGCAGAATGATGCAGAGAGAGCGAGAGAGGTGAAAGGGAGGGAGGAAGGAGTGTGGAGTATTAGAGCAGCGGAGTTTCTTGATGCAGTCTGGGCACTAGCTGAATGCTAATCAGATAGTGGAGGCCTTTCCCCATGAGTGGAGGCGTGCAGAGCAGACCCCCTCCATATATCTCCCTGTAACACCCACTCACAACCAGAATCCTGCCCAGTCAGCACTATCCACTGGCTGGATCAGACCATAGACCCACTGCCAGCCTGCATCTAACCCTTGACTGACTGCTCATACTGTAACAAGGGCTGTATGTACCTGTATGGCAGGTAGAGCCAGGTATCCTACAGGCAAAGTACACTCTCTATGGGAACAAACAGGATCAAACTAAGAACGGCACACTTATATTTTCAACAAAAAAATGCATTTATATTATATACTGTATTTGTTGTATCACCAACTCCAGAAACCCAGGGTCTCTGACTGCATGCAGTTCACAGCTAAATAATGTATCAATATCAACGTGACATTACACACTGGCTGCTGCAGGGCCAGGCTGGTGTCTGTCATACATTATTGCAGAGTACAGCTTGCAGCAGTCATCTTTCATATTGTATGCGGTGTGGACGGGCATTCCACATCACATACCACCACCACCACCACCACCACCACCACCATGCTAAAGAATTTATATATCAAATCAAAATCAGATTTTATTGGTCACATACAGATGTTTAGCAGGTATTATTGCGGGTTTTGCTAAATGCTTGTACCAGAACATGGTACAAGCATTTCTGGAGATGTTTATGGCACACCCCTTATCTCTGAATGTGTAAGTTTGATTCCTGTTTTGTGTAATCAGAGATGGAGGTGCTGAAATAGGGGTAATTTAAACTGGTTTTCATTTTATTGCCATGTTATTAACCCTCTTTTTTGTAATGTAAGGTGTTATCAAAAAAATGCTGTTTTATAGTGTAGTCTTTGAGAGAAAGACTATGTTGTTTAAGAACAGATTCACTCCATAACTTCAGGTGTAATAATGCTGCCTTAAACACAAAATATGAAATGTGTGCAGTCTTGTGTTCTACAGTCTTCCAGCAACAGACTATATTAGATTCATTGTTCACAGGTAGATCACTTGAATACAAGGAATATAAAATGTCATGTGGCAAGCAAATAGATGTAAATTGGGTTTTTTAAATTGTCAACCATTGAAACCAAAGACTAAATGCAGGCCCAGATCCAGGATAAAGTGACTAAGGGAGCAGCTGTAAATGTCGATGGGGGCACAATTTTTGGGGTTCTTGCATTGAAATGATATTGAATTCTGTTTATATCACACTATACCACAATAAACATAAAGTTCAAATGCCAAGATTCCGAGACCAATTGAGTGCTTTTGAAGTGACAGATTGCCACGAAATCTGTAGCCTTTCTCCGCTGCGCTGTATCAGCACAATGGACAGCGCCCTACACACTAAAGCAAGGCCATTTTGGTAATGAATATAGGCTACAAGATAGGGTAATTCACCTATTACAAACAGACTATGTGAATGCAGCCATACACACCGCTGTCTTACCAAAATAATACAATTTAAATGTTGAAGGTAGTAGCCTATTTATTCATGCATGCAAACAAAACACTGAATAGCAGTTTGGCTGAGAATACCGACAACTGCGAATGCGAACGAATGAATGCAAACAGAACAAAACAGAGGTACCAAGTAGGCCTAGAAAACAAAATATCAGATCGATAAAGGCATGACACAATCTATATTTTACATTAATAGTAAACAAACTGTTATGTCCTGACCAGTAAAGGGGTTATTTGTTATATTAGTTTGGTCAGGACGTGGCAGGGGGTATTTGTTTAGAGTGTTTCGGTGTTTGTTGGGCTATGTGTTTTGTAGAGGGGTGTTTGATTAGAGTGTTCCGGGGTTTTGGTATATGTTCTATGTTAGTATATTTCTATGTTCTAGTCTAGTCTTTCTAGTTCTATGTTTAGTTGATTGATTTGGCCTTCAATTGGATGCAGCTGTTCCTCGTTGCCTCTGATTGAAGGTCCTATGTATAGGGGTGTTTTGGTAATGGGAATTGTGGGTAGTTATTTCCTGTTTAGTGTATGTAGCACCTGACGGGACTGTTTAGTGTCGTTCGTTCGTTTTTGTATACGTGTTTCTTTTGTTTTTTTCCTTCTTTTATAATAAATAAGAAGATGAGTGTACATTTTCCCGCTGCACCTTGGTCTACTCAATACGACGGCCGTTACAGAACTACCCACCACAAACGGACCAAGCAGCGGGGTAAGGAGCTGGAGAAGAATTATGTGGACTACAGGGAATCGTGGACATGGGAGGAGATTCTGGAAGGGGCTGGATCATGGCACCAGGCTGGTGAGTACCGTCGCCCACCGGAGGAGATAGAGGCAGCCAAGGCAGAGCGGCGCCGGTATGAAGCTTTATACGCGCTGATTGGGAAGCACGAGAGGCACCCCCAAGACATTTTTTGTTGGGCCAAGGGTGAGCCCTAAGCCAACTCCCCGTGCTTATTATGGGGAGCACATGGAGTGGAGAGCGCCGGAGTATGCGGAAGTGCACACGATCTCGCCCATGTGCACGCACAGTCCAGTGCGAGCGATCCCAGCCCCTCGCAAGTGCCGTGCTAGAGTGGGCATCCAGCCTGGAAGGAGGATGCCTGCACAGCGCATCTGGCCACCGGTGCGCCTCCTAGGCCCAGGCTACCCTACGCCTGCTCTACGCACGGCAACCATCAGGCCTCTGCACAGCCCAGTTCGCCCTGTGCCAGCACTCCGCTCGTGCAGGGCTGCTATTACAATCCAGCCAGGACAGGTTGTGCAGGAGGTGCGCTCCAGACCTCCAGTGCTTACCCATGGCCCGGTGTATCCAGTTCCCGCTCCTCGCACTAGCCCTGAGGTGCGTGTCTCCAGTCTGGCATGTCCAAAGCCAGCACCACGCACCAGGCCTCCGGTGCATCAGCCCAGTCTAGTACGTCCTGTTCCCGCTCCTCGCACTAGCCTTGGGGTGCGTGTCTCCAGTCTGGTACCTCCACTACCAGCCCCACGCACCAGGCCTCCAGTGCGTCAGCCCAGTCCAGCTCATCCTGCTCCTTCTCCTCGCACTAGCCCTGTGGTGTGTGTTCTTACTCTGGCACGTCCTAAGCCAGCCCCACGCATCAGGCCTTCAGTGCGCAGTCCCCGTCCAGAGCTTCCGACGACAGTGCCTCGTCCAGAGCTTCCGGCGACAGTGCCTCGTCCAGAGCTTCCGGCGACAGTGCCTCGTCCAGAGCTTCCGGCGACAGTGCCTCGTCCAGAGCTTCCGGCGAGAGTGCCCCGTCCAGAGCTTCCGGCGAGAGTGCCCCGTCCAGAGCTCCCGGCGACAGTGCCCCGTCCAGAGCTCCCGGCGACAGTGCCCCGTCCAGAGCTTCCGGCGACAGTGCCCCGTCCAGAGCTTCCGGCGACAGTGCCCCGTCCAGAGTGTCCGGCGACAGTGCCCCGTCCAGAGCTTCCGGCGACAGTGCCCCATAGAGAGACGGCCCACAGTCCGGAGCCGAGAGAGACGGCCCACAGTCCGGAGCCGAGAGAGACGGCCCACAGTCCGGAGCCGAGAGAGACGGCCCACAGTCCGGAGCCGAGCGAGACGGCCCACAGTCCGGAGCCGAGCGAGACGGCCCACAGTCCGGAGCCGAGCGAGACGGCCCACAGTCCGGAGCCGAGAGAGACGGCCCACAGTCCGGAGCCGTGAGAGTCGCCCGACAGTCCGGAATCGACTCAGCGAGAGTCGCCCTACAGTCCGGAATCGACTCAGCGAGAGTCGCCCTACAGTCCGGAATCGACGCAGCGAGAGTCGCCCTACAGTCCAGGAATCGACGCAGCGAGAGTCGCCCTACAGTCCGAAATCGACGCAGCGAGAGTCGCTCTACAGTCCGGAATCGGCGCAGCCAGAGTTGCCCTTCAGCCCGAGGTCTCCAGCAACGCACATCAGCCCGAGCTCTTCAGCGATGCGCCATAGCCCAGAGACTTCGGGATGGGTAACAATTAATAAATATTTAGCGGGGGTGGACAGGTTAGGTTGGGGAGTAAGGCCGGAGCCTGAGCCACCTCCATAGTAGGTGGGTTGGGGCGGGGGGGGAGGGGTGTAGCTCAAGAACCGTCGGTGACGGTGGCCACCCTCCCTTCCCTCCCTTTAGTTGGGATAATTTTTTGGGGGGGTTATTTTTGTGTTTTTTGTGTGAGGTGCATCCGGGGTCTGTACCTTTGGGGGGGGGGGGGGGGGGGGGGGGTACTGTCACATCCTGACCAGTAAAGGGGTTATTTGTATTATTAGTTTGGTCAGGACGTGGCAGGGGGTATTTGTTTAGAGTGTTTCGGGGTTTGTTGGGCTATGTGTTTTGTAGAGGGGTGTTTGATTAGAGTGTTCTGGGGTTTTGGTTTATGTTCTATGTTAGTATATTTCTATGTTCTAGTCTTTCTAGTTCTATGTTTAGTTGATTGATTTGGCCTTCAATTGGAGGCAGCTGTTCCTCGTTGCCTCTGATTGAAGGTCCTATGTATAGGGGTGTTTTGGTAATGGGAATTGTGGGTAGTTATTTCCTGTTTAGTGTATGTAGCACCTGACGGGACTGTTTAGTGTCGTTCGTTCGTTTTTGTATACGTGTTTCTTTAGTTTTTTTCCTTCTTTTATAATAAATAAGAAGATGAGTGTACATTTTCCCACTGCACCTTGGTCTACTCAATACGACGGCCGTTACACAAACACAGTAAACAAAAGGTGAATGGAGATCCAAATAAACAAAACACACCCTACAGCCTACTACAGTGAGATGTAGCCATCCACAGCTGTCCTGTCAAATAAACAGACCTATAGGTCGCTTCAAACATGGAAATCATGAGTTGTAATACAGCACGATACACTTCTGTGGATCATATTCAACCCACATAATCAATTAAGCAATGCCAGCCTACCATAAACACATTTCCAAATCGTACAGTTCCATTTATAACCACGAAAAACAATAGGCTACCAAGAAAGTCTATTATGGTTATCTATGTCTATGGTGAAACATACCGATATGTAGCTATACGCAGGGGCGTCATTTGGGTTCTTGCATTGGAATTACCTCATTTTCCCCCAACATCGGACCGGGCTACGAATTGAAAAGATGACAGGTAGGTTTTTAAAATTTTACTGGATGGCTAGCCAACTAGTCAACTATCTAGTAAACACTTCGCATAGGAGGTTGGTGTCTCTTTTTTGGAACAAAATCAAACGGATATATCTTGTAATTGAACAAAATAGTAAGGTGGCCAATAACTGTGGACCGTATGCCGATAATACGGGATGTATTTTTTTACTAAACCACTTATCAAAAAGCTGATAGTATTAGTATTCCCACTGAAATGTCAAACATGCTAATTGTAACCCATTAGCTAACTTTTTTTTACGACACCAATAATCACAAAACATTGATGGCTTCATCACAAGCTAACATTATTGAAGGCAATATATTTTTTAAAGGCTGTTGAATATGCTGATAATACGGAGTGTTACGTTATATTGAATTCTGATTACAGTTAAAGTCGGAAGTTTACATACACCTTAGCCAAATACATTTGAACTCAGTTTTTCACAATTCCTGACATTTAATCCTAGTAAAAATTCCCTGTTTTAGGTCAGTTAGGATCACCACTTTATTGTAAGAATGTGAAATGTCAGAATAATAGTAGAGAGAATGATTTATTTCAGCTTTTATTTCTTTCATCACATTCCCAGTGAGGCAGAAGTTTACATACACTCAATTAGTATTTGGTAGCATTGACTTGAAATTGTTTAACTTGGGTCAAGCCTTGTGGGTAGCCTTCCACAAGCTTCCCATAATAAGTTGGGTGAATTTTGGCTCATTCCTCCTGACAGAGCTGGTGTAACTGAGTCAGGTTTGTAGGCCTCCTTGCTCGCACACGCTTTTTCGGTTCTGCACACAAATTTTCTATAGGATTGCGGTCAGGGCTTTGTGATGGCCACTCCAATACCCTGACTTGGTTGTCCTTAAGCCATTTTGCCACAACTTTGGAAGTATGCTTGGCGTCATTGTCCATTTGGAAGACCCATTTGTGGCCAAGCTTTAACTTCCTGACTGATGTCTTGAGATGTTGCTTCAATATATCCACATAATTTCCCCCCCTCATGATGCCATCTATTTTGTGAAGTGCACCAGTCCCTCCTGCAGCAAAGCACCCCCACATCATGATGCTGCCACCCCCGTGCTTCACGGTTTGGATGGTGTTCTTCGGCTTGCAAGCCTCCCCCATTTTCCTCCAAACATAACGATGGTCATTATGGCCAAATAGTTCTATTTTTGTTTAATCAGACCAGAGGACATTTCTCCAAAAAGTACGATCTTTGTCCCCATGTGCAGTTGCAAACCGTAGTCTGGCTTTTTTAATGGCAGTTTTGGAGCAGTGGCTTCTTCCTTGCTGAGCGGCCTTTCAGGTTATGTCGATATAGGACTCGTTTTACTGTGTATATAGATACTTTTGTACCTGTTTCCTCCAGCATCTTCACAAGTTATTTTTCTGTTGTTCTGGGATTGATTTGCACTTTTCGCACCAAAGTACATTCTTCTCTAGGAGTCAGAACGTTTCTCCTTCCTGAGCAGTATGATGGCTGTGTGGTCCCATGGTGTTTATTCTTGCGTACTATTGTTTGTACAGATGAACGTGGTACCTTCAGGCGTTTGAAAATTGCTCCCAAGGATGAACCAGACTTGTGGAGGTCTACAATTTTTTTTCTGAGGTTTTGGCTGATTTCTTTTGATTTTCCCATAATGTCAAGCAAAGAGGCACTGTGTTTGAAGGTAGGCCTTGAAATACATCCACAGGTACACCTCCAATTGACTCAAATGATGTCAATTAGCCTATCAGAAGCTTCTAAAGCCATGACATCATTTTCTGGAATTTTCCAAGCTGTTTAAAGGCACAGTCAACTTAGTGTATATAAACTTCTGCCCCACTGGAATTGTGATACAGTGAATTATAAATCAAATAATCTGTCTGTAAACAATCGTTGGAAAAATGACTCGTGTCATGCACAAAGTAGATGTCCTAACCAACTTGCCAAAACTATAGTTTGTTTAACAAGAAATGTGTGGAGTGGTTGAAAACCAAGTTTTAATGACTCCAACCTAAGTATACGTAAACTTCCGACTTCAACTGTATATCATGCTATACCAAAATAAACATAAAAGTTCAAATGCCTAGACCATTGAGTGCTTTTGACCAAGAAGTGACAGGTTGGCGTGAAATCTCCGCTGCGCTCTACCAGCACCATGGACACACACTAAAGCAATGCGGTTGAAAACTAAGGCTGGCTAAGGAAGTCCTTTTGCCATTCCATACCCCTAGGTTTTTGCTGAAAACACCAAGATTTTTATTTAAAAAACAACCAGCTAGATTGTTTCTTATCTTTTCAGAAGAGTTGCAGCCTCCTTGAAGCTCTGTGGAACTTCCTGAGTAATCGATCATTCCATTCTTCTTGTAAAATCCTCCTCAAATGCCAGTTGTTTTAGTTGAGCTTTCCTCAGGTGTAGCATACTCCTTCTGTGCTGACTGAACACGTTTGTCAAAGTGAAAAACGCATTCTCGGATGTTGCTGTGGACGCACCAAAATTCAATACATGTTTCAGTGCAGTAAGCACAGTCGGCATAGCGGAGAAAAGCCTAGAGAATAGTTGCAGGATATCAATTGGGGTCCATTTGTCCTCATTGGAGCCAGAGCAGGCAATTTCAAACTGCAAAAACTGGCAAGCAACACTAAAATCAGCTTCCACCAAATTTGATTTGCGTAGATCCAGCAGTGGTTTTACCTTTTTCACATCTAGAAAGGTATGACTCTCTCGGTCAAGGGCACGCAGGCCCTCCACCAGTTGGCTCTTATGTTAGCAGAATATTTCGGACTTCACCAATGACAGCATCCAACGGGCTAGAGAACTGTCATTTACAGTCTCTTCTCCTCTGTCCTGCTGGCCTATGGTACTGTCTACCACGTATTGCTGGGTATTTGTACTCCGCCTACATAAGGTAGTCGTTTGCTTGGAGCTGGTGGTGCATCAGTGCCACTGGCACTGCACTGTGACCAAATGACTTCAAACTCACTGTCACACCTTAGCTTCTCGTGCACTCCAAAGTACTGTGGACCACTTTGACTCCAGTGTAAAGATCTGCATCGAAAAGACTGAGGATTCTGTGCACCATGGTGGCTGTAAACTTAAAGCCTTCAGCAGCCCTGTAGCTTCGAGTCTTACTTTGATGTAAGAGAGGGACTTTTAACAACCCCTGACACAGTAGCCAGGTTTCCCCTTCTCCTTTCGCTTTGTTTGGATACTTTGGTGAAGCAAATTTCTGATATCCATCGTGGCTGTTGCAGATTATTTGGTAGCTAGCTAAATATCCTAATAACAATAATGCTTTTTACAGCTAGCTATGAAGCTAACTTAACTCTGAAATTATGGTGGGGCGTGAGGCAAAGTTGAGTGAAGCAGCTTCAATGGTAAACAAATAAAATAAAATATTACAGGCGGAGGCACATCACTTTATTCACATAGCCTACCACAGAAGAGAAGTGTGTTTTCACGCTTTTTATGGAAATCCAAAGGATTCATACCTAATTGTCCCAGTGGCTTTCCATAGCCCCCCTACACACATGGCGCTCTCTGTCCATTGTGCAGCGGAGATACAGATTTTGCTCCAACCTGTCACTCAATAATTTGAACTTTTTTGCTATTTTTATATCGGGACATAAAACTAAAACTGAGGGGGCACAAGTTTCAACTGAGGGGGCTAAGTCCCCTTTTTCCCCCTCGTGGAGCCGGGCCCAAGTTAATGTCTCCCATTGAAACAAACAAACATCCATTGTGTTTTAATTAAAATGACAACAGTGCCCTCTACTTGACAAATTCTGTAATCATTTTTTACTGATAATGGTCCCACCATCTGTATAAACAAACTTTATTTTATTCAATTTACATAAATGGCTTTTGCATTGTCCAAAACTGAACATACTTCATTGCTTAGAAATGTCTCATGAATTACCTTGAATGGAATACCACTTCCAGATCAAGCAAAGGCAAAGTAATGATCTGGGCTGGCAGGTAGCCTAGTGTTTAGTGCATTGGGCCAATGATCAAAAGGTTGCTAGATGAAATCCCTGAGCTGACAAGGTGAAAATCTGTCGTTCTGCCCCTGAACAAGGCAGCTAACCCACTGGCTGTCATCGTAAATAAGAATTTGTTCTTAACTGACTTGCCTTGTGAAATAAAATGCTGAAGCTAAAGAATTACAGGGGGATGAATCTCATTATTGTTAAGCACATTAGAGCTCCTGCAGGATTAGAGAAACTAAATTTAGACTCTTTATTACCTCTGTCTGTCAGCCTCAGACATTACTGCCTATTGCTCTTGGCAGGAATCTCTGTAACATATCACTTGTGTTCCTTCCCTGCCTGTAGGTCTCCTGCCTGGTGGGTCTTTAAATGTGATATGCAGTGGATCAAGATATTTTTCTTAATTATCTGGTATAAGTACCATACTATATAACGGATGACTGAAAACTTCAATGCAATTGTATGCACATGTACTCTATATCAAGATGTCATCTAATCCACAATCACTGATGCTGTAACACAGAATCTACTTGGCGCTTATTTGTGTCCTAATGGTCATTGGTTCGTGGTCCCCCGTGTCTTTTTCTCCATCCAGTCATCCTCCCAGGCAGCCCACAGTAGCAGCGTCCCACAGCACCGCAGCTGAGAGTACCCCTACGCTCCTCCACCCTCAGAATCAGGCCTGATGCTGCCCTGGACAAATGTGTTTCAAAGCAGCCCAGCGTGATAGAAAACCTGAGCTGCATCTCCTCGCGCCCAGTGTACTATTTATCTAACCTTTGGGCTGCTTACTGAAGAACCAGGAGAGAGAGAAAAAGAGACAGTGACGCATTCTCAGCCTAAAAAAACATGACAGTTATTCAAAGCCCACTAACACGTGGTAGTCATGGAACCAGCGTGTACTCCAGGGGCCCCGTTCTCAGAGGGGGCGAGGAAAGGAGGGTGGAGAAGCAGGAAAAGGGCGAGGGAGGACGGGAAAAGACAGGAATGAGAAAGGGTTGAATAGGAAAAGAGCAAGAGGCAGACTCACTTGATTTAAAACAAATACGTTGCACCACTTTGAAAGATTCACACTAACCTGAGTCTCTAGACTTTAATGAATGACCTTCAAACAGTTTGATATAACATCAGCACCTTTAAACAGTTTGATATAACAGCAGCACCTTTAAACTGTATGATATAACATTAACACCTTTAAACAGTTTGATATAACATCTGCACCTTTAAACAGTTTATAACCGCAGCACCTTTAAACAGTTTGATATAACAGCAGCACCTTTAAACAGTATGATATAAACAGCAGCACCTTTAAACAGTTTGATATAACAGCACCACCTTTAAACTGTATGATATAACATTAACACCTTTAAACAGTTTGATATAACAGCAGCACCTTTAAACAGTTTGATATAACATCTGCACCTTTAAACAGTTTATAACCGCAGCACCTTTAAACAGTTTGATATAACTGCAGCACCTTTAAACAGTTTGATATAACAGCAGCACCTTTAAACAGTATGATATAAACAGCAGCACCTTTAAACAGTTTGATATAACAGCACCACCTTTAAACTGTATGATATAACATTAACACCTTTAAACAGTTTGATATAACAGCAGCACATTTAAACAGTTTGATATAACAGCAACACCTTTAAACAGTATGATATAACATTAACACCTCTAAAGTTTGATATAACAGCAGCACCTCTAAACAGTTTGATATAACATTAACACCTTTAAACTGTATGATATAACATTAACACCTCTAAACAGTTTGATATAACAGCACCACCTTTAAACTGTATGATATAACATTAACACCTTTAAACCGTTTGATATAACAGCAGCACCTTTAAACCGTTTGATATAACAGCACTACCCAAGATAATGCCACAGTCTTCAGAAGACAGACTGGCTTTCAAGCGGACTCCCTCGCTGGATGAATAGAGAATGGTGAGCTATACTGTACACTGGTGTTAGTGTGGTGCACTTTATTTGAACCCAGAGGCCCCAAGTTTTATTCATCTAGCCCCACTCCGACTCTCACACTCTCTTCTTCATCCCTAGTATGCAAGGCCTGTGTTCAAAGTCCGTTGCTCCCTATAAAACCTAACACTGTCTCTACCATACTGATACCCCAAATTCAAACAAGGAACTGTACCCTAGCCACACTGGGTGCCTCACTCACACATGCATGCACTGACTACACAGCACAGGCCCACACATGTTTCCACTTGTAATATTTATTATCTGCTAAAGCATTGAGGATGCATGATCCACTTCCAACCAGGTGTTCCTGGGTGGTATAAACAGATCTTAGTTGAACTAAATTATTCTAACACAAAACCCATCTACTAATGGTTATATATGTTTATTATGGCTATGTCTTGTGGCACCCCGGCTGTGCTTGAAATGACTATACGGCCGGCTGGGGCCGAGGACAGTTCACGTGAACAGTTATCTCTCAGAGGTGACCAAATAGAGGGGGCCAGTGTTCCTGGAGAGCGGGCCTCAATCACCTGTTTTCTGACAGACTGCCACACTTCCTGAGGACATAAAACTGTGGCGTATTCTCAGCATGACCACAAAGCACTCACATTGTCTCTCCTCTGAGTGTGTGTGTGTGTGTGTGTGTGTGTGTGTGTGTGTGTGTGTGTGTGTGTGTGTGTGTGTGTGTGTGTGTGTGTGTGTGTGTGTGTGTGTGTGTACGATGTTGTTTCAGCTTGGGAGCAGCTAACCCTCTGTTTACCCCCTCTCCCGTTCCAGGAATAAGGACCAAAGTGCTATTGGGCAGCTTGCACGTAAGCTGCTAATTAAAGGTCCCATTCTTGGACCTGCTACTAGATCTACTGTGTATTAAATAGAATTTATGACAAACAGTAAAATCATTAAAGTAGTACGTAATGGGTTTCTCACCTATGGTTTTTATTTACCAATAACCACCCTTAATTACATTTTCTACAGTAGCTGAGGCAAAATAAACTGCATTGACAGGTACAGTGCGATGGCATTACATGCTATTGGTCATGCAGAGCAATGCATGATTGCCATGTCAATCACAGTGCAGTCTGAGTTTATGCATTTATAAGTTAGAGACATTAATAAACCATGTCCCTTCACATAGCCACTAGAAGTCCACCTTACTTACATGAAGTACATTCATTATTGCCTAATAAATGTACTGTGTTTACCCTTCACACATAATACTCCATGGTTGCAAAGCATACTGCACAGTCTTATGCAATGATGTGAAAATGACAAGTTGTCAACTTTAAATGCAGTTGTTTCATCACCTATAATTGATGCATTTTAAAAACTTGAATTGCATAGAAAGAAACCCTAAACAATGCCAAAACCCACCCTATTTTATAACTCTGACGTCACCCAACTGAGGTTTACATTTAAAATGGTTAAGGTTAGGGTTAGGATGTAGGGTAGGGATGTCCCAAGGATCTCGGGTAGCACTAACCTATATTTTATAGGGGTGACTGAGTGACAGCTCGTTGGACCGGTGAGAGAAGACAATGGAACATAGTTCCAACTAAACCTCGTCTCCCTAGAGATGGTATATCCGCCCTCTGATGCATGCGTCTTGTGATTACCGTTCTCCTAGCAGCAGGATATATTATACTGTAATAGTTAGCAGGATCGCCGATACACATTTTTCAAAATAAAGTCCCCCGGGAAAGACATGCTTAACTTTGGGATTATCGATTTGTTTAGCCATCTAGTGCAGTACAACAGTTTTTTTTTTACAGCATTGCAACCGCCTTTCAAGCAATAAATGGATAATTTGATGTATTTTATTTTTCATATTGTATTATTTATACCAGCATTTCTTTTGAAAGTTTACACAAATACTGGTATGTTGAAAGCTATTGTGTAAACTATATTTAAAGAAATACACTTGTAATAAAGTACAAATATATGTTTTTGGAGTTACTCAATAGAGTCTGCAAAACTTAAATTATACTGTTATACTGTGCTGGGCAATGGGTTTAATACAGAGTGCTGGTGACTCCTTACTCCACCCACTCCATTCACTGCAATGCAATGCATTGTATATTGGATACTTATTGGGTTGTAGAGAAAATGTTTTACTACCTGTCTCATATAAACAGAGGTGGGAAATACTCAGTTGAGTCTTCACTAACCAAATATGGTTCGTTTTTGAGGGGGACTGTGTCGCATGGCCTGCTGCTGGCTTTTCGCTCCGCCCCCTCCATAGCCCACAATGCAATCTGCTGTAACAAACTGTACATTGGATACATACTGGCTTGTAGAGAAAAAACTTTTCTACCTGTCTCAGCTAATGTGGGGTTGAAAATACTCAGTAGGGTCTATACTAACCAAATATGGATAGTTTTGGAGGGGGACCATGCCGTACATATCCAGCTTTAAATAACCATGGCATACAAATAACCTGGTACTATCCATGGTCCTGAAATCAATACACACTCAAGCCAAAACTTAATTATATCAGAACGAAGATATTATTAATTTACATTTTACATTTACATATTACATGTAATGACTATTACCAGGCGTTTTCTGTAGATTAAAAAAAATGTATTACGAAGTAATTTTCTCTCTTGATAACTCATATAAAAATGCCATTGTGACAAAGTAAGACTGCTAATAAGACTGCTTTAGAGAATAAGTAAGTATGAAGGGACTTGTAAGACAAAGTCCAAGAAGCAAACCTTATGGGTTAGTTTAGCTGAGACGAGTAGAAAAGTTTGATCTATGTAACGGGACAATATTCTCAGCATACTAGTGTCAACATTCTATTTTGTCATTGTTGGTCTTAATTCTATTTTTATTTTACATATTTGTATTTGTTTTCATAAATTACATTGCATTTTCTTGCTGGAACAATAAAAAGAGGTCATTGATTAAAATGCAATATACACTGAACAAAAATATAAACGCAACATTCAACAATTTAAAAGATTTTAATAAGTTACAGTTAATGTAAGGAAATCAGTCTACTTAAATAAATGTTTTAGGCCCTAATCTATGGATTTCTCCTGACTGGGAATACAGATATGCATCTGTTGGTCACAGATACCATTTTTTAAGGTAAGGGCGTGGATCAGAAAACCAGTCAGTATCTGGTGTGATCACCATTTTCCTCATGCAGCGCGACACATCTCCTTCGCATAGAGTTGATCAGGCTGTTGATTGTGGCCTGTGGAATGTTGTCCCTCTCCTTTTCAATAGCTGTGCGAAGTTTCTGGATATTGGCGGGAACTGGAACACGTTATCGTACACATCGATCCAGAGCATCCCAAACATGCTCAATGGGTGACATGTCTGGTGAGTATGCAGGCCATGGAAGAACTGGGACATTTTCAGCTTCCAGATCCATGCAACATGGGGCCATGCATTATCATGCTGAAACATGAGGTGATGGTGGCGGATGAATAGCACAACAATGGGCCTCAGGATCTCGTCACGGTATCTCTGTGCATTCAAATTGCCATTCATAAAACACAATTGTGTTTGTTGTCCGTAGCTTATGCCTGCCCATTCCATAACACCACCGTCACCATAGGGCACTCTGTTCACAATGTTGATATCAGCAAACCGCTCACCCACCATAAACGCTGTCTGTCATTCGCCCGGTATAGTTGAAACCGGGATTCATCCGTGAAGAGCACACTTCTCCAGCGTGGCAGTGGCCATCGAAGGTATGCAGTTGCCCACTGAAGTCGGTTACAATGCCAAACTGCAGTCAGGTCAAGACACTGATGAGGACAATGAGCACGCAGATGAGCTTCTCTGATACGGTTTCTGACAGTTTGTGTAGAAATTCTTTGGTTGTGCAAACCCACAGTTTCATCAGCTGTCTGGGTGGCTCATCTCAGACCATCCAGCAGGTGAAGACGCTGGGTGTAGAGGTCCTGGGCTGGCGTCGTCTGCGGTTGTGAGGCCGGTTGGACGTACTGACAAATTCTCTAAAACGACATTGCTGATGGTAGAGAAAATAACATTTAATTGTAAGGCAACAACTCTGATGGACATTCCGGCAGTCAGCATGCCAACTGAACGCTCTCTCAAAACATTAGGCATCTGTGGCATTGTGTTGTGTAACAAAACTGCACATTTTAGTGGCTTTTTATTGTCCCCAGCACGAGCTGCACCTGTGTAATGATCATGCTGTTAAATCAGCTTCTTGATATGCCACACCTGTCAAGTGGATGGATTATCTTGCCTAAGGAGAAATGCTCACTAACAGGGATGTAAATACATTTCTGAGAAATATGTTTTTTGTGTGTATGGAACATTTCTGGGATCTTTTATTTCAGGTCATGAAACATGGGACCAACTTTTGTATTTTTGTTCAGTATATTTTGAATGCATTATCCACATTGCAGTGTTTTGAAATGGGGGCTTTTATTTTGAAGGTTTCAAAATTACCTTATGATAGTCACGTCATTGTTTGTGCTGCTGGCAGAATACTAGTATACTCGTGAACTGAGAATAGAGTTTTAAGCGTGATCAACAAGTGGGCGCTCTGGGAACTATCTAGTAGCCCTACTGCATTTAGAAGTAGCGGCCATTCATTATGCTGAGAAGAAGGGGTACTTTATTTGAAAATTAGATGCCCAAGGGATCTGGACTTCTCTCTGCAGATCAATGAGTATAGATGGCACGAAAAAGTTGTGGTTTGTGTTCTGATAACTTGTGAATGGAGAGGGGAATGCTTCGGGAAAGAGGAACGCACGCTTTAAACACCCGCAATATTCGAGGTAAGATACATTTTAGGCTGTAGCACGAGTTGAGTAAAAGGACAGTGGCATTTGGGAAATGTGAATAAACTGTTATCTGGAAACTATTTTGAAACAATTATCTTGGTCTCCCCATATTAGAGATGGCACATTGTAGCCGGTTAATTGCGTCTAGCCTCATGATTGCGCCAATGTAAAAGTGTTAAGAACGTTGTCGTAGTGACCCTGAGGTGGCCTTGCTGCTTAGAATCCAAACAATGTCCGTGGTAAATAATTGTGGCACACACCGGTACAGTTAGGCAACCCCGTCCCATGCATCCCCTCCTAAATTCGGATCAGATATAAATGCTAAATGAGTGTCCACCAAAAAGACATGGGGGGTTGCACTCCACTATTGTGCCACTAAAACGGACACATTTATTACCAGGCTGAATAGAATGACCTAAATGTTATCCGCTGCAATATTAATACAATGCATAGTTGCCATGATGTAATTAGCCTACATGTAATTCTGATGTTATTTCATGTAGTTATAGAACTCGTGCAATACAAAATCAGGCCTGTTACCTTTTCACTATACAGGTGTCTCACCATTTAAGATTGTATTACTTTTGTAAAAATTCAGATGACCAAAGTACAGTAGCTATATGTTGTTAGGGACTATTTCTTCTGTAAGGTCAGGGGCTCTGAATGTGGTCTGAAACACACAGCCACATTGAATCAGATGTGATGTTAATGTAACATTTATTACTAGACTACAACATTAGTATTGTTATAAACATAATACATGTTTTTATTTTATTTTAAACAATCTATTTGTTTAGATAAGACGTTTATACCCAATGTGCTACAGTAGCAGTAGTCATTCACATACATACCCCTGACACATTTGTTGTCTCACCATACAACATCTAAATGGTTGTGAGACAGACTTCGGTGTGACTTCTCCAAGAGAGCTTGTGATTGGTAAAACATGCCAAGGCCTGGGAGCTAGCCTGCAGTACATGTTACATGTTATTGTTTTGGATGTTTCATTGCTTTTAACTCCTGTCTGATTACATTCTGTAGCGTTGAGTTTGTTAAGAATTGGAGTAGTGGAATTCCCAACATATGTTGGGTCTCTGTTTCCCACTGCACTATCATGCATTACAGATGGATTATATTGTTGTGTCGCTGCCCTACACACAATACCCCATAATGTCAAATGTATTTATTATTTATTAAAAAGGAAAAGCTGAGTCAATAAGTACAGTGCAGTTTAGAGGTTGACCGATTAATCGGCATAATTAGGGCCGATTTCAAGTTTTCATAACAATCGGTAATCTGCATTTTTGGATGACGATTATGGCCGATTACATTGCACTCCACAAGGAGACTGCGTGGCAGGCTGACCACCTGATACGCGAGTGCAGCAAAGAGCCAAGGTAAGGTGCTAGCTAGCATTAAACTTATCTTATAAAAAACAATCAATCTTAACATAATCACTAGTTAACTACACATGGTTGATGATATTACTAGTTTACCTAGCTTGTCCTGCGTTGCAAATAATCAATGCGGTGCCTGTTAACTTCTATGGGCTAGGTGGGACGCTTGCGTCCCACCTACTCAACAGCCAGTGTAATCCCGTGGCGCGTTATTCAAATACCTTAGAAATGCTATTACTTCAATTTCTCAAACATATGACTATTTTACACCATTTTAAAGACAAGACTCTCGGTAATCTAACCACACTGTCCGATTTCAAAAAGGCTTTACAACGAAAGCAAAACATTAGATTATGTCAGCAGAGTACCCAGCCAGAAATAATCAGACACCCATTTGTCAAGCTAGCATATAATGTCACATAAACCCAAACCACAGCTAAATGCAGCACTAAACTTTGATGATCTTCATCAGATGACAATCCTAGGACATTATGTTATACAATACATGCATGTTTTGTTCAATCAAGTTCATATTTATATCAAAAACCAGCTTTTTACATTAGCATGTGACTAGCATGTGACTAGCATTCCCACCGAACACTGCCGGTGAATTTACTAAATTACTCACGATAAACGTTCACAAAAAACACAACAATTATTTTAAGAATTATAGATACAGAACTCCTCTATGCACTCGATATGTCCGATTTTAAAATAGCTTTTCGGTGAAAGCACATTTTGCAATATTCTCAGTAGATAGCCCGGCATCACAGGGCTAGCTATTTAGACACCCAGCAAGTTTAGCACTCACCAAAGTCAGATTTACTATAAGAAAAATGTTACTACCTTTGCTGTTCTTCGTCAGAATGCACTCCCAGGACTTCTACTTCAATAACAAATGTTGGTTTGGTCCCAAATAATCCATTGTTATATCCAAATAGCGGTGTTTTGTTCGTGCGTTCAAGACACTATCCGAAAGGGTAAATAAGGGTGACGAGCATGGCGCATTTCGTGACAAAAAAATTCGAAATATTCCATTACCGTACTTCGAAGCATGTCAACCGTGGTATTGGCGTTGAAAAATCATAATCGGTCGAACTCTAGTGCAATTGGTAAAGAATTCAGACCTCTTCTCTTTTTCCACTTTTTGCTACATTGCAGCCTTATTCTAAAATGGATTAAATAAAACAAATCCTCATCAATCTACACACAATACCCCATAATGACAAAGTGAAAACAGGTTTTTAGAAATGTTTGCAAATGTATTAAAATTAAAAAACAGATGCCTTATTTACATATGCATTCAGACCCTTTTGTTTTTTACTTGAAATTGAGCTCAGGTATATCCTGTTTCCATTGATCATCCTTGAGATATTTCTACAACTTGATTGGAGTCCACCTGTGGTAAATTCAATTGATTGGACATCATTTGGCAAGGCACACCTGTCAATATAAGGTCCCACAGATGACAGTGCGTGTCAGAGCTAAAACCAAGCCATGAGTTTGAAGGAAATGTCCGTGGAGCTCAGAGACAGGATTAGATGATAAAAAATATATATATATATATATATATATATATATATATATATATATATATATATATATATATATATATATATATATATATATATATAAAAATAAACAGAACATAACTATGCACAGGCAAAATCCTAGAGGAATACCTGGTTCAGTTTGCTTTCCAACAGACACTGGGAGACAAATGCACCTCTCAGCAGGACAATAACCTAAAACACAAGGCAAAATATACAGTGGAGTTGCATACCAAGATGACATTGAATGTTCCTGAGTGGCCTAGTTACAGTTTTGACTTAAATCGTTTTGAAAATCTATGGCAAGACTTGAAAATGGTTGTCAAGCAATGATCAACAACCAACTTGATAGACCTTGAATAAATACAAAAATATATATATGTGCAAATATTGTCCAATCCACGTGTGCAAAGCTCTTAGAGACTTACCCAGAAAGACTCACAGCTGAAATCACTGCCAAAGATGATTCGAACATGTATTGACTCAAGGGTGTGAATGCTTATGTAAATTAGATTTCTGTATTTAAGTTTCAATAAATTTGCAAACATTTCTAGAAGTTTTTTGTGTATAATCAATTTAACACAACAAAATGTGGAATAATTCAAGGGGTATGAATACTTTATGAAGGCACTGTATTTGAATCTGTCTGATATCTTTTGGCATGGGGCAGTTAGTCACATTGGTTCATAAAGACTGCTATAGCACTTTGATGATATAGGCCTAAAACCATTAGAAACATTGTATTCTGAAGATTGACACATTGTATTCTTGAATATGACGTTTAAAACAGCCACTCTTGTGGGAAAAAATTGCTCTGGGAATAGAACTGTAAAACAGGAGAAAGTGGTTTTTAACATTCCATACAGTGGAATTCTCTGTCTAATGAAACACAAGAGGGTCCGTCTGCCACTCACTGCCTGGGTTTGAGTTTCATCTCCTTATATGAGTGGTTCCTCACAGACTACAGGGCCTGCTAAAGATTGACCTGAAAGTGCTTTCACATTTTCCTGGGGTTAAACATTGGGGTATAGGAAATTATCCTGTCTGAGTTTCACTTTGAGCAATGGTTCTGTTTCTCGCCAATTTCATTACTCGCTGATTGAAATATGACCTTTTTTTTTCAAGTGTGACTTTAAGGATGGAGGTGTTAAAGGGAATGGCATACTGGCGTGTTGTCAGCAACATTCTCCACAGTAGAACAGTAGATATGCTGTAAAGCCAACATCTCTGGCTGGTTGGGGTCCTCAGGCTGGCTAGAGGACATAGACAGGAAGGTTAGACCTCCAACTCAAATCCATGGGAGGTCTTTGTATGTAGTGGATAATTGAAGAATGCGTTCACTGCCTGAGTTTCCTCCCTTTTCAAAGTGGTATGACAACATTAAAAACCCTCTATTAACAAAGCGTGCACCTCCACACATGCCCTTGTGTCTAAACACCCATGACACCAGCTGGATACCCTGGTAGAGAGGGGGGATGAGTGACACGGGGGAAGACCACACCACACCTCTGAATCACCAACACCTCTCTGGATTGTTAGAGTTTTATTTCAGTTTTTCAAACTACGGTGGGTATCATACAGTGCCTTCAGAAAGTATTCACACCCCTTGACTTTTTCAAAATGTTGTTGTGTTACAGCCTGAATTTAAAAAGGATTAAAATTAGATTACTACTATACAGAATACCCCATAATGGGGGGGGATCTTTGAGGGTTCGGGTTCCCGTTTTTTGGCCTGGTGGGAGATCTGTCAATGTGCCCTTGTGCAGGGCATTGACCCTGGATGCTTCTGTGTGTCGCTCTGAATGGGAGTCTGTTGGATGACTGGTATGGTGCAGTTGTTGAGCAGCTTTGCTGCAAGGATGTTGTATTTTTCGGATATTCAATGAAAAATATATATATATATATTAAAAAAATATATATATATATCCCTTTCAGCATGGTGAAGTTATTAATTACACTTTGGATGGTGTACACCCAGTCACTACAAAGATACAGGCGTCCTTCCTAACTTAGTTGCCATAGCGCAGTCGTCACCAACATTTTCTGAGTAAAGATCACTTTTGCAGTCAAAAAGCAAGCTGACATCTACTGCTCAGATTTTTTTTAAACATAACTTAAATGTAACACTAACCTAATAAAAACAATTCTGTAGGAATGAGGTTTGTGCAGTAGGTAGGCCTAATACATTATCACAGCATATTGGCTATATGCCTGGCCTGCTAATATTGTTCTTCTCAGACCATATTACCTTTCAAAACTCAAGCTTTGCTAACTTAATAGATCAGTTCAGGACCTGAAACTAACTTTTTGGTCCACCAGCCAAATCTACCACCCACTCATAATTTATTACCAGACAATTGTTTTGTTGTTGCCATTATTACACTAAAACAAAAAACAGATGAGCATGCTTTGTAATGTTTCTTAAACAATAAAGGTATTACTTGTAAGAAGTGATGTGGTATATTGCTACATTTTATTACATTTCTTGTGACCCGAGTCTTTTAACTAAAATATCACAGATGAGACAGCGCGTCACTACTTCACAGGTGAGGCATTTGAACATAATCTTAATTTTTTATTTAAATTGTTTTTTGGGGGCAGAATGCCTTCCAGAACATGTGAACTTTCATGTGCCTTAATAACAAACATTGCATGCCATCTGTAAATACGAATAAAATTGTAAAAATTACGAGCCTAGTTGGTTTAGCCATGGAAAAAGCCAGGAACCTTCCCGCTAGCCGTGATTGGCTAACATAATTGATGGGCTGGACATGCTGAGAGATGAGTTCGGTTTGGTCTTCCATGTAGCACGCTTCTGTCTATAACATGTGTTGGTCAGTATGCGTAGGTAATCCTTTCTAAAACCGAGATATCACATAGTAGAACTGCAAAAGTGTTGCTCTCGACTTTCTGGAAGACCGAGTTTTGAAATCAGTGGAATGCCTGTTGGAATTAGAGTATGATAGTTAAGGAGATGGAGAAATTCTGGCGTTTGATTGCAAATATGCTGAGGGAATCGAAAAGAGAACACACAGAAGGATTTTGTATAAAACACTTGTCTCCGGATTACATCTTCAAACTAAGGGCAACCATGGCATCCGTGACAGAGAGTGAGAAGCGTCCATCCATGTATACGGGTAAGATAGTCTAGCTAGCTACATTTTCAGATATTACACGTTTCAATTTTTTTCACAGTTATTTCCATTTCAAGTTAAAGTGTACTGTTAGCTATCTAGCTTATGTTAGCTGGCTGGCTCACTAGCTAACGTTATGTGTATGATCTGTGTAGTAATATTATTCGTATCTCAGAACCAATTGCATTGCTAGCTTAGCCAAATGTTAGCTAGCTAGCTAACATTGAACCTGGTTGGTTAGGTACCTGCAGATTCATGTAGGGTAGTAATGTTATGAGTTGGGATTATGGTTCATTGTTTAGCTAGCTAGCTACATGTCTAAACAAAAGACTCCACTATGCAAGTAACCATTTCACTACACCTTCTGTATCCTCTGCATGTGACCATGGGCCAACCAAACAGTGTCCGAGTTCTACATTTCCTTGATAGAATGCCCTACTTTTATTTGTCACACTCACAACCTTAAGCTATTTTCTGTAATTGGCTCGCCATTAACTTGTAAATAATGATCTTGTTGTGAGTTTATTTTCCTGTAATAGTGAAGACAAATGAGCTAAAGTGAAGACGTTGTCAGTGATAGGATATGGTCATTATTTGAACTGGCTAGCCAGCTAACTTAACATTAGCTACCTAGCTAACAAGCTAGAAACAAACCAAAACATTGTTTAAAAAGTTGTTTTTAGTTGCCTGGTTTGCTAGATTGACATATACTAAATCAATTTTTAAATGGGTGGGTTTATTGGTGTTAAAAAACACTAGTTATGCTATTTTGGACAACCAGGCTGCTGATGTCATGCAGCTTGTAGTTTTTGTGTTTATACTTTTTCATAACGACAGCGTCAAGTTTGATGTCGGACGGCAATAGAATGTTAACCTCTTGGGGCTATGTGGGACGCTAGCGTGCCACCCGTGGTGCACCCTATCAACAGCAGGTGCATTTCAAGAGCGGCAAATTTGAAACCAAATAAATGTCAAAATTCAAATTTTTCAAACATACAACTATCTTACACCCTTTGAAAGATAAACATCTCCTTAATCTAACCACGTTGTCCGATTTCAAAAAGGTTTTACGGCGAAAGCATAAAGTTAGATTATGTTAGGAGAGTACATTGACAATAGCTGTGTGTAATGTTTTGTCAATTCAAAGACAGGCGTCACCAAAACCATAAAACCAGCTAAAATGATGCACTAACCTTTGACAATCTCCATCAGATGACACTCCTAGGACATTATGTTAGACAATGCATGCATTTTTAGTTCTATCAAGTTCATATTTATATCCAAAAACAGCGTTTTACTATGGCGTTGATGTTCAGGAAATCGTTTCCGTTCAATAACCGGCAGTCAAGTCAGCACCACAAATTAAATAATTAAAATTAGAAAACATTGGTAAAATATTATATTGTCATTTAAAGAATTATAGATTTACATCTCTTGAACGCAATCGACTTGCCAGATTTAAAAATAACCTTACTGGGAAATCACACTTTGCAATAATCTGAGCACTGCGCCCAGAAAAATACGCTTTGCGATACAGACAAACGGCCATGTTGGAGAGATCTAAAATTGAAAATACTATGTAAATAATCCATTACCTTTGATTCTCTTCATCAGATGTCACTTCCAGGAATCCCAGGTCCATAACGAATGTAGTTTTGTTCAAAAAAGCTCATCATTTATGTCCAAAAAGCTCCGTGTTGTTAGCACATGATCTAAGCCCGCCGGACTTCACTTCATGAACGAGGGGAAAAAATATATTTACGTTCGTTCAAACATGTCAAACGTTGTATAGCATAAATCATTAGTGCCTTTTTTAACCAGAACATGAATAATATTCAAGGTGGACGAATGCATTCTCTTTTAAAACGTATTGGAACGAGGGTACCCAACATGACCTTGCGCGCCAGAGTCTAATCGGCCATCACCGTTCCAAGGCTCTTGTTCGGTCAGATCTCATAGTAGAAGACTCAAAACACTTTGTAAAGGCTGGTGACATCTAGTGGAAGCAATAGGAAGTGCCAAAACATTAATCAGCCCCTGTGTGTTACAATGGCATAGGCTTAAAGGTAATTCAACACATCAGGTATCCACTTCCTGTCAGAAAATGTCTCAGGGTTTTGCCTGCCAAATGAGTTCTGTTATACTCACAGACACCATTCAAACAGTTTTAGAAACTTTAGGGTGTTTTCTATCCATATATAATAAGTATATGCATATTCTAGTTACTGGGTAGGATTAGTAACGTTTTTTTTTATCCAGCCGTGAAAATACTGCCCCCTAGCCCCAACAGGTTAATGATGTCACTGCAACAACTGTCGATAGACGTAGCATTAACCAGCCTTTAGTCTTGAAACCTTTGGTTGTTTAGTACATGGCCTCATATGTGAATGCTAAAAGAGATGGGTGGAGCTAAGGCTTAAGAGGGTGTGAACGATGCTGAATGGGTGTAGACAAAGAAGAGTTCTCCAGTAGGTGTACAAAAACATTCAAGGCCCATTTTCTCAAAAGTGAGGTTACAAGTTCATCAACTTTCAAAGCAGAATTACTTTCCCATTGTTCCTAAACTGTAGTGTATAATGTACAATTTTCTAGCTCTGAGTCTCTACTTTTATCCAATGTATAAAAAAAGTACATTTTTAAAAATTTTGCTACATACAGTTGAAGTTGGAAGTTTACATACACCTTAGCCAAATACATTTAAACTCAGTTTTTCACAATTCCTGACATTTAATCCAAGTAAAAATGCCCTGCCTTAGGTCAGTTAGGATCACCGCTTTATTTGAAGAATTTGAAATGTTAGAATAATAGTAGAGAGAATTATTTATTTCAACTTTTATTTCTTTCATCACATTCCCAGTGGGTCAGAAGTTTACATACACTAAATTAGTATTTGGTAGCATTGCCTTTACATTGTTTAACTTGGGTCAAACGTTTCGGGTAGCCTTCCACAAGCCTCCCACAATAAGTTGGGTGAATTCTGGCCCATTCCTTATGACAGAGCTGGTGTAACTGAGTCAGGTTTGTAGGCCTTCTTGCTCACACACGCCTTTTCAGTTCTACCCACACATTTTCTATAGGATTGAGGTCAGGGCTTTGTGATGGCCACTCCAATACCTTGACTTTGTTGTCCTTAAGCCATTTTGCCACAACTTTGGAAGTATGCTTGGTGTCATTGTCCATTTGGAAGACCCATTTGCGACCAAGCTTTAACTTCCTGACTGATGTCTTGAGATGTTGCTTCAATATATCCACATAATTTTCCTCCCTCTTGATGCCATCTATTTTGTGAAGTGCACCAGTCCTTTCTGCAGCAAGCACCCCCAAATCATGATGCTGCCACCCCTGTGCTTCACGGTTGGGATGGTGTTCTTCGGCTTGCAAGCCTCCCCCATTTTCCTCCAAACATAACGATGGTCATTATGGCCAAACAGTTCTATTTTTGTTTCATCAGACCAGAGGACATTTCTCCAAAAAGTACGATCTTTGTCCCCATGTGCAGTTGCAAACCGTAGTCTGGCTTTTTTATGGCAGTTTTGGAGCAGTGGCTTCTTCCTTGCTGAGCGGCCTTTCAGATTATATCGATATAGGACTCGTTTTACTGTGGATATAGATACTTTTTACCTGTTTCCAGCATCTTCACAAGTTCCCTTCCTGTTGTTCTGGGATTGATTTGCACTTTTCGCACCAAAGTACATTCATCTCTAGGAGACAGAATGCGTCTCCTTCCTATGACGGCTGCGTGGTCCAATGGTGTTTATACTTGCGTACTATTGTTTGTACAGATGAATGTGGTACCTTCAGGCATTTGGAAATTGCTCCCAAGGATGAACCAGACTTGTGTAAGTCTATAATTTTTTTTCTGAGGTCTTGGCTGATTTCTTTCGATTTTCCCATGATGTCAAGCAAAGAGGCACTGAGTTTGAAGGGTGGCCTTGAAATACATCCACAAGTACACTTCCAATTGACTCAAATGATGTCAATTAGCCTATCAGAAGCTTCTAAGCCATGACATCATTTTCTGGAATTTTCCAAGCTGTTTAAAGGCACAGTCAACTTAGTGTATGTAAACTTCTGACCCACTGGAATTGTGATACAGTGAATTATAAGTGAAATAATCTGTCTGTAAACAATTGTTGGAAAAATGACTTGTGTTATGCACAAAGTAGATGTCATAACCAACTTGCCAAAACTATAGTTTTTTAACAAGAAATTTGTGGAGTGGTTGAAAAATGAGTTTTAATGACTCCAACCTAATTGTATGTAAACTTCTGACTTCAACTGTAAGACCGAATCGAGCCGGTCGGTCACACATGTTCAGCTGCTCCTTTTAGGGCAGAAGGTTACTGTGGCAACAAGGGCACCCGAGCAGCTGGAGTCCTCCGTTGCAGTGTGCCTGCCTGTGAGATATGAGAATCTGACTAGTAGCCAATGTCTTCGATGAAGCATACACTCAAAGATAAAAAAACAACCTAGCTTGTTAACAAACAATGTAAATAGCCAAGAAAGGACAAAGGCTCACTTTAGTAGACTTTTGAAAAAATTAGACCAACTTTTATGTCTGTGAGCAGCACTTCTAAAAATGTATATTCACTTTAATCACAGTGAGCACAGCTCCCCAGCCAGGCAGTGTTTATGCGCGTCCCGCGAGGTAGGATATATAGGATTCCTAGGTCTTTCTGTGATAAGCTACTAGCTATTAATCAAAATACAGAAACAGTAGAAAAAAGCTACTGCAGATTTTATTTTGCTATAAATGTGCTCATACTTGACTTCTAGCTCTTTTTATTCGCAAATACGAGTGAAATGCTTGCACTATGGAACCCTGACCACCCGCCAACGTGTCTGGTGAAATAGACATTTTACCCGCAAATTCCTAAATCTACCCGCATTGGGGGGTGTGGCAGGTGTTCATTTTTGGCCCTGGATCAGTTGGTGTAGCACTTGCAAGGCACAGTTGAGTATAAATTGAAATAATTTGCAAATAATTATCTTTTTTATTTTACTGGACTGATGGTACCTGCATCTGATGGTCATGGTGCTTTCAAGACAACTGGGAACTCGAAAGAAAAACAACTAGTGACGATCAGGTCAGAAAGTCGGGGCTCTAGAAAGATGCCCTAGTTTCCGACTTGGAATTCCGAGTTGGATGACCGTTCAGAACGATTTTTCAGTTGTATCTCGTTTTTTTCCAAGTCCCAGTTGTCTTGAACGCACTGAAGTCGGAGATGTCAGAGTTCACAATTGTTTTGAATATGGCATTAGACTTAGTGCAGGGAGGGAGAGCAGCAGAGGGTCAGACTCTCGCGATCCCTGCTCTCCTTCCCTGCTCTCCTTCCTTTCCTCTGGTGAGACTGACCAGTCTTCCATCTGATGGCAAAGCTTGAGTCGCACTGCATCCGCATCTGCCTAAATCACAAATGAATGTTGTTCCTATGACCAGAGAAAGTGAAATATTCCTTGATATTAATATAGACACCACAAGCTGCTAATAATAATAAAAATGCAGGGCTATCGATACACTTGGCTACTCATTCACTGCAGCGCGAGTGGGAGTAGGGAGAAGGCATTGAATGTTTTGTAATAGTGTTGAATAAAAACAGTGACAGTGCTGAATAATACAATAAAACAGCAGCTCTTTGCTGTATTCTTTGACAGTCTCTCTCTGGTCATGATTTAAAAAGTTATGAAATCTCACATAGGCTAGTAATCAAACATCTAGGCATGGTGATTTGAGCTATTCGATTCCCCTGCACAGTAGGAACACTCTATTTAGCCACAGATCTCTTGGTCCGCTGGGTAGGCGGAATTTGTCTTTTCAGTCAAATGAAATAGTTCAAAATGGGAACACTTTGCCTACCCGGTGCGCAAGGATTCTGAATCAAGTGCACCTGCTGCCAAACACGCAACACAAATAATAATAAAAAAGGAACGCAAGCATTTATTGTTGGCTTTTCTACAGAAATATTTGGTCATCGACTTGGAAGGCCTTGAAGATCGACCAGTTGGTGATCGACCGGTTGGTGACCACTGCCGTAGTGAAAGGAAACCGCTCAGGGATTTCAGGATTTCCCCATGAGGCTGACCAATGGTGACTTTAAAACAGTTACAGAGTATAATGGCTGTAATAGGAGAAAACTGAGGATGGGTTAACAACATTGTAGTTACTCCACAATACTAACCTAATTGACAGAGGGAAAAGAAGCAGTGGTGACCCGTCATTCAGGGCAGAGCATGTTATTTTGGCATTAATATGTGTCACATATCAGTTTGCAAACAATGTAAAAAAAAAACTATGACATTGAGTTAATAAAGCCTCATACAAACATGGTCTCTGTTTTGCAGACATGGTCTCTTCTCAACCCTTGTCATATGAAGAGAAATTATGAAGAGAAATTATATATAAAACATATCAGTGCTCATCGGCCATTGGACATAAACATTACACAACAAGTTGGAAATTGCAAATTCAACAATGAGTGGTTTGGAAGGAATCAGTGGCTAACTGCAAGCATTGCAAAGCAATCACAAGCCTGCTATTCAGTGGAGAAGGTGTGTGGTCCAAGTCTGGGTTTAAGGGTCTCTTTTCCAAGCTTAAAAGGGTAAACATTCAACACCATGGGCCGTAAAAGGTTGAATACTTGGGCCATGCTGTCAATCCAGCATGACTGCTGCCGCGTTCAAAACAACTGGAAACTCGAAACTGGGAAATCTCAGACTTCATTGAGTTCAAGACAACTGGGAACTCTGGAGAAAAAAAATGGCTTACACTGGGAAAATACATTTTGAACTGTCATCCATCTCGGAATTCCAAGTCGGGAACTCAGGCTCTTTCTAGAGCTCAGACTCTTTCTAGAGCTCCGACCTGAAGATCACTGATGTCATGATTGAACTTTGTTTTTTTCCAGAGTTCCCAGTTGTCTTGAAAGCACCATAAATCCAGAGAATACCAGACTTTGACAAAGTTTGATGACAAAATTTGCCCATGATGGACCGCCACGCCACCTTCCTGTTTAAGTGAGCACAGCACAACGAGTCCAAAAATCTGTTGTATGCTGCTGCATAAATGATGTAATATGCCAGGGAGATATGTATACCGTAGCTATGAAAGTAATACTAAGTGTATGTTGTAGTGATGCACCGACATTTGATGCATATGACATTTTTGGCCGATACCAATATCCGATATTTTCCTTGACAAAAAAAAACGATGCCGATAACCGATATTAAAAAATGTTGCGTCCTTTTAAGCGTTCTAATATAGTTAAATTGTTAACACACACATGGACACAGTGGTCTAAGACACTGCATCTTAGTGCAAGAGGCGTCACTACAGTCCCTGGTTCGAATCAAGAATCCAGCCATGATTGGGAGTCTCATAGGGCGGCGCACAATTGGCCCAGCGTCATCCGGGTTTGGCCCTGGTAGGCCGTCATTGTAAATAATAATTTGTTCTTAACTGACTTGCCTAGTTAAATAAAAGTTTTACACACACACACACCACACTGACCAAAAAGTTATTTTGTTGGCATTTACGTATGTCCCCATTTACCAGTAAAACATAATCAAAAACTATTTCTTTCACTTACTTGTTCATTTTAGTCGTTTCATTCTGAACCAGGATTTCTATGGAAATTCCGTTTTGAGTCTTTGCATGTCAAATAAGCTTGTTGACCAATCAGGACCTGAATATGACTGCACGTCACAAAACGACAATCTGTTTCAGTAGCTATAGCTAGCTAGCTAACTATATAGCTAGGTGTCATCATCTAAAATAACCCTAATTTAAAAGACAGTTCTTATTTGATTAATGGTGGTTGTACCATCTATGTGAAGCTAGCCACAATAGTGGACTTTGCAGTAGCCCTTCAAAATAAAAGTGTCATTGACAGTGATGCAAATTAATACAAATAGTAGAATTATGCCATAATTGAAAAGATCTAGCTAAACGAGGTTGGAATGTTGTTATTTAAAATCAACAAAATACAATAGTTTGTTAATTTGACATCTGTTGAAATCACACGGGATGTATTATACTTTAGAATTGCATTGGTGGCATACTTATTTCACTGTACAGCCTTACCTATGGATTGTGGATCAATGACATGGGGTATCAGTCAACTCAGTGACACCCAGAGAACATTAGCATCATAGCTCTTATTGCGGGACTCTGAAACAACAATGAATAGAGCCACATTTATTGTCAACCTATGTGTATTGAACACTATTCCTGAGGAAAAACCATACTGCGTGGATGTTTTGGAGTCTGATAACTCTGAGGAGGACGTTGGGAAAAAATATCTTGGGTATTGAGTAGACTGATACCCTATTTCACTGATCCCGATCCTTAGGTAAAGCTGTACAGTCAATATGAATGTCAATACACACAATAGGCTGACTGGGGAGGTGATTTCACACAGTCACTGTCCCGCGGTAAGAGCTACAATGCTAATGTTTGTGTAAACGCTTTACAGTTGTGTTCTGTGGGTGTCACTGAGTAGACTAATACCCCATTTCATTGCTTCACATTCCAACCTTGTTTAACATTATCTAGTCTAAATATGGCATGATTCCATCAATTGTAAATGTCTCCATCACTTTCAAAGAGGTACTTTTATTTTGAAGGCAAACTGCAAATGTCACTATTGTGCATAAACCTTATTGTGGCTAGCTTCACAACACATATCCCAGTCGAGCATCACTAGCCAGATGAAGCTAGCTGACTGCCTATAACATTAGCTTTGGGCAACAGGGAAGTAGCTGGCTAGCTGATTATTTTCATGAGCTGAAGTTCAATTTCAATAGGAGAACAACAAGTGGCTACCTAGCTAATACTTACAATGATTCCTAAATCATTGTTAAGAATAATGAAAATGACTGCAGTTTCGACTGGTCATTGTTTTCAGGCTGGTTGTATTAGTGCTAGCTAGGTACCAAGCTAAAGCTAGCTACCCCAGAAGTTGTTATCAAACAAATAATGCTTTATTACCAACGCGGTATTGTAAACACATCGTTCGTGGTTGGTGTTTGCTTGTTTGCAGACTTTTTTGCACAACTTTGGCTGATAGTAGTGGTGGTGCTTGGCTTGCACATGCAAATCAAATCAAATGTATTTGTCACATACACATGGTTAGCAGGTGTTAATGCAAGTGTAGCGAAATGCTTGTGCTTCTAGTTCCGACCATGCAGTAATATCTAACAAGTAATCTACCAATTCCACAACAACTACCTTGTACACACAAGTGTAAAGGAATGAATACGAATATGTACATAAAAATATATAAATGAGTGATGGCCGAATGGCGTAGGCAAGATGTAATAGATGGTATGGAGTACAGTATATACATATGAGATGAGTATTGTAGGGTATGAAAACATATAAAGCAGCATTGTTTAAGGTGGCTAGTGATACATTACATCAGGATGGCAAGATGCAGTAGATGGTATAGAGTACAGTATATACATATGAGATGAGTAATGTAGGTTATGAAAACATTATATAAAGTGGCATTGTTTAAAGTGGCTAGTGATACATCTAATTACATCAAGATGGCAAGATGCAGTAGATGGTATGGCGTACCGTATATACATATGAGATGAATAATGTAGGTTATGTAAACATTATCTAATATAAATAATATAAAGTGGCAAGTGATAAATTGATTACATCAATTTTCCCATTATTAAAGTGGCTTGAGTTGAGTCAGTATGTAGGCAGCAGCCACTCAATGTTAGTGATGGCTGTTTAACAGTCTGATGGCCTTGAGAAAGAAGCTGTTTTTCAGTCTCTCGGTTCCAGCTTTGATGCACCTGTACTGACCTCGCCTTCTGGATGTTAGCGGGGTGAACAGGCAGTGGCTCAGGTGGTTGCTGTCCTTGATGATCTTTTTGGCCTTCCTGTGACATCGGGTGGTGTAGGTGTCCTGGAGGGCAGGTAGTTTGCACCCGGTGATGCGTTGTGCAGACCTCACTACCCTCTGGAGAGCCTTCCGGTTATGGGCAGAGCAGCTGCCGTACCAGGCGGCGATACAGCCCGACAGGATGCTCTCGATTGTGCATCTGTAAAAGTTTGTGAGTGTTTTTGGTGACAAGCCGAATTTCTTCAGCCTCCTGAGGTTGAAGAGGCGCTGCTGTGCCTTCTTCACCACGCTGTCTGTGTGGGTGGACCATTTCAATTTGTCCGTGATGTGTACGCCGAGGAACTTAAAACTCTCCACTACTGTCCCGTCAATGTAGATAGGGGGCTGCTCCCTCTGCTGTTTCCTGAAGTCCATGATCATCTTTTTTGTTTTGTTGACATTGAGTGCGAGGTTATTTTCCTGACACCAGACGCCGAGGGCCCTCACCTCCTCCCTGTAGGTCGTCTCATCGTTGTTGGTAATCAAGCCTACCACTGTAGTGTCGTCTGCAAACTTGATGATTGAGTTGGATGCGTGCATGGCCACGCAGTCGTGGGTGAACAGGGAGTACAGGAGAGGGCTGAGAACGCACCCTTGTGGGGACCCAGTGTTGAGGATCAGCGGGGTGGAGATGTTGTTACCTACCCTCACCACCTGGGGGCGGCCCGTCAGGAAGTCCAGGACCTAGTTGCACAGGGCGGGGTCGAGACCCAGGGTCTCGAGCTTAATGACGAGTTTGGAGGGTACTATGGTGTTAAATGCTGAGCTGTAATCGATGAACAGCATTCTTACATAGGTATTCGTCTTGTCCAGATGGGTTAGGGCAGTGTGCAGTGTGATGGCGATTGCGTCGTCTGTGGACCTATTGGGTCGGTAAGCAAATTGGAGTGGGTCTAGGGTGTCAGGTAGGGTGGAGGTGATATGGTCCTTGACTAATCTCTCAAAGCACTTCATGATGACGGAAGTGAGTGCTACAGGGCGGTAGTCATTTAGCTCAGTTACCTTAGCATTCTTTTGAACAGGAACAATGGTGGCCCTCTTGAAGCATGTGGGGACAGCAGACTGGGATAAGGATTGATTGAATATGTCTGTAAACACACTAGCCAGCTGGTCTGCGCATGCTCTGAGGACGCGGCCGGGGATGCCGTCTGGGCCTGCAGCCTTGCGAGGGTTAACACGTTTAAATGTTTTACTCACGTTGGCTGCAGTGAAGGAGAGCCCGCAGGTTTTGGTAGCGGGCCGTGTTAGTGGCACTGTATTGTCCTCAAAGCGAGCAAAAAAGTGGTCCACGACGGGGCTGATTTTTCTTTAGTAGTCCGTGATTGACTGTAGACCCTGCCACATACCTCACGTGTCTGAGCCGTTGAATTGCGACTCCACTTTGTCTCTGTACTGACACTTAGCTTGTTTGATTGCCTTGCGGAGGGAATAGCTACACTGTTTATATTCGGTCATGTTTCCGGTCACTTTGCCCTGATTAAAAGCAGTGGTTCGCGCATTCAGTTTTGTGCGAATGCTGCCATAAATCCATGGTTTCTGGTTGGGGAATGTTTTAATAGACGCTGTTGGTACGACATCACCGATGCACTTGTTAATGAACTCGCACACCGAATCAGCGTATTCGTCAATGTTGTTGTTCGCAGCAATGCGGAACATATCCCAGTCCACGTGATCGAAGTAATCTTGAAGCGTGGAATCCGATTGGTCGGACCAGCGTTGAACAGACCAGAGGGCGGGCGTTTCCTGTTTTAATTTCTGTCTATAGGCTGGTAGCAACAAAATGGAGTCGTGGTCAGCTTTTCCAAAGGGAGGGCGGGGGAGGGCCTTATATGAGTCACGGAAGTTAGAATAACAGTGGTCTAGGGTTTTGCCCGCCCTGGTAGCACAACCGATAGGCTGATAGAATTTGGGGAGCCTTGTTTTCAGATTAGCCTTGTTAAAATCCCCGGCTACAATAAATGCAGCCTCAGGATATGTGGTTTCCAGTTTACAGTCCAATGAAGTTCTTTCAGGGCCGTCGATGTGTCTGCTTGGGGGGGGATATACACGGCTGTGTATATTATAATCAAAGAGAATTCTCTTGGTAGATAATGCGGTCGGCATTTGATAGTGAAGTCAGGTGAACAAAATTACTTGAGTTCCTGTATGTTGTTATGATCACACCACGTCTCGTTAATCATAAGGCATACACCCCCACCCTTCTTACCAGAGAGATGCTTGTTTCTGTCGGCGCTATGCGTGAAGAAACCAGGTGGCTGTACCGACTCAGATAGCGTGTCTGGAGTGAGCCATGTTTCCGTGAAACAAAGAACGTTACAGTCTCGGATGTCTCTCTGGAATCCTACCCTTACTCGGATTTCGTCTACCTTGTTGTCAAGAGACTGGACATTGCCGAGTAGTATGCTCGGGAGCGGTGCGCGATGTGCCCGTCTACGGAGCCTGACCAGAAGACCACTCCGTCTGCCCCTTCTTCTACGACGTCGTTGTTTTTGGTCACCTTCTGGGATCCGATCCATTGTCCTGGGTGGTGGGCCAAACAGAGGATCCGCTTCGGGAAAGTTGTATTTCTGGTCGTAATGTTGGTGAGTTGACGTTGCTCTTATATCCAATAGTTCCTCCTGACTGTATGTAGTAAAACCTATGATCACCTGGGGTAACAATGTAAGAAATAACACATAAAAAAGCAAAATACTGCATAGTTTCCTAGGAACGCGAAGCAAGGCGGCCATCTTTGTCGGCACCGGAAATTCAGAACACACAACATTCTATAATAGAACTGTGTTATTTGACGTCTCAAATTAAAAGCTTATTTAACTCGTCAAATAGGGTAATTTTACTCGTCAGATAGTGTTATTTGACGTGTATCATTTTTGATACGGAAAGACCCAAACGGCGTTCCATAGTATGTTGTGAAGCTAATAGCAGTGAAGCTATTACTGTGTAACTCCGGTAGGGCAACATCTGAAAAATAGCGCACTTGACTTGTTATTGTGTACCGGTGCTCGACCAGTCGGTGAAAGCCAACATCACCCACGACAGAGAACGTTTAATTGTCAAGGGCAATGAATTCCATTATCTTGGCGTTAATGGATTTCACCTTTGAGTTATCTCGCTGAAAATGTCATACTCTTTCAAATGACTGCTCTACTTGTTGACTGCTCGATCCACACAGCAGACATTGTGGGCTAGGTAAGGAATGCTGTGTTGCATGTGTAGCGCAACATTTTCCTTGGAGTCATTATGTCATGTACCTACGTTATATAGGTATGCACATCAGCTTTGACATCGGTTTTGCACATCAGCGTTAAACTAGACATCGGGCCGATGTTGGCATTTTTAGCTAATGTCGTCCGATTCCGATATGTTCACCGATATATCGTGCATTCCTAGTATGTTGTGTAGTAATAAGCTGTTAGTAGCCCATGTGCCTCACCCTAATAATTTGGTCCCTTTCTCCCTCATAATTTAGCCTACGGTTCTGACTTGGTTGTGCACATGTAGCCTATAGCCTGTTTTAGAGAAATGTAATCATCGAATATTGTAAGAGATTCATTGTCTGCTGATATGCCCCCTTTATTTATCCTACGGTTATGACTTGGTGTACAGGGAGAATACTGTAAGTACGGCCCATGTTCTGAATTCTGTCGCTGTACATTTCAAAAGTGCTGAACGAATAGTTATATTGCCTATGTCCGTCCTAGCTCGCTCATTAATTTATTAATCGAAATTATGGCTTGCCTTTTATTTGCTCATTGTCCCCTTATGCCATAGTTTGTACATCTCAATTGTCAGTAGAAACCACATTTGTTGAAGCAAGTCGGCCATATCAGCTGTTTTTTTTTAAAGGCAATACATTTTGCTTAATGAACTGTTTCGCTGCCAGACAAGGCTCCGCTGATAGCCAGGTGTAGCAGTGGTAAGTATTCACTCCATGGTGCTGAAAAGAAAGCTTTATGTAGGCCCTAAGAGTTTGTGGGCACATTTTGTCACCGTTGTGGTGCAATTAATGTATTGTTTATTGTTGTGTAGTGGCTTTGCTGGCATGCATCTAAAACATTTTTGGGGAGTTTGCCATACCAAGAAATACATGCTAAATCAGGCTTCTTTCACTGAAAGGAAGGAAGCCTGTACAGAATAAGAATATTCAAAAACATGCATTCTGTTTGCTACAAGGCACTAAAGTAATACTGCAAAAAATGTGGCAAAGCAATTCACTTTTTGTCCTGAATACAAAGTGTTATGTTTGGGGCAAATCCAATACAACACATTACTGAGTACCACTCTCCATATTTTCAAGCATAGTGGTGGCTGCAACATGTTATGGGTATGCTTGTAATCGTTAAGGACTGGGGAGGTTTTCAGGATAAAAAAGAAAGAGAATGGAGCTAAGCACAGGAACAATCCTTGAGGATAATTTTTATTAATTCATGAATTCAGGCTGTAACAAAACAAAATGTGGAATAAGTCAAGGACAATGTTCCCACTAATTGTTTTCGGCACTGAGCAAATTTCATGTCTGTAGAGCACAAATTTGAAAGTCGTGAAAGTTCTGTGCAACTTCCAGCATTTACTGTGCGTTTACTGTGAACACTGAGGCTCTACCCGCTTTAAATGACAGTTTTAACAGTGGCCTACAGTAGCAGTCAATGTAGGCCTACATTCCATGAGACTGTTGAGAACAACATGCGTTTACTTGTTTATTCACTTGACCTTCAGACAAGCAGGTGACTGAAAATGTTGTGTTTGATGCAAGAAAACACTTTACAAAATAAAATGCATTCTTGTTCCCATACCATTATTACAGAGAATCAGACAAATTATGCTACCCTCCGCTTATTGGGTACTTAGCTTATTGAAGCCTGTCTCAAAATACAACACCGTGCCTTTAAGATAAAAAGAAAAACTTTTTACCTGACTTATTTTTCAAAGATGTCTACAAATGTACACATTTTCTGCTCTTGTAGGAAGCAATCAATCCCCAATTGATGACTACAAATGATCTAAAACTGGGCTAATTACTCACCTACTAGCTGTGGGTTGATACCGTATTTTTTCTGGGGACTGCTGTGCAGCAGTCTTCTGCTACTGCGTTCCTGCGCACGAGCGCAGTTTAGAGGGAATATTGGTCAAGTGGTTTGAATAGTTTCTGAAGGCACAAAGTGGTATTACATTTGTCGTTGATCTACACAAGATACTCCATAATGTCAAAGTGAAAAGAAAATTCTATAATTTTTACAAATTAAATAACTAAAATAAAGTAGTTGCATAAGTAGTCACCCCCTTATGTTTAGGCAAGGCTAAATTAGTTCAGGAGTAAAATGTGGCTTAACAAATCACATAATAAATTAGACAGACTCACTGTGTGAAATAATAGGGGTGGACATGATTTAGCAAGGCACTAGAGTAATACTGCAGGACAAAAAACAAGGAAGGCAAATGAATGCACTTTTTGGCCTTATGTTTGGGGCAAATCCAATACAACACATCACTGAGTAACTGCCTCCTTTTTTATAAGCATGGTGGTGGATGCATCATGTTTTGGTTATGCTTGGCATTGGCAAATGCCAAGCATGAGTTTTTCAGGATCAAAATAAATGGGATGGTGCTAAGCAAAGGCATTATTCTAGAGGAAAACGTGCTTCAGTCTGCTTTACGCCAGGCACAGGGAGAGGAATTCACCTTTCAGCAGAACAATAGACTACAACACAAGGCCAAATCTACACTGGAGTTGCTTTCCAAGAAAATAATGTTCCTAAGTGGCCAAGTTATGGTACAGACACACAAAGATATCTGACTGCCGATAGGTACTTAGCACAATAGGAGGCCATTCTTTCTCTTGCTAAAACAAAAGATGTCCCTGCTGAGTACCGACCTGATACCGACGAACCTGCCATTTCTACTTGTAGAATCGCAATGCTTGTCAGTGGCCGAGAACTTGACTTTGAGCCAATCAGATAGCATGAAACTCCACATGCGGGAGCCGATAGAAGTAACAAGAAAGGGGGAAAAGAAGGCACTTTTCCCGGTGTAATACACCTTATTTTCATGCATAATACTTTTTTTTCTTTCTAGAGTCTTTTACATCTACCTAAGGAATGTTGTGCTTGAAGAAGGATATTTCTGTTAGGTTCAGTTTGATAATGTGTAACTGCTCATAAGTTAGCTACCTAGCTCACGTTAGCTTGCTAACTGAGCCAGGCAGTCACACCAAAGATTGTCTATTATATTGACAAGATATTCGAGAGACCGCTCTAATGGAAATATATCTCCTGGAAGGCAGGCGGACGGAGGCGAGATCAGGTGGGACCATTCTAGCCAATGAAAGGGCAGATATACGTGTGGCCATAGAGATAGATAGAAGACTCGTCTTTGTATGTTTGCCATTATAGTGTCTGTGACAGCCTCAATGGCACTGCCCATGCTATCTTCATTTTAAAGTGGTACATTTTCTTCTTAATTAGCTGATTGCACCTAACACATAGGAACCCCCAACCAGTTGACTACTTTAAAATAGTGGAAGCCCTCAATTGCAATGGCAACACTAAAACGGGTTATAGCAATGATGAGTTCTCTATCTCTATAACAACAGGCACAATGCCGATATAAAGTTGTTTATTTCAAAGTTGCCGGAATGCCACGTGCGTCCACTTATATCAGCGCATTCGTAACAACCTAACCATTATGGAACTTATATTCAATCAAATACGCCTCACGTGGCAAATTAGCAATTACATTTTAGTTTACCAAATTCAACACTCTCATTGACCTCCATAAAACAAATACCCAATTTGTGGGCTTATTTTTTTGGGCCAGATTTGTGGTGGAGTAAACCTCTTGCTTCCCCTCTTCATCTCAGGTCACACACACTTCAAATGTAACAAATGGGGTGGTACGTGCAGCACAATGCAGACAACACTAAATCACAGAGTTTCTAAACCCAGAGGCGCAACATCGTTATATTGAAGGAGTGCCTTTGATTTGACTGCCTGCACAAGGGCAGTTCAGCTCGAGACGACCGTTAGACCCGAAGACGTGTTTCTGCGCATTAGCTTAGCTAGCCAATGTCGCCATGACATTGCCTACAAGCGTGATCTGGGATTTATATTGGAAAAGCAGTTTCTACCGATCTTCATACTATACTGTGTTTGACCAAATGCTTTACCAAGCTAGCTATCTAGCAAGATGGTGAAGAAATAATTTAATTCACTCTCCACTATCCCATATCGCTGGTTTTCTTGCCAGCTAATGTTAGCCAAATGGTTAGCATCACCAATTTGGCAAAATATAGCTAGCTAGCTACTCCACCGACAGCTAACATTCAGCTGCTACGTTCAATAATAGTGCTGAGAAAGTAGTGCTTTTTGAAGTCAGTTCGGTTTCGGTTCGATTATCAAAAAATAATCACCGTTTTTTATTTCGGTTTTGATCATAAAAAAAAAACATTTAAACATTAAATGCACTATGCATTATCACATCAAAACAAATCAAATTGTATTTGTCACATGCTCCGAATACAACATGTGTAGACCTTACGGTGAAATGCTTACTTACAAGTCTTAACCAAAAATGCTTTAAGAAGAAAAACATGTTAAGTAAAAAATAGATAAGTAAAAGAAAATAGAAAATAAAAGTAACAAATAATTAAACAACAGCAGTAAAATAATAACAATAGCGAGGCTATATACAGGGAGCGGTCTGGGTAACCCTTTGATATTATGTGGGTTGAATGCTGTAATAATACAGAATAAAACAATTAATTAAAGTCCCACGATGGTAGTGACTGCCCATTAATGCTCATCACTTATTAACCATAATTTATTCACATTACTTTACTTTAATAAAATATTTCAGTTGTTGTGTGTATTACATTTGTGCTATTTGATGACTTTATTTCATTCCAAGTCATCATCTCATCTCTATAGAGCTGCTGCCTATGCTATCTGACAAAATCACTATTTTAGTGATTAGTTTGCATACTTTTATGAATACCAACTGAATTCCAACTATAAATCACTTAGATCATGTATTTTCCTCGCGAAGCAACTGCTCTTTAGCCCGATCGCGTGTTCTTCCATCTTCCCTCCCTCTTCGTGTCTGCCACACACAGACGGACAAGTAGGGGCGCAATGGATTATGGTCATTGTAGTTAATTACCACATTTTCGGCACTAAACTTTGTAGAATTTTGGCCTGTTGGAAACTACAGCTCCCTAAATTGCACAGTTCAGGCTTGATTTAATTTATCTCTAGATAAACTGTGCATTGAGCTCACAGAAAAAAACAGAACAAAATGGAATGAAATAATTGACTTCGGACTTTGTAACACAATAAAATGTAAAGAAATCCAAGAGTGTGAATACGTTTTTTATTTTTTATAATATTTTTTTTTTAAATAAAAATAATTCACACCAGATACACATACGAACATTAACTTACAGACGCACACAAACAACAATCTCATCTGCCCAGATCCACATGCTCACACCCCCATCCCTAGTGCCTGCATTATTGATGGCGACATGGCCTTAAATTGTACCAATTCGTTTTTCTCGTTGCCCATGCTATTTCAATAATAAATAATTTGAGTTTTATATTGTGTTAATGATGGCAGATTGATTGATTGATTTCCTAGTTTTTAGTATACGTTTTTTCAAGATGAGTCTTTCTTGTCTTGAAATATGCAGACAGACGGATTAAAAGTAATACTTCTGACAGACAACTTTCTAGCTCCACCCATAACTTTTGGACTTTATAGCATTCCCAGAAAGCATGTATTATTAAGTCATTATTAGTTTACACTTAAGACATGACTTTGTTGTTGTGCTGTAGAATTTGTGAATTTTGTCTCTTGTATAATAAATTATATACATTAGATAATACTGGATTAAGCGTAGACTTTAATTAACTGTAATTTCGTTAGTTAAGCTGCAACATTCCCTCCATCTTGTGCCAACATCAGTTCTTTTTAAGTCTTGGTTCAATAGTTAAAACAGTTTTCAAGGAGGTGAATACTTATGATACCCACTGTATATAAACTGTATTTGGCTACTGTAGCTGTTGGACTGTTTCACAGATGGACTGGGTGAATTATTGGGGTGCTATTATTTCAGACGCTGGGAAATAATGTATGAGAGCAGAGCTCAGTGTTCTATACTGTCTTCCCTGTCCAGTGATTTTGTTTTCTCTTCACTCCCCTTATATGTCTGTGGTTATTCTGCAATGGTAAGCATGGTCACAATTACAATCATTCCTGCTTTTCCGGTTTTAAGCTGCTCTCCGACTTGAGAAGTGGTTTTCCAGTGCCCAACTGTCTCGGTCTGATACGAAGCATGCTTGACTTACTGCTAACTCCCCCTAATGAAAGATTTCACACGGAACTCTGGTTGTGTCCTCAATTGCAGCGCACATTAAGAGCCCATTTATACTTGATCCGAAAATGTGGTCGGAAGTGCTGTATGGATGGTGTGACGCAATTGTGGAGCCTCAGGAGGCACGCAGAGGCCAAATTGAGCTCCTTACCACATCGCTGTGCGCCTCTCAAATTTTCTAACAATGCAGAGGGCTCCGTATAGCTCCGCATTGACATGATTGGTTGATGGTAGGTGACGGTGGGAGGTCCTGTATAAACTCAAACTCACTTCCTTGACAACTTCCTTTACAAGTATGAATGCCCTGACTTCTCAGATGCCATATCACCGTAAATGCTGCACGGCCAATGCAGACGTCGTATTGACCATGCAGCACCTTTTACTCCAACAAAGGATGGGACAATAGAATGACAGTACTTCAGATAGAGGCTGTGTTAGAATATGTTGAAAACTTGATGGCACTACCAAGCAACACTTCTATTCATAGCACTGATTCAAAAGTATGGAATTAGCTAACCAAGTTAGGCTTTCTTTGTGTCGAGTCATACTGTCACACTTGTGCCATGTGTTGTAGTGGACGACTTTGATTGCAAACAGATAGGCCTAGGAGTTCTGTCTCTGCCATTTTACTTCAACAAATTAAACTTGGTTCTTCCTTGATCTGCCCGATGACTACAGAAGGTTTTATTTTGTTAAATTTCATCATAATAAACATGAATAACTCACACCAGATCCTCTGTACCAATTTTTCATTTTTAGCATTCCTACTATAGCGGAGTTTACATAAGGGTCCTCAACTGTTCAGAAGGGAGCATGTGTTAAACAAGCCAAGTCAAATCTGCACTAGAGAGTGCAACCAACAGCAACCAACAGCACATGTCCCAGACACTCCAGCGCTGTTGACACACACCTGCCTGTGGCCTGGCTGCCTTTCCCCCTCTCCACTGTGACATCACAGCTTTTATCTCCCCCTCACTACCATCTCCATATTTAGCCCTTCTGTAATCAGTGTAGTGGGCCTCAGCCTGGCCAAGCACACACACGGGATCCTCTGGAGTCACTGCATGTTCCGAACACTGCCTTGCTTCCTATTTTTGTTGTTGATGTAAAGTCAGCATTCGATATGTATTGAGCTTCTGTGTAAATGGAAGGAAAATAAGTTATGAAAATCACTCACTCAGACCTTAAAAGGCTGGCCTTTCCAAGTTCCAACAAGTGCTTTCAGTTAAGCACTCTGCCAGTGGCATTAGTTTTAAAGTGCTGAGATACTTTCAGAGCTGAATGTTGCTGTGAACTTTGGTGACCTTTAGTTACCTCTGAGATGAATGATTCTTCAGCTTCCTTTTCAACTTGTCCTCCTTTGTATGAGTTCAGCACACATCTGCACTTTTAATGATGATGTGCCTGCGTCTGGACAGCTTCCTGTGAGCAGAGCAGCAGTGTGCTAGCTGGACCTATCCACATCCACTACACTGCTGTAGCTTTCATGACCATCTGCTCAGCCTCGGTCTGCCTTGCTCTTTGTCATGCTCTGTGGTGGTGGTAGATCTCTGTAGCTAATATGCTAGTACTTAGTCCCAATGTAATCATAGCAGTCATCGGTCTGAGTCATGTTGAAAATGATTTTTGCTATTTGCAGTATTCCATTTGTAGTCAGTGTGCAGTGAATCGTAAACATTGCCATTTGTGCTGTGTTATCAGTAACAATGTTTGTTTCTACTTTTCTGAAAGGTTAGGTCAGTGAGACACCAGTTTTTTGTCATCTTTTTCATTTGTTATTTTATGAATTCACTACACCCACTTTGTTACTTAATCCACAGCAACATCATTTCCTATTTTTTCAACCCTTAGAACAGATGCCGTATTTAGCATTTGGGTGTGGGCATGGGCTTGGTTAGAGCACTTAAATTTCTCTCCTCTTAGGAAGTGTGTTGATAATGACTTTTCATGGTTCACTTCATATCAGAAGTTTGAAGTGTTTAGTCATGTCCTTCTGGGAAGTCAAATCATTCATCAAAATGACCTTTGTACATCTTGTGAACAACAGTGAAGTTATCTACTGATGTGGACTGTGCGCTGATGTGTAGCCTTTGTTAACTAGTATTGAATATCCAGTGTGTAAACATAGTGGCACAGGATTGTACAATAGGCCTTTTCAGAGCCTGATAGGGTGTTTAGATAAGACGAACCAGCAGCAGGTGATTAAAAACATCCTCTCCTCCTACACCTCTATAAAGACGTTAGACTGCACTCTGTCTACCTCAGCCTACTGGTATCAAATTTATCAAATGTATTTATAAAGCCCTTCTTACATCAGCTGATGTCACAAAGTGCTGTACAGAAACCCAGTCTAAAACCCCAAACAGCAAGCAATGCAGGTGTAGAAGCACAGTGGCTAGGAAAAACTACCTAGAAAGGCCAGAACCTAGGAGGAAACCTAGAGAGGAACCAGGCTATGAGGGGTGGCCAGTCCTCTTCTGGCTGTGCCGGGTGGAGATTATAACAGAACATGGCCAAGATGTTCAAATGTTCATAGATGACCAGCAGGGTCAAATAATAATAATCACAGTGGTTGTCGAGGGTGCAACAGGTCTGCACCTCAGGAGTAAATGTCAGTTAGCTTTTCATAGCTGATCATTCAGAGTATCTCTACTGCTCCTGCTGTCTCTAGAGAGTTGAAAACAGCAGGTCTGGGACAGGTAGCACATCCGGTGAACAGGTCAGGGTTCCATAGTCGCAGGCAGAACAGTTGAAACTGGGGCAGCAGCACGGCCAGGTGAACTGGGGACAGCAAGGAGTCATCAGGCCAGGTAGTCCTGAGGCATGGTCCTAGGGCTCAGGTCCTCCAAGAGAGAGAAAGAAAGAAAGAAAGCAAGAAAGAGAGAAAAAGAGAGAAAGAGAGAGAGAATTAGAGAGAGCATACTTAAATTCACACAGGACACCGGATAAGACAGGAGAAATACTCCAGATATAAAAGACTGACCCTAGCCCCCCGACACATAAACTACTGCAGCATAAATACTGGAGGCTGAGATAGGAGGGGTCGGGAGACACTGTGGCCCCATCCGACAATACCCCCAGACAGGGCCAAACAGGCAGGATATAACCCCACCCACTTTGCCAAAGCACAGCCCCCACACCACAAGAGGGATATCTTCAACCACCAACTTACCATCCTGAGACAAGGCCGAGTATAGCCCAGAAAGATCTCCGCCACGGCACAACCCAATGGGGGCGCCAACCCGGACAGGAAGATCACGTCAGTGACTCAACCCACTCAAGTGACGCAAGGGATGGCATGGAAGAGCACCAGTAAGCCAGTGACTCAGCCCCTGTAATAGGGTTAGAGGCAGAGAATCCCAGTGGAGAGAGGGGAACCAGCCAGGCATTGACAGCAAGGGCGGTTTATTGCTCCTGTGCCTTTCCGTTCACCTTCACACTCCTGGGCCAAACTACAATCAATCATAGGACCTACTGAAGAGATGAGTCTTCAATAAAGACTTAAAGGCTGAGACCGAGTCTGCGTCTCTCACATGGGTAGGCAGACCATTCCATAAAAATTGAGCTCTATAGGAGAAAGCCCTGCATCCAGCTGTTTGCTTAGAAATTCTAGGGACAGTAAGGAGGCCTGCGTCTTGTGACCGTAGCGTACATGTAGGTATGTACTAGAGGTCGACCGTTTAATCGGATTGGCCGATTAATTAGGGCCGATTTCAAGTTTTCATAACAATCGGACATCGGTATTTTTGGACACCGATTTGGCCGATTATAATTTTTTTGTTTTACACCTTTATTTAACTAGGCAAGTCAGTTAAGAACACATTCTTATTTTCAATGGCAGCCTAGGAACGGTGGGTTAACTGCCTTGTTCAGGGGCAGAACGACAGATTTTTACCTTGTCAGCTCGGGGATTCAATCTTGCAACCTTACGGTTAACTAGTCCAACGCTCTAACCACCTGCCTTACATTGCACTCCACGAGGAGCCTGCCTGTTACGCGAATGCAGTAAGAAGTCAAGGTAAGTTGCTAGCTAGCATTAAACCTATCTTATAAAAAAACAATCAATCAATCAATCAATCAATCATAAACTCTAGTTAACTACACATGATTGATGATATTACTAGTTTATCTAGCGTGTCCTGCGTTGCATATAATCGATGCGGTGAGCATTCGCGAAAAAGGATTGTCGTTGCTCCAACGTGCACCTAACCATAAACATCAATGCCTTTCTTAAAATCAATACACAAGTATATATTTTTAAACCTGCATATTTAGTTAATATTCCCTGCTAACATGAATTTCTTTTAACTAGGAAAATTGTGTCACTTCTCTTGCAACAGAACTGTGTGAAGACTATTTCTTCCTAACAAAGACAGCCAACTTCGCCAAACGGGGGATGATTTAACAAAAGCGCATTTGCGAAAAAAGCACAATCGTTGCATGACTGTACCTAACCATGAACATCAATCCCTTTCTTAAAATCAATACACAGAAGTATATATTTTTAAACCTGCATATTTAGCTAAAAGAAATCCAGGTTAGCAGGCAATATTAACCAGGTCAAATTGTGTCACTTCTCTTGCGTTAATTGCACGCAGAGTCAGGGTATATGCAACAGTTTGGGCCGCCTGGCTCGTTGTGAACTAATTTGCCAGAATTTTACGTAATTATGATATAACATTGAAGGTTGTGCAATGTAACAGGAATATTTAGACTTATGGATGCCACCCGTTAGATAAAATACAGAACGGTTCCGTATTTCACTGAAAGAATAAACGTTTTGTTTTCGAGATGATAATTTCCGGATTCGACCATATTAATGACCTAAGGCTCGTATTTCTGTGTGTTATTATGTTATAATTAAGTCTATGATTTGATAGAGCATTCTGACTGAGTGATGGTAGGCACCAGCAGGCTCGTAAGCATTCATTCAAACAGCACTTTCGTGCGTTTTGCCAGCAGCTCTTCGCAATGCTTCAAGCATTACGCTGTTTATGACTTCAAGCCTATCCACTCCCGAGATTAGGCTGGTGTAACCGATGTGAAATGGCTAGCTAGTTAGCGGGGTGCGCGCTAATAGCGTTTCAAACGTCACTCGCTCTGAGACTTGGAGTAGTTGTTCCCCTTGCTCTGCATGGGTAACGCTGCTTCGAGGGTGGCTGTTGTCAATGTGTTCCTGGTTCGAGCCCAGGAAGGAGCGAGGAGAGGGACGGAAGCTATACTGTTACACTGGCAATACTAAAGTGCCTATAAGAACATCCAATAGTCAAAGGTATATGAAATACAAATTGTATAGAGAGAAATAGTCCTATAATTCCTATAATAACTACAACCTAAAACTTCTTACCTGGGAATATTGAAGACTCATGATAAAAGGAACCACCAGCTGTCATGTGTTCTCATGTTCTGAGCAAGGAACTTAAACGTTAGCTTTCTTACATGGCACATATTGCACTTTTACTTTCTTCTCCAACACTTTGTTTTTGCATTATTTAAACCAAATTGAACATGTTTCATTATTTATTTGAGGTGAAATTGATTTTATTTATGTATTATATTAAGTTAAAATAAGTGTTCATTCAGTATTGTTGTAATTGTCATTATTACAAATAAAAAAATAAAACGTCCGATTAATCGGTATCGGGGGTTTTTGGTCCTCCAATAATCGGTATCGGCGTTGAAAGATTATAATCGGTCGACCTCTAGTATGTACGGCAGGACCAAATCTGAAAGATAGGTAGGAGCAAGCCCATGTAATGCTTTGTAGGTTAGCAGTAAAACCTTGAAATCAGCCCTTGCCTTAACAGGAAGCCAGTGTAGAGACGCTAGCACTGGAGTAATATGATCAAATCTTTTGGTTCTAGTCAAGATTCTAGCAGCCGTGTTTAGAACTAACTGAAGTTTATTTAGTGCTTTATCCGGGTAGCCGGAAAGTAGAGCAGTGCAGTAGTCTAACCTAGAAGTGACAAAAGCATGGATAAATTTTTCAGCATTTTTTTTGGACAGAAAGTTTCAGATTTTTGCTTTACGTAGATGGAAAAAAGCTGTGCTTGAAACAGTCTTGATATGTTCGTCAAAAGAGAGATCAAGGTCCAGAGTAACGCCGAGGTCCTTCACAGTTTTATTTGAGACGACTGTACAACCATCACGATTAATTGTCAGATTCAACAGAAGATCTCTTTGTTTTTGGGACCTAGAACAAGCATTTCTGTTTTGTCTGAGTTTAAAAGTAGAACATTTGCAGCCATCCACTTCCTTATGTCTGAAACACAGGCTTCCAGGGAGGGCAATTTTGGGGCTTCACCATGTTTCATCGAAATGTACAGCTGTGTGTCATCCGCATAGCAGTTAAAGTTAACATTATGTTTCCGAATGACATCACCAAGAGGTAAAATATATAGTGAAAACAATAGTGGTCCTAAAACGGAGCCTTGAGGAACACCGAAATGTACAATTGATTTGTCAGAGGACAAACCATCCACAGAGACAAACTGATATCTTTCCGAAAGATAAGATCTAAACCAGGCCATGTTATCAAAAGCAATACTAAGGTCTAGGAGCACGAGGACAGATGCAGAGCCTCGGTCTGACGCCATAAAAAGGTCATTTACCACCTTCACAAGTGCAGTCTCAGTGCTATGATGGGGTCTAAAACCAGACTGAAGCGTTTCGTATACATTGTTTGTCTTCAGGAAGGCAGTGAGTTGCTGCGCAACAGCTTTGTCACAATTTTTTGAGATGAATAGGAGATTCGATATAGGCCGATAGTTTTTTATGTTTTCTGGGTCAAGGTTTGGCTTTTTCAAGAGAGGCTTCAATACTGCCACTTTTAGTGAGTTTGGTACACATCCGGTGGATAGAGAGAGGTTATTATGTTCAACATAGGAGGGCCAAGCACAGGAAGCAGCTCTTTCAGTAGTTTAGTTGGAATAGGGTCCAGTATGCAGCTTGAAGATTTAGAGGCCATGATCATTTTCATCAATGTGTCAAGAGATATAGTACTAAAAAACTTGAGTGTCTCCCTTGATCCTAGGTCCTGGCAGAGTTGTGCAGACTCAGGACAACTGAGCTTTGGAGGAATCCCCAGATTTAAAGAGGAGTCCGTAATTTGCTTTCTAATTATCATGATCTTTTCCTCAAAGAAGTTCATGAATTTATCACTGCTGAAGTGAAAGCCATCCTCTCTTGGGGAATGCTACTTTTTAGTTAGCTTTGCGACAGTATCAAAAATAAATGTTGGATTGTTCTTATTTTCCTCAATTAAGTTGGAAAAATAGGATGATCGAGCAGCAGTGAGGGCTCTTCGATACTGCACGGTACTGTCTTTCCAAGCTAGTTGGAAGACTTCCAGTTTGGTGTAGCGCCATTTCCGGTATTATGGTTTCAGTCAGGACCTGTAATAGAATAGACAGACAGACAGACAGACATGGCTAGCTTTGGGCACCATGTTATTCCTGCCTTACACCTGTGTCATTTACTATTTCGAGATCCATGTTTTGTTTTTACTTCAAATGGATGGCAGTCTGTGTAGAGGTGGATGAGAATTGGGGATTGTCAGCACAGCCCCCTGCCTGCATGTCTGTGCCTGTCTATCTGTCTCTGTGAATGAGCTGCAGCTCTCTGTCTCTCTGCCAGAGTGTCACCTATGGAGCGGCCAAGCTGCCTGGGACTGACTGGGAGGTAGTGTCATCAGACTGGGTTTTTAATTGGACTCTGATTTCTGCTTGTGCTGCAGTGTAGTGTGTGAAGGTGTGACTGTCATAGTTATGGTGAATAGAGGCATGCAGATGCGCCCTCTCTCCTGTTTGAGAGACTATTTAACTGATTTATGTGTTAAAACACTGATTATACTGTACATATACTAGCAGAATGCAGCTGTTTCCAGGCCATAAAGGAGCAAAATGTCATTCCTGTATAGATAGTGATTGATGACATTATGAGGTCATTTAGAACACTGTGACCAGACAGCTACTATTTAACAAGGTATTTTGGATTTTAAATACCTAGGCTATATGCAAATGCAGAGCTTTGTTTTTCACAAACAACAGGCCATATTCTGTTTTTAGTTCATGACTTCTTTCCAATATGCCAGTATTGCGGCCAGGCTACAGTATATTTGAGGGACATCTAGGCTACATGTATCACTCTCAGGACAGAGGTTATTTTTTATTTTTTTTCAACAGGCAAGTCAGTTAAGAACAAATTATTATTTACAATGACAGCCTACCCCGGCCAAACCAGGATGACCCTGGGCCAATTGTGCACCACCCTATGAGACTCCCAATCACAGCCGGATGTGATGCAACCTGGATTCGAACCAGGGACTGCAGTGACGCCGTGTGCACTGTGATACAGTGCCTTAGACCACAGTGCCTTAGACCGCTGCACCACTCGGGAGCCCTAATCTTTCTCTGTGTTTATCAGAGCAGAATGGTTGCTAAGAGCATGGCTCAAGTTAAAGCCAAGAAGTTGAGTTTCTCCCTACAGCCCAGTGTCCAAAGTTATCTCAATGCCACGCCTTTTTGATTTCCTGCTGTGGAGGGAGACTCCTGATGGTGGTTTATTTTGTGCAGACTGCAGAGAAAAGCTGTGTCACCTTTACATAACTGCTAATTAAAACAAGTTGTGGAAACCTGGACCCCCCTCTGGGTCTGTGAGTTGAGTTCTGGCTCTGGTGGTCGGTCACAGCTGTGTGTAGAGGCCAGGTCATTTATGGTACATATCCTGATATCTATTAAAGCAGGGCCCATGCAGGCAGATCCTCTCAACAGATAGGAAACCTCTATTGCTCCTCTGTCCTGACTTGAGGAAAACCGATGAGCGCTCCGGCAGGAGTCTAGCAACATTTGGATTGTTTTAACTGCAGTTCAAGGGCTGATCCTCATCTTACTTTAGCTCCCACCGCTCCTCCTCTAACATCCCCAGAGCCTTGCTTTCTTCTGTGCTCCAGTGGTTCTTGCTGGCATGAAAACCTCTCAACAGGCTCTTAGCGATCTCTTAATTTGGGCACCGCCATCTTCAGAGCAAGCGGTTATCAGGCTCCTTTTAGATGCTCCGTCTGTTCCGAGTGTTCTCCATCCTTGGTATGCATTCCACCAAAACTCTTCACTGGTTCAGAGCAGCCACTCAAATGCCAAATCTTTTTAAGAAGACCCATGTTTACTTCAAAGATGTCCCATTACATTTTTTTACCTCATCGTAGAAACTAAAAGTAAAATATATATATATATATAGATTTTTTATTTGCACTCTGAATAATTGCTATACCAAACCTGATCTTTAGAGATTCTACATGTTCCATTTTGTCTCCTTGTTTTTCCTCTTCCCTCTGGAGGAGAGGTGGCTCATGGTGGTTTGTGTGAGGCCAGTTTCTCCTGCAGTGACCAATGGGGTGAGCATTAACCAGGCCTCTGGTTAAACTTTAACTCCATCAAACCCCCATCTTCCTGTCCTGCTGACCTGAACAGATTCTGTCCCACCCTCTGAACACACAGTCGCACACAGGCCATGACCCCAAACGAAGAAGGCTTGTTTACAGCACCAGAGACAGATTTAGACACAGTGAGCGTCAGGCTATTTCTGCTTGACTCTTATCCCTGTGGTAACTAGCTGTTAAGTGTTCCACCAGGCTATTGGTCTGAAGACTGATTAGACACTATTGTATTACAAAACGCATTGACAGTGAGATCAATCATCAGTTGTTGGGTAATTCTTTAGGACATTGAATATATCTGAAACCAGTCTTGGCCTTGCTACATGATGATCCTGTGCCAGCTGTAGCTGTTATATATTCCCTTCTGATTTACCAGCACTACAGTTCCCTAACTCTCTTAATGGCTAGGGCTCCATTTAGAAATCCCGGGATTGACTTGCAGCAGGGATCTCCTAACTGAGCTGTTTTTGTTTGTCTGTCGACATGGAGACCTTAACTGTGAGACAGCTGATTTGTTGAGCTCCAGGAGGTAAGACGGGCAGCTAAAATCACAAAGTGTGACTGAAGTGAAATGATTAAGCCAGATATGCAATCTAATCACTCCTTGTACGAACAAAACCTGGACCAATGTTCCACCTTTGTGTGTATGTGTGTGTGTGTGTGTTAGAAACATTACCTTGCCGTTACCTCGGTCACAGTGGTGCCAATGGTATCATGTAAAGGCCAAGGTGACTTCTTACAGACAGCCCCCCCCCTCCCAGTCTATGGTAAACAAGTGTAATAGATAAGAAAGGTATTGAATGCATAAAGAATGATTTGCCAAAATTGGAATCTTGTCACGGTAGAGTAGATAAGCTGGAGCACTTTGAAGGTCTCAACTTAAGATGGTATTTCCCTAGTCTAGTGAATGCTTCTGGTGCATAAAGACATGCCCGTGTGGCTCAGTTGGTAGAGCATGGTGTTTGCAATGCCAGGGTTGTGGGTTCGTTTCCCACGGGGGACCAGTACGGAGAAAAAAATGTATGAAATGTATGCATTCACTACTGTAAGTCGCTCTGGATAAGAGCATCTACTAAAATGTAAAAATGTAATGCTCCGAAACTTTGGAGGCTAGTACCACTTTTGTCTCTTGAGCACTACTTTCAGGACTACCGGCTACAAAAAAATATACAAACCTACCGGAGAATATCTTTAATGTAACCGTTACCTAACATAATGATTTGTTCCCACCACATGATGGCTTGGTCATAGTTAGAGAGATACCAGGCTTTGATTAAGAATAATTAAGAATAATTCAGATAGCCCATAGTCTTTGCTATGTACTCTGTTGTCCTGCATATGGCTATCAGCTACACAACCAGTTATGTAATGCTGCAATCTGCAGGAGATGGTGCACATGACCCCTGACCTCTCAGACAGACTGAATGGTCCACAGTACAAAGGTTTTCCCATGTTCCACTGGGAAGTTCCTTAGAGAGTGACACATGCTACATCCTGTTAATGTCACAAGGGTGTGTGTGTGTGCGCGTCGACGCCATCAGCCCCCCATGCACTGTTATCCCTCTGAGTCGGCTCTGTAAATACACACACAGACTCGCAGCAACAACACCACCACCGGGAGGGACATTGACATCCAAACTATTTCTGCAGACCCTTGTGAATGAACATCAGCCCCTGTAGCTCAGATTGTTCATGCATTCCTCCACCATGACGGAGGCATGCACGTGTAACAGCATGAGAGTCTCCACCAGGGCTCCAGCCGTGCTCTTATACCATGATACCTCATAGCTGCCATGCTTTTCATATAATAACTCATAACGGTCATTGTGTTGTGTTGAAAGACATGGGAGTCGTTATCATTTATTCATCGTTCTTTTTTTCTTTTTTGGGATGTAACCAAATGTAATGTAATGTAATGTAATAAATGGGTTGGCGTTAGCCAGCTAATCCGTAATCACCTAATGCTATTTCAGGCTTCATGTAGGGGATGTGGATGATGCTGTTGTCTCAGCATCATCCACATCCACACTAATTTCCCTCCCTGGTAATTGTGTAGTGCAACAGGGAATTGGCTTACCTAGGCTTGAGCTACAGTATATCAATGCTGTCTCTCTCTCTAGACTTACTGCTGGGGTACTCCCTTGCATTTGATTTGCAGTATGTTAGTTTTGCAGCAGAACTTTAACACTTTATGATTTTCTAAGAGAAATAGACAGTTTAAGTGCAGTTAATGCCTCCCTAACAGAGACCAGAGGTAACAGAGACCAGAGGTAGAGCCTAGCACTGAGGAGTCTGTGGTCTGATGTATTTACTCAGACTAAACAAACAGGTGTCTGGCCTTAGTTGCTGAACTCCACAGAGTTCTCCACTCATTCTGGGATTGATAATAGTTGTCTGTTTTTGTTTAGTGGGACACTCTACTTCTAGGTCTTTAACCTGAGAGATTCTGCAGCCTGCTCTAACTATCTGTGTTGCTGGTCTGTGTTTCACCAGATTGTTAAATCAAGTTAAACTCACTGACCTTGTTCTTGTAGCAGAACAATGTCTCTTTCTACCACACTGAGGTATGTGCCACAATTCCTTTGTTTACTGATTACCCATCCTGGCTACCACCACTGAGGGCACTGAGGCTGTGGTTGCAGAGCAAATCAACTCCACACACAGTCCTCTCATCCACATAGACTGAGACAACAACCCAAGGATGTACACAAACAGAGTAAATATGTTAGTTGTGTCGTGGTTTGTCAGACTACGCGCTCCATTACTGAGTAAAGCCATTATCGGCATTACAATACCTGCAAGCACTTTGTCGCCTTTTTCTGAAATTTTTTCGAGTGCAGAATGATTGGCTGGTCCTTTTTTTGCCGATGCAAATTTTTGGCATTAAAATGCAAAACCAAAAATACAATAAAAATAATAATAATTTCACCTTTATTTAACCAGGTAGGCCAGTTGAGAACAAGTTTTCATTTACAACTGTGACCTGGGCAAGATAAAGCAAAGCAATGCGACAAAAACAACAACACAGAGTTACACATGGGATAAACAAACGTACAGTCAATAACACAATATAAAAATCTGTATACAGTGTGTGCAAATGAAGTAAGGAGGTAAGGCAATAAATAGGCCAATAGTGGCAAAGTAATTACAATTTAGCAATTAACACTGGAGTGATAGATGTGCAGATGAGGATGTGCAAGTAGAAATACTGGTGTGCAAAAGAGCAGAACAACAAAAACAAATATGGGGAAGAGGTAGGTAGTTGGTTGGATGGGCTATTTACAGATGGGCTGTGTACAGCTGCAGCGATCGGTAAGCTGCTCTGACAGCTGACGCTTAAAGTTAGTGAGGGAGATATAAGTCTCCAACTTCCGTGATTTTTGCAATTCGTTCCAGTCATTGGCAGCAGAGAACTGGAAGGAAAGGCGGCCAAAGGAAGTGTTGGCTTTGGGGATGACCAGTGAAATATACCTGCTGGAGCGCGTGCTACGGGTGGGTGTTGCTATGGTGACCAGTGCGCTGAGATAAGGCGGAGCTTTACCTAGCAAAGACTTATAGATGACCTGGAGCCAGTGGGTTTGGCGACGAATATGTAGCGAGGACCAGCCACGAGAGCATACAGGTCGCAGTGGTGGGTAGTATATGGGCTTTGGTGACAAAACGGATGGCACTGTGATAGACTGCATCCAATTTGCTGAGTAGAGTGTTGGAGGCTATTTTGTAAATGACATCGCCGAAGTCAAGGATCGGTAGGATAGTCAGTTTTACGAGGGTATGTTTGGCAGCATGAGTGAAGGAGGCTTTGTTGCGAAATAGGAAGCCGATTCTAGATGTAATTTTGGATTGGAGATGCTTAATGTGAGTCTGGAAGGAGAGTTTACAGTCTAGCCAGACACCTAGATATTTGTAGTTGTCCACATAGTCTAAGTCAGAACCGTCCAGAGTAGTGATGCTAGTCGGGCGGGCGGGTGCGGGCATCGATTGGTTGAAGAGCATGCATTTCGTTTTACTAGCATTTAAGAGCAGTTGGAGGCCACGGAAGGAGTGTTGTATGGCATTGAAGCTCGTCTGGAGGTGTCCAAAGAAGGGCTAGAAGTATACAGAATGGTGTCGTCTGCGTAGAGGTGGATCAAAGAATCACCAGCAGCAAGAGCGACATCATTGATGTATACCGAGAAAAGAGTCGGCCCAAGAATTGAACCCTTTGGCACCCCCATAGAGACTGCCAGAGGTCCGGACAACAGGCCCTCCGATTTGACACACTGAACTCTATCTGAGAAGTAGTTAGTGAACCAGGCGAGGCAGTCATTAGAGAAACCAAGGCTGTTGAGTCTGCCGATAAGAATACGGTGATTGACAGAGTCAAAAGCCTTGGCCAGATCAATGAAGACGGCTGCGCAGTACTGTTTTTTATCGATGGTGGTTATGATATCGTTTAGGACCTTGAGCGTGACTGAGGTGCACCCGTGACCAGCTCGGAAACCGGATTGCATAGCGGAGAAAGTAAGTGTTATGTTAATAAAAACGTTGCTTATATAAATGATAGCAGCAATTTATTTATGCAGAACAGTATTAGTTTACACTGGCTGAACTCGTTCTGTGGTCTATTGTGCAACAACTACAACTTCAGGGCAGTAGCAGCGAGCCAGGCCCTCTTCTCTCACTCCCTTTGAAGATCAGATGTTATTATAGGTTAGTAACGGGTATTTCTCTGGATGTATAGAATAATCTCCAGGCAACGCTACGTCATGCACCACAGGTACCCTGGCCTGTTGTTAAGGATTAATATCAGGGGACCAGAACTTACTACGGAAGCCCTGCAGGTTCATCTACAACTAACATGAAACATATGTGTCCAAATCACTTTCCATGTAATGGAAATCATGAAGGTGTTTTCTGCGATAATCCCACTTGGTCTAGCTTTTGTGTAATTTTTGGTTTTTGCCATGTTTGTGTCTTTGAAAGACATTGGTATGGTTTTGTAACTTTAACAAAAATATGCTGCATGGCAGAGGCAGAGTGTGAAATTCTGAAAGACAAGCTTGGCTAGCATCTAGGGCTGACCCCAATTTGTCGACTGGTCGATACTGTTGGTCGACCAAGATTTTTTTTAACAAATATATAACAAAAAATTATGGCACGCGAGACACATGTCTGATTCATGAGTGGACAAATCCATTAACATCACCAGTGGTACATTTACCATTAATTCCCATAATTTCTAATCTACAATGTTTGTTTTGTTATGGTATATGGTATAGTAGGTCACGCCCTGACCTACTATACCATAGATAACCATGGGCTCTCTATGGTCAGGGCGTGACAGGTTGGATGGGGAGCATCACTGCACAGATATTTTCAGGTCTCTGCAGAAGTCTCTCCAGAGATGTTAGATCAGGTTCAAGTCCGGCCACTCAAGGACATTCAGAGACTTGTCCCGAAGCCACTGCTGCCTTGTCTTGGCTGTGTGCTTAGGGTCAGTGTCCTGTTGGAAGGTGAACCTTCGCCCCCGTCTTAGGTCCTGAGCACACTGGAGCAGGTTTTCATCAAGGATATCTCTGTCCTTTGCTCCGTTCATCTTTCCCTCGATCCTGACTATTCTCCCAGTCCCTGCCATTGAAAAACATCCCCACAGCATGATGCTGCCACCACCATGCTTCACCGTAGGGATGGTGCCAGGTTTCCTCCAGATGTGACACTTGATATTCAGGCCAAAGAGTTCAATCTTGGTTTCATCAGACCAGAGAATGTTCTTTCTCATGGTCTGCGAGTCCTTTAGCTGCCTTTTGGCAAACTCCAAGCGTGCTGTTATGTGCCTTTTACTGAGTGGCTTCCGTCTGGCCACTCTACCGTAAAGGCCTGATTGGTGGAGTGCTGCAGAGATGGTTGTCCTTCTGGAACATTCTCCCATCTCCACAGAGGTACTCTAGAGCTCTACCAGAGTGACCATCAGGTTCTTGTTCACCTCCCTGACCAAGGCCCTTCTCCCCCAATTGCTGATTTTGGCCGGGCGGACAGCTCTAGAAAGAGTCTTGGTGGTTCCAATATTCTTCCATTTAAGAATGATGGAGGCCACTGTGTTCTTGGGGACCTTCAATGCTGTTTTTTTGGTACCCTTCCCAGATCTGTGCCTTGACACAATCCTGTCTCGGAGCTCTAGTGACAATTCCTTCGACCTCATGGCTTGGTTTTTGCTCTGACATGCACTATATAGACAGGTGTGTGCCTTTACAAATCATGTCAAATCAATTGAATTTACCACAGGTGGACTCCAAGTTGTAGAAACATCTCAAGGATGATCAATGGAAACATGATGCACCTGAGCTCAATTTCGGGTCTCATAGCAAAGGGTCTGAATACTTATGTAAATAAGGACTTTCTGTTTTTGATTGTAACATTTCGAAAAATCTGTTTTCATTATGGGGTATTGTGTGTAGATTGATGAGCAGAACTTTTATTTATTCCATTTTAGAGTAAGGCTGTAACATAACAAAATATTGAAAAAGTCAAGGGGTCTGAATACTTTCCCGAATGCACTGTATTATTATTACAGTCTTACCGTTGTCAGTGTAGGAGTTGACACGTTGTTTGTAGAGGGCACTACCTTCATTTCATTCCATTTACTATTTGTCAATTTATTCATTGTCTTTTGTTTTGAGAGATCCTGTCAATCTTGAGTAAGGGCATGCACCTGATTACGCATATTGAAGTAGGACTAATCTATCTGGCTTGCGAGCAAATGTAGGCCTAAAAGTGTGCCCATTTGGGGATCTAATACTACTTCTGATTGTCTTAACTAACAATCACTGTGGAGATTCTCAAAGTATTTTTTTCTTTGCATCAAACAGCAAGTAAACAAAAAATGTTATGTTCTGATCTGGTGGAAACGTCATAAAATAGTCCTACCTGATTTACTTCTTATCCCTTGCGCAAAATAGCCTACAGCTGTGTCTGCCTGTCTGGAGCTCACTGGCTCAGGAAACTCTGAGGACCCAGAATATTTTATACAATGTTGCAAGTTTGCTAGCACAGCTTCGGGCTGGACCAAGTTAATACAAAAGTTGATAAAAATGTTCAAGTTCCTTGCAGACAGGCCATACGTAGCCAATGTGATTTATAGGATATTTATTTTCATCAGGATATTTTCGACCTGCAGGCTGCAATGTTTTTATTTGTTGGCTTTATGTTGGCTATTTTACATATTGGCAATGGCAATAGAAGTTTATTTTAGATTGATATAATTTCATTTAGAATTTTGATTAACCATATGACATTTGATTTTGAGATATGAACACTATTTGAAATTAAATGAAACTGTTCCACAAAAACGTGCATGTAAAAATAATATCTGTGTCACGACTTCTACCGAAGTTGATGCCCCTCCTTGTTCGGGTGGTGTTCGGCGATCGACGTCACCGTTCTTCTAGCCACCATTGATCAGTTTTTCATTTTCCATTGGTTTTGTCTGGTCTCTTTACACACCTGTTTCATATCCCAGTAATTATATGTTGTGTATTTAACCCTCTGCTTCCCCTCATTTCTCTGTCGGTGATTGTTTGTTATGTTATGTACGTGTTGTTTCTGTATCGGTGTGTGACGGGTTATTGTTTACCCGGATTATTTTCTACGTGGGTTTTGGAAATAAATACTCATTTTTTAACCACTCTGTTTTCTCCTGCGCCTGACTTCCCTGCCACCTATATACACGGACTATGACAATCTGGCACGCAGATCAGTAGAAATGTTAGGATAACTTGGCATTCCAAATGGAAAAGGTTGCAAACAGCTGGTGTAGCCTATTACCAGCAACTTCAGGAGCTTAACTGGGCAGCGGAAGGAAAAGGGTCAGGAACAGTTTTTTTTCTTCTTCTGGTTAGGCTGTATTGATCTCTGGCTCCCTCTTTAGTAATTTGTGTGTCTTCATTTTTCATTGCAGTGCTTAAAGCATCAGACAAGCTCAGTAGCCTACATATAGTTGATTTTATTCAAACATAGGGTGTGTCTATATATGGAAAAATACAGGTTTGAACATTTCTACCAATCGATTGGTCGGAAGAGACAACTCTCGGTCGACCAAGATTTTTTTTAGTCTGGGACAGCCCTACTAGCATCTCTCCTTATAGCTTTTTTGACAGCCAGTTGATGACCAGATGCTTTACAGGTCAAGTTCAAGCTCTGTCTGTGTGAGTCAGTATGTATAGGGCTGTGTGTGTCCATCCCTCTGTCCGTCTGTCTTTCTGTCTGCAAGACTGGACTGTGAGGACTTAGGGAGTCAGGATGAGATCAATGTGTATAATTAGAGCCAGCTGATTATCCCTCTATCTTATCTGTGTATCTGACTCCAACAGTAGCACCATTTACGGAGGAAAGAACTAGAAACTGTCCCAGGAACAGTGAGCATGACCTGCCCCATGATGGATGCCCCCTCACTCCTCCAGACTTATTCATGATGCTGGGAGGAGCTGACTCGGAGCTGCTTGTTGTCCATACCCCCTATTTGGATCCCCACTTCCTGTCCTCTCCCCCTCTGGAATGGTGGGCTTTTTATGGGGTTTATGGGGTTTTGGAGCAGACCAAATGTACGGGTCGAGTTACAGCGGTGCCAGAGAGAGTTAGCCAAGGCACACAAACAACAGTTCCCCCTTTCTACTTTTTTGTGAATGCCTTTATACATGGATATGGTGTGGAAAACCACAGCCTTGCTGATTCTGCAGTTTGCCGCTAGTCACTCTCCTGGCCCATCCTATAGTGTTTTTCTACTTCAGGGAGCCACTTTTGTCTCTTTGCGGTTTCTTTTCCTTCGTCATTCTTAATTTCCCCTGTGTAGCCATGTTCGGCAGCTCAAAGTACAGCACTCTGTCAGGCCTTTCTTCCTCCCTCTGACAAACTGTCCCTGCCTGGTCCTGGCTACTGGCAGAGATTGAGATGTTCCTTGCTGGTGGTGATCACTTCATTGCTCAGTATGTGTAGAAGCTGATGATGTATTTGGAATGAGTTCCATGTTAAATCAGCACCTGTTTAGTGAGTGTGAGGCCAACAGCAGCAGGCTGTCTGGTCCCTGTCTGACGTTTGTGGCAGGGGGTCAGCATGTGGCTGGGTCTAAGGCCCTATTCCCACTATGAGAGATGAAGTCTGAGGAGTGGAGTGGCAAAAGAGATTTCTACTTTTCAATTCACACCTCTTTCATTGTGGCTGGCAATGCGACATTCTTGGTCCGGAGCTCATTTTGACCGTAAATATCACAGTAGCCACTAAGCACAAACTATTTAACAATCTGAGCAACCTTTCTTCTATAACATGTTGCAATATTGAATAATGTAACCAAACCATATTACACTCTTGAATAATGCAACAATCCACAAGCATGTGTAGATAATTAAAGTGTTTAATTTCTCGTCCCTACACTTAAATCAGCTGACAATAGGCTATACAGCTCACGCCTGCTGGCTAGCTAGCTAACTAACAGCATGCTTCATGATCAAGTAACGTTAGCATATCAATAATGAATATTTACCTCTCCCATACGAATACAAAAATACAGTAGCATTATCATACAGTGTAATTCATATTATAATATAGGCTACACAGCTAGGTAACATTAGCTAGCAAGCTAGCTAAACAAAATAATTTCTGTATCCTCACATATACTTAGCTAACGTACTTTTGTACATCGCACAGTAACGTACAATTGACCTCATTTTAGCACTGAAAAAACAATACTTCCAGGTCAACTGTAATATGAATACCATTGTAAAACACAATTTCTCCCCTTTCCAGCAAAACAATGATGAGACCTTCATGCTGCCCGTCTTTGCATGATTCAAGAAGGCAATCAGCTCCGTCTGGTCTTTAAAAAAAGCGAAACCTACTGCGTGATAGGGAAAGGGGGAGATAAGCCGTGTGGGGAAACTGCTTTTTGTACCCGATCTGTCCAATTTATCACCTCTAAAATGTAAATAAAACACTACCAAGAGTTTATATAATTTCTCAATACATACCTATTTGAAGGTTTGTGTCGAATTTGAATCGGATTTTTGGGCGGTGCTAAAGTTATCTTCAGAAGTAAACAGCGGCTGTCTCGGCTTTTGAGAGTCATGTTGGCTTGCAGTGATGATGCAAAAAAATGTGGCATTTAGTTGTACAATTGACTAGGTATCCCCCTTACCCAGCCCCTGTCCTTTTTTGTTTTTAATCTGCGGGAGAAGTGCTACACCTGGTGGAGAGAGGCTGTACGACACAGAATGAGTTGCATTATGCATGCTGTACGTTATGTCATGACGCGTCACAATTTAATGTACAGTGTCAGAGGGGTCAGTTTTTTCAACTTTTCTCCAATACTATCGGGCCATTACCATGTCAATCAGCTCTTGAATAGAAACGTAGTTCACACCCCAGATTTTGATGCCATGACAGTCATCACTACAGTCACATTTGTTTTCATTGCAGCCTCGATTGAATACCGCTGTTGCGCAAATTTGTATGGAATGGGGTTAGTCAACAGTAAATGTGTTGGCTGTAGCTGAATGTTGACGTTTAGCTGAACCATATCTAGATAGGCGTTCTTAGGCTTACTCTAGCTACCGTATAAAAGTTACCTTAGACCAAACCAGGCTTTATTTGATCAATATCATGGAAGTCATATGAGATAAAAGCAAATTGCGACTGAAATCGTTGATCATTCCCCGGGGAGCTGCTTCTTGCCTGGACCTCGGTGGCTCAGTGGAGTTGAGCCCAAAAAATGTAATAAACACTGTTGAGATTTAAAGCTACGGCGACAATTTCAGAACGTAACAGGCTGTTACTACAATTTCAAGTAAAAACTCAATTAAACAAATATCAAAAAGGACAATGTCTGTATATTTCAGCTGTTTGAAAAACATTGCTATCCTATGCTAAACAATTGAGTGTTTGCTCAACAAGACATTTCTGTTTACACTGCCCTGCTTAGAGGGGGGCAACTGTCGGGCGAGTGTCGTGTGCTACGTCCAGAGGTAGCGATCGAGACGTGATACGTTTGCAAGTTTACATTGTAGTATATGTGTAGCCGAGAGTATTTTTGCAAAAAGTTTAGTAAGTGTGAAGACCCGCTGAGGCTGGGACTGGGGATGAGGCTGGAGCTGAGGCTGGTACTCACTTTGAGGGTACATGGGGGTTAATCTGGGACTGGAACAGGGGCTTTGATGAGGGATGGGGTAGAATGGGGCTGGTGCTCGAGCTGCAGCAGTGGCTTATAGTGGGGGTTGGGCAGGCAGGGCTATGGCCTGTGCAGTTGTGCTGGTGGTTTTAAAGGGAATTATAGCTGGGAGTTTGACATCACAATGCAGGATTAGAGAGACACTATGTGTGACCGGCACCTACAGGACTGCAATTCAGTTTAAAGTCATATATTCTTCCAAAAACAAATCCGTTTTTCATTTTGTCAGTTGGCATGGGTACACTGTGTGACTTGAGACTCAATAATCAGATTGCCTCTTTAAACTCCCCCCTGCAGAACGTGACTTGAGGCTGATTGCTAAACAATAGTGGGGGGTGGATTATCATCTGAAGTAGACAGAAGGTGGACAAGATAATAATGAGGAGGAAGGTTTTTCCATTTACTCAGCTCCCATTGAATGGTTGCTTCACAGATAAAAAGGACGCCCTAATGGATTGACAAGAGAGAACATTCTCCTCAATGATACAATAAAGAGGCTAGTTGCGACTAGTTCAGTCAGTGTTGCTGTGGTCTGAGTAAGGTCTAGTGTGTGTGGTGCACAGATGTGTTCATGCCCGGGTAGAGCTGGTTAGAGCCCACACCCTGTTGCACGTGGGCATCACACTCGACAGCACACTGAGATTCCAAAGCATGGCAAGGGCACACGCACATAGTCTCAGACCTGCTCTGTTCTCTCAAAACATATACCTGAAGTGAGGTCTGTGTCACAGTCACTCCGTGTTGTGTAGAAGGCAGGCAGCCTCATGCGCGTTTGTTTGTGTGTGTGGTTTTATGCATTGATCAAATACGATGTAACAACTGATGCAAGTTCATAATGAGTTCATAGGACATGATGAAGAAATGCTAAAGAGGAAATAAGTATTGCAGTTGGAAAACTAATGCTACGGTCTCTTTAAAAGTTACCATTGCTCACTGCAGTGCAACATTGTCTGTGTTGTATTTATTGGGCCATAACAGTTTCCCTGCCTGTCTGCCTGTGCATATCTATGGGTCTCTACTTGCCATGCAAAGTGATATGTTTGGGATGAATGGCAGGGCTTGTGCCAGCCAGGCCTGTTAGGCCTCTCTGTTCACTTTTCAATGGAGACACTTCCTGTTGCTGCTTTGAACAGAGCCTCGTCACACAGATCAGCTGACCAGGGATCAGAGTTTGCATTTCATTTGTGACTGACTGGCTCAATTCGGTCTTATGTAGCAAAATTTGAAATTGTGTTTTTTACATTGGATAAAAGTAGAAACTCAGAGCTAGAAAATGGTATATCATACACTGCAGTTGAGGAAAAATAGGAAAGTAATTCTGCTTTGAAAGTTGATAAACTTGTAACCTCACTTTTGAGAAAATTGTCCTTGCATGTTTTGGTACACCTACTGGAGAGCTCTTTGTCTACACCCATTCAAAATCGTTCACACCCTCTTAAGCCTTAGCCCCACCCATCTATTTAAGGATTCACATGAGGCCATATACTAAACAACCAAAGATTTCAAGACAAAAGGCTGGTTTATACTACGGGTGTGTTCGTAAATTCAATCTGGAGTGCCTGAGTGTGATCAGAGTTCGCTTTGGGCATTCATAATCTCAGAGCGTTGTCAGATTGTCCGTGCGTAAATTCAGAGCGTTTCGCTCTCGGAGTGTTCAGAGCACACACTGGACGCTCTAGCCAAGGAGTAGGGTTGATCCGAGCGTTCTGACCTAACAACACCCAAGCTCTAACTGGCTAATGTTGCCTAGCTTACTAGCTACTTCTTGACATAAATGAGGGAACAGCTCATTTTACTCGCCCTAGCAGAGCCGGTTAGGCTGTTTTTATGTTATTCAAAGCATTGGTGACTGCAACTGTGCTGCTGGCAACAATTTAATTACGCTTTTTTGCCAACGTTTACTGACACCGGCCATATTCAACGGGTGTTGAGCATTTGTAAATTCGTCAGTTATTCTGCGCTCTGGCACACTCAGACGAGAGAGCTCTGAAATCGGAGCGAATTTACCAACTATGTCTATCGACAGTTGTCACAGTGACATCATGAAAATTCTATTAAAATGGTTACTTGCATAGTGGAGTCTTTTGCTTAGACATGTAGCTAGCTAGCTAAACAATGAGCCATAATCCCAACTCATAACATTACTACCCTACATGAATCTGCAGGTAGCTAACCAACCAGGTTCGATGTTAGCTAGCTAGCTAACATTAGGCTATAACTAGCAATATGAGATATGAATAATATTACTAAACAGATCATACACGTAATGTTAGCTAGCGAGCCAGACAGCTAATGTTAGCTGGCTAGGTAACAGTACGCTTTAACTTGAAATTAAAATGACTTTCTGACAAAATTAGAAATGTGTAATATCTGGAAATATAGTTAGCTAGACTCTTACCCGTATACATGTACGGACACTTCTCCCTCTGTCACGGATGCCATTGTTGCCTTAGTTTGAAGATGTAATTGGGAGACCGTGTTTTATACAACAGCCTTTTGTGTGTTCTCTTTTTGACTTCATCTGCATATTTGCAATCAAACGCCAGAACTTTCTCCATCTCCTTAGCTGTCATACTCTAATTCCAGCATGCATTCCACTGATTTCAAAACTCGGTCCTCCAGAAATGGGAGAGCAACACTTTTGCATTTCTGCTATGTGATATCTTTCAAAAAGCAGAGTTAGAAATTATAACCTACACATACTGACCAACACATGTTATAGACAGAAGTGTGCTACATGGCAGACCAATCCGAACTCATCTCTCGGCATGTCCAGCCCACTCGTTATCTCAGCCAATCATGGCTAGCGGGAAGGTTCATCACTTTTTCTTCGGCTAAACCAACTAGGCTCATAATTTTTACAATTGTATTCGTATTTACAGATGGCATACACGTTTGTTATTAAGGCACATGAAAGTTCACATGTTCCAGAAGGCTTTTCTGCCAAAAAAGTGTATTTTGATAAAAATAAAAATAAAGTTTACGTTCAAATGGCTATCCTGTGAAGTAGTGACAAACGACATACGCCTAGTTTCCTGAAACAAGTCACATATACATGCAACTGGCATAGATGATTTATGTTGATCATTTTGTAATAAAAAGTTTAACAATTTGTTTAGACCAAGAACTCTACTCCAAATTTGTTTAGACCAAGAACTCTACTCCATGATAATTGAATTATACATTTGACATGTTTAGGCACTTAAAAATCTACAAAGTGGATAGCCAACAACTATCATCGAAACATTGTTAAAGTAATTGTCCAGTGAAAATCTCACTTTTGTTGCCAGCGGTTTAGACATTAATGGCTGTGTGTTGTTATTTTGAGGGGACAGCAAATTTACACTGTTATACAAGCTGTACACTCACTACTTTACATTGTAGCAAAGTGTAATTTCTTCAGTGTTGTCACATGAAAATATATACTCATATTTACAAAAATGTGAGGGGTGTACTCACTTTTGTGAGATACGGTACATATGTAAAGTGCTCAGCTGATCAGAGTCAAGGTCCACCACATCTTCACAGACATTTTTTTCAACCTGTAGTCCATGAAAACAGCATAGAAAATGCTAAAATATTTAGACCTTAATCATTAACAACAAAAGCCCAAACTTCAGGAATGGTCTCTCTCTCTGTCTGCAGTGTTCTACACAGACAAAGAAAGCAGCTAGATTCCTTAGTTTAGGGAAAAGAGAAAAAGGAAGAACAGGGTAGCCATTATAGGCCCAGGTAGCTACATTTCTGTAATGTGCCCTTAATGATGGTTATTAGGCCTGATTTTATCTGTTAAATGCCTCGTCTGAACCCAAGGCTAGTGCTGCCGCAGCCCCACCGCCTTCCATGGTCTGACTTAGGCTGTTGGCCAGTTGTGTGGAGCTGACACAGAGAAGTGGTAGTGTAAGACTATATAATTACTGCTTACCTCATGCTGCCCTCTGCTTTGGGGTTTACTATATTTATTAACTCTGATGTTCTCCCTCTTCTCTCCACAGTGTCCAGTGTCATGAAACTAAATCCACAGCAAGCTCCGCTATATGTAAGTATGTCACTTTAATCCAAAATCGTATTTCTGTCTGTGGTGCATCTGGGAAATGGATTCAAACCATTAAAACCTATTATGGTTGTTGGAATACATTTTCTGTAGATATTAAAGAGTTCTGTTTTGGTGACACATAAATTAAATATTGAAATTTTCATTAAAGGAACCTAAGAATAAAAGACAAATGTATTCATAATATAGATGGTACATAGGATGTATGTGTAAATAACATTGGTTTAAGTGAGTGATAGTCTGTCTGTGCTCTGACAGTGAGGGCCAGTGGGCCAGGTTATAGGGCTGCCCTGGGTAATTGCATGTTGGTATTTTTCTTGGGTTAGAGCATGTTTAATTAGATTTACACAGTGCATGTGGTGCCCACGTTTCAGAAGGGTGGCTGGGCTCGAGACATAACACTGTTATTAGATTATGTGGGTTACTGTAACTTGTTATACTGTTTTAAAACATGCAGGTGGTACCTCTCGTTAAAGCTGGTTGTCCATGTTCAAATCAAAGTTTTTGTCACGTGCGCTGAATACAACAGGTGTAGACCTTACAGTGAAATGCTTACTAACAGGCTCTAACCAACAGTGCAAAAAAGGTATTAGGTGAGTAAAGAAATAAAACCAACAGTAAAAAGACAGTGAAAAATAACAGTAGGGAGGCTATAAAAGTAGCGAGGCTACATACAGACACCGGTTAGTCGGGCTGATTGAGGTAGTATGTACATGTAGATATGGTTAAAGTGACTATGCATATATGATGAACAGACAGTAGCAGTAGCGTAAAAGAGGGGGTGGTGGGTGGCGGGACACAATTCAGATAGCCTGGTTAGCCAATGTGCGGGAGCACTGGTTGGTTGGGCCAATTGAGGTAGTATGTACATGAATGTATAGTTAAAGTGACTATGCATATATGATAAACGGAGAGTAGCAGCAGCATAAAAGAGGGTTTGGGGGGGCACACAGTGTAAATAGTCCGGGTAGCCATTTGATTACCTGTTCAGGAGTCTTATGGCTTGGGGGTAAAAACTGTTGAGAAGCCTTTTTGTCCTAGACTTGGCACTCTGGTACCGGGTGGCTGGGGTCTTTGACAATTTTTAGGGCCTTCCTCTGACACCAGCTGGTGTAGAGGTCCTGGATGGCAGGCAGCTTAGCCTGATGTACTGGGCCGTATGCACTACCCTCTGTAGTGCCTTGTGGTCAGAGGCCGAGCAATTGCCGTACCAGGATGTGATGCAACCAGTCAGGATGCTCTCGATGTTGCAGCTGTAGAACCTTTTGAGGATCTCAGGACCCATGCCAAATCTTTTTAGTTTCCTGAGGGGAATAGGCTTTGTCGTGCCCTCTTCACGACTGTCTTGGTGTGTTTGAATCATTCTAGTTTGTTGGCGACGTGGACACCAAGGAACTTGAAGCTCTCAACCTGCTCCACTACAGCCCCGTCGATGAGAATGGGGGCTGCTCGGACCTCCTTTTCCTGTAGTCCACAATCATCTCCTTAGTTTTGGTTACGTTGAGGGATAGGTTGTTATTCTGGCACCACCCGGCCAGGTCTCTGACCTCCTCCCTATAGGCTGGCTCGTCGTTGTCGTTGATCAAGCCTACCACTGTTGTGTCATCTGCAAACTTAATGATGGTGTTGGAGTCGTGCCTGGCCATGCAGTTGTGGGTGAACAGGGAGTACAGGAGAGGACTGAGCACGCACCCCTGGGGGGCTCCAGTGTTGAGGATCAGCGTGGCAGATGTATTGCTATCTACCCTCACCACCTGGGGGTGGCCCGTCAGGAAGTCCAGGATCCAGTTGCAGAGGGAGGTGTTTTGTCCCAGGATCCTTAGCTTAGTGATGAGCTTTGAGGGTACTATGGTGTTGAACGCTGAGCTGTAGTCAATGAATAGCATTCTCACATAGGTGTTCCTTTTGTCCAGGTGGGAAAGGGCAGTGTGGAGTGCAATAGAGATTGCATCATCTGTGGATCTGTTTGGGCGGTATGTACATTTGAGTGGGTCTAGGGTTTCTGGGATAGTGGTTTTGATGTGAGCCACGACCAGCCTTTCAAAGCACTTCATGGCTATGGACATGAGTGCTACGGGTCTGTAGTCATTTAGACAGGTTGTCTTCGTGTTCTTGGGCACAGGAACTATGGTGGTCTGCTTGAAACATGTTGGTATTACAGACTCAATCAGGGACATGTTGAAAATGTTAATGAAGACACCTGCCAGTTGGTCAGCACATGCCCGGCGCACACGTCCTGGTAATCCGTCTGGCCCCGCAGCCTTGTGAATGTTGACCTGTTTAAAGGTCTTACTCACATCGGCTACGGAGAGCATGATCACACAGTCGTCCGGAACAGCTGATGCTCTCATGCATGCCTCAGTGTTGCTTGCCTCGGAGCGAGCATAGAAGTGATTTAGCTCGTCTGGTAGGCTCGTGGCACTGGGCAGCTCGCGGCTGTGCTTCCCTTTGTAGTCTGTAATAGTTTGCAAGCCCTGCCACATAAGATGAGCATCGGAGCCGGTGTAGTATGATTCAATCTTAGCCCTGTATTGACGCTTTGCCTGTTTGATGGTTCGTCGCAGGGCATAGCAGGATTTCTTGTAAGCTTCCGGGTTAGAGTCCCGCAACTTGAAAGCGGCAGCTCTACCCTTTAGCTCAGTGCGAATGTTGCCTGTAATCCAAGGCTTCTGGTTGGGGTATGTACGTACAGTCACTGTGGGGACGACGTCCTCGATGCTCTTATTGATAAAGCCTGTGACTGATGTGGTGTACTGCTCAATGCCATCGGAAGAATCCCGGAACATGTTCCAGTCTGTGCTAGCAAAACTGTCCTGTAGTTTAGCATCTGCTTCATCTGACCACTTTTTTATAGACTGAGTCACTGGTGATTCCTGCTTTAATTTTTCCTTGTAAGCAGGGATCAGTAGGATAGAGTTGTGGTCGGATTTAGCAAATAGAGGGCGAGGGAGAGCTTTGTATGCGTCTCTGTGTGTGGAGTACAGGTGATCTAGAATTTTTTTCCCCCCCTCTGGTTGCACATGTTGATAGAAATTAGGTAGAACTGATTTAAGTTTCCCTGCATTAGTCTCTGGCCACTAGGAGCGCCGCCTCTGGGTGAGTGGTTTCCTGTTTGCTTATTTCCTTATATAGCTGGCTGAGTGCGGTCTTAGTGCCAGCATCTGTCTGTGGTGGTAAATAAACAGCCACCAAAAGTATAGCTGAGAACTCTCTAGGCAAGTAGTGTGGTCTGCAATTTATCACAATATTCTCTACTTCAGGCGAGCAAAATCAAGAGACTTCCTTAGATTTCGTGCACCAGCTGTTGTTTACAAATATGCACAGAGCCCCCCCTCGTCTTACCGGAGTGTGCTGTTCTATCTTGCCGGTGCAGCGTATATCCCGCTAGCTGAATATCCATGTCGTCATTCAGCCACGATTCCGTGAAACACAGGATATTACAGTTTTTGATGTCCCGTTAATAGGATATTCGTGATCGTACCTCGTCTAGTTTTATTGTCCAATGATTTCACGTTGGCGAATAATATTGACGGTAACGGCAGCATTCCCTCTCGCCGTCGGCGGCTCCTAACGAGGCATCCCGCTCGGTGTCCTCTGTGCCTGCGTCTCTTCCTCTTGCAAATAACTGGGATGTTGGCCTTGTCGGGTGTTTGGAGTATGTCCTGTGCGTCCTGCTTATTGAAGAAAAAAATCTTTGTCTAATCCGAGGTGAGTGATTGCTGTCCTGATATCCAGAAGCTTTTTTGCCGTAAGATATGGTTGCAGAAACATTATGTACAAATAAGTTACAAATAACGCGAAAAAAAACATAATAGCACAAATGGTTGGGCGCCCGTAAAACTGCTGACATTTCTTCCGGCGCCATTTTATTTTTCCTTGTTCACCTTGCCTTTGTTAGGCTAGGCTGTCTGGTCTAACTTTACATGGACATATGATGGCCATATGTGTCTGTGCTGGTGGTGAGGTTCTCACCCTATATTCTTGGTCATAACCAAGTCTACTCTGTAAACATGGTTTAGTGTTGCTCATATCCCAGAACAGAATGTGGGGGTTAAATAACTTAAAGGTTTGCTTTGACTTTGCTAAGTGGCTCTTTTATTTCAAAAACTTCTAGGCAGGGAGTTAAAAGGATACTTCGGAATTTTGGCAATGAGGCCCTTTATCTACTTCCCAAGAGTCAGATGAACTCGTGGATAGCATTTTTATGTCTCTGCGTGCGGTTTGAAGGAAGTTGCTAAATGGTGCTAGTGCAATTGCTAACCAGCGTTAGCACACTGAAAGTCTATGGGTATCTGCATGCAAACAGATAGCCATATCATTGTGCTAACGCTAGTTAGCATTGCCTCGCGAAACTACCTCCAACTTCCTTCATACTGGACACAGACATAAAAATGGTATCCACAAGTTCATCTGACTCTGGGGAAGTAGATAAAGGACGTCATTGCCAAAATCCTGAAGTATCCCTTTAAAATAAGGGCCTGGCTTCAAGTTGCCATTGGATCCCTAAGCAGAGCACTCAGCCCGGCCAATGGAGCGGAAGGAGGTAGAGAGGGGGAAGGAAGAGGTTGTTGCTGTGTGATGTGTGGCCCAGCGGTGTCTGATTTCAGGGAGCAGTCACATGAAGAAGGGGATCAGCTGGGCTCAGTGCACACAGCTAGGCCTGGACTCTCCTCTCCTCCTGGCATGAGCATACTCCGTCCTCAAACAGGAAACCCAGGGCCTTCAGATACATATTAGGAAACCCAGGGCCTTCAGATATATAGTAGGAAACCCAGGGCCTTTAGATATATAGTAGGAAACCCAGGGCCTTTAGACATATAGCAGGAGCCGGCGGAGGCAGCTGTGTCCAAGCAGCACTCTAGATGTGGTATAACATTATATATACAGTTGAAGTCAGAAGTTTACATACACTTAGGTTGGAGTCACTAAAACTCGTTTTTCAACGACTCCACAAATTTTTTTGTTAACAAACTATAGTTTTGGCAAGTCGGTTAGGACATCTACTTTGTGCAGGACTGAAGTAATTTTTCCAACAATTGTTTAGACAGATTATTTCACTTATAATTCACTGTATCACAATTCCAGTGTGTTTACATACACTAAGTTGACTGTGCCTTTAAACAGCTAGGAAAATTCCAGAAAATTATGTCATGGCTTTAGAAGCTTCTGATATGCTAATTGACATTTGAGTCAATTTGAGATGTCAATTTGAGATGTACCTGCGGATGTATTTCAAGGCCTACCTTCAAATGCAGTGCTTTCTTTGCTTGACATTATGGGAACATCAAAATAAATCAGCCAAGACCTCCACAAGTCTGGTTCATCCTTGGGAGCATTTTCTAAACGCCTGAAGGTACCACGTTCATCTGTACAAACAACAGTACGCAAGTATATACACCATGGGACCACGCAGCCATCATACCGCTCAGGAAGGAGACGCGTTCTGTCTCCTAGAGATGAACGTACTTTGGTGCGAAAAGTACAAATTAATCCCAGAACAACAGCTAAGGAACTTGTGAAGATGCTGGAGGAAACAGGTACAAAAGTATCTATATCCACTATATCGACATAACCTGAAAGGCCGCTCAGCAAGGAAGAAGCCACTGCTCCAAAACCGCCATAAAAAAGCCAGACTATGGTTTGCAACTGCACATGGGGACAAATATTGTAGTTTTTGGAGATATGTCCTCTGGTCTGATGAAACAAAAATAGAACTGTTTGGCCATAATGACCATCGTTATGTTTGGAGGAAAATGGGGGACGCTTGCAAGCCGAAGAACACCATCCCAACCGTGAAGCACGGGGGTGGCAGCATCATGTTGTGGGGAGGGTTTGCTGCAGGAGGGACTGGTGCACTTCACAATATAGATGGCATCATGAGGCAGGAAAATGATGTGGATATATTGAAGCAACATCTCAAGACATCAGTCAGGAAGTTAAAGTTTGGTTGCAAATGGGTCTTCCAAATGGACAATGACCCCAAGCATACTTCCAAAGTTGTGGCAAAATGGCTTAAGGACAACCAAGTCAAGGTATTGGAGTGGCCATCACAAAGCCCTGACCTCAATCCCATAGAACATTTGTGGGTAGAACTGAAAAAGTGTGTGTGAGCAAGGAGGCCTACAAACCTGACTCAGTTACACCAGCTCTGTCAGGAGGAATGGGCCAAAAATTCACCCAACTTATTGTGGGAAGCTTGTGGAAGGCTACCTGAAACGTTTGACTCAAGTTAAACAATTTAAAGGCAATCCTACCAAATACTAATTGAGTGTATGTCAACTTCTGACCCACTGGGAATGTGATGAAAGAAATAAAATAAATAATTATCTCTACTATTATTCTGACATTTCACATTGTTAAAATAAAGTGGTGATCTTAACTGACCTAAGACAGGGATTTTTTACTAGGATTAAATGTCAGGAATTGTGAAAGACTGAGTTTAAATGTATTTGGCTAAGGTGTTTGTAAACTTCCGACTTCAATTATATAACTCAGCTAAAAAAAGAAACGTCCCTTTTTCAGGACCCTGTCTTTCAAAGAGAGTTTGTAAAAATCCAAATAACTTCACAGATCTTAATTATTAAGGGTTTAAACACTGTTTCCCATGCATGTTCAATGAGTCATGAACAATTAATGAACATGCACCTGTGGAACGGTCGTTAAGACACTAACAGCTTACAGACGATAGGCAATTTAGGTCACAGTTCTGAAAACTTAGGACCCTAAAGAGGCCTCCCTACTGACTCTGAAAAACCCCAAAAGAAAGATGCCCAGGGTCCCTGCTCATCTGAGTGAACATGCCTTAGGCATGCTGCAAGGATGCATGAGGATATGCAAATGTGGCCAGGGCAATAAATTGCAATGTCCATACTGTGAGACGCCTAAGACGGCGCTACAGGGAGACAGAACGGACAGCTGATCGTCCTCACAGTGGCAGACCACGTGTAACACCTGCACAGGATCGGTACATCCGAACATCACACCTGCGGGACAGGTACAGGATGGCAACAACTGCCCGAGATACACCAGGAACGCACAATCCCTCCATCAGTGCTCAGACTGTAATACGCTGAGAGAGGCTGGACTGAGGGCTTGTTGTAAGGCAGATCCTCACCAGATATCACCGGTAACAACATTGCCTACGGGAACAAACCCACCGTCGCTGGACCAGACAGGACTGGCAAAAGTGCTCTTCACTGACGAGTCGCTGTTTTGTCTCACCAGGGGTGATGGTCGGATTCGTGTTTATCATTGCAGGAATAAGTGTTACGCCGAGGCCTGTACTCTGGAGCGGGATCGATTTGGAGGTGGAGGGTTCGTCATGGTCTGGGGCGGTGTGTCACAGCATCATCGGACTGAGCTTGTTGTCATTACAGGCAATCTCAATGCTGTGCGTTACAGGGAAGACATCCTCCTCCCTCATGTGGTACCCTTCCTGCAGGCTCATCCTGACATGACCCTCCAGCATGATAATGCCACCAGCCATACTGCTCGTTCTGTGTGTGATTTCTTGCAAGACAGGAATGTCAGTGTTCTGCCATGGCCAGCAAAGAGCCCGGATATCAATCCCATTGAGCACGTCTGGGACCTGTTGGATCGGAGGGTGAGGGGTAGGGCCATTACCCCCCAGAAATGTCCGGGAACTTGCAGGTGCCTTGGTGGAAGAGTGGAACATTTGGTGCAGTCCATGAGGAGGAGATGAACTGCACTATTTAATGCAGCTGGTGGCCACACCAGATACTGACTGTTACTGTTACTTTTGATTTTGATCCCCCCTTTGTTCAGGGACACATTATTACATTTCTGTTAGTCACATGTCTGTGGAACTTGTTCAGTTTATATCTCAGTTGTTGAATCTTGTAACGTTCATACAAATATTTACACATGTTTAGTTTGCTGAAAATAAACTCAGTTGACAGTGAGAGGATGTTTCTTTTTTTTGCTGACAGTACCAGTCAAAAGTTTGGACACGCCTACTCATTAAAGGGTTTTTCTTTATTTTTACTATTTTATACATTGCAGAATAATAGTGAAGACATTAAAACTATGAAATAACACATATGGAATCATATAATAACCAAAAAGTGTTAAACGAATCTAAATATATTTGAGCAGAGTGAAGGAAAAGCAGCCTACAAGTACTCCGCATATGTGGGAACTCCTTCAAGACTGTTGGAAAAGCATTCCTCATGAAGCTGGTTGAGAGAATACCAAGAGTGTTCAAAGCTGTGATCAAGGCAAAGAGTGGCTACTTTGCAGAATCTCATATATTTTGATTTCTTTAACCTGTTATGGCTAGGGGGCAGTATTTTCACGGCTGGATAAAAAACGTGCCCGATTTAATCTGGTTACCACTCCTACCCAGTAACTAGAATATGCATATACTTATTACATATGGATAGAAAACACCCTAAAGTTTCTAAAACTGTTTGAATGGTGTCTGTGAGTATAACAGAACTCATTTGGCAGGCAAAAACCTGACAAGGTTTCAGGCAGGAAGTGGCCTGTCTGACAAGGTGTCGTTCTTCTTGTCTCTGTTTATTGAAGAGTGAGGATCTTAGCTGTCCCGTGACACTTCCTACGGCTGCCATAGGGTCTCAGAAGGCGGTAAAAAGCTGAATCGTGGCTTTGCAGGCTCTGGCTGAAACAAAGTAGCGTGTTTGGGTAGTGGCTGGTTACAGTACTGTGAGACTCAGGCGCGTGCCCGCGTCGACCGAATGCTTTGTTTTCTTTCCTCTGTTTAGCTAAAAGGAGATTCCCGGTCGGAATATTATCGCTTTTTTACGAGAAAAATGGCATAAAAATGGATTTTAAACAGCGGTTGACATGCTTCGAAGTACGGTAATGGAATATTTAGAATTTTTTTGTCATTTACCCACAAATTGCGCCACGCGCGCGACCCTGATTTACCATTTCAGATAGTGTCTGGGACGCATGAACAAAACGCCGCTATTCGGATATAACGATGGATTATTTTGGACCAAACCAACATTTGTTATTGAAGTAGCAGTCCTGGGAGTGCATTCTGACGAAGACAACAAAAGGTAATGAAACTTTTATAATAGTAAAGCTGATATTGGTGAGTGCTAAACTTGCCGGGTGTCTAAATAGCTAGCCCGTGATGCCTGGGCTATGTACTTAGAATATTGCAAAATGTGCTTTCACCAAAAAGCTATTTTAAAATCGGACATATCGAGTGCATAGAGGAGGTCTGTATCTATAATTCTTAAAATAATTGTTATGCTTTTTGTGAACGTTTATCGTGAGTAATTTAGTAAAATGTTAGCGAATTCCCCGGAAGTTTGCGGGGGGTATGCTAGTTCTGAACGTCACATGCTAATGTAAAAAGCTGGTTTTTGATATAAATATGAACTTGATTGAACAAAACATGCATGTATTGTATAACATAATGTCCTAGGGTTGTCATCTGATGAAGATCATCAAAGGTTAGTGTTGCATTTAGCTGTCTTCTAGGTTTTTGTGACATTATATGCTAGCTTGAAAAATGGGTGTCTGATTATTTCTGGCTTGGTACTCTGCTGACATAATCTAATGTTTTGCTTTCGTTGTAAAGCCTTTTTGAAATCGGACAGTGTGGTTAGATAAAGGAGAGTCTTATCTTTAAAATGCTGTGAAATAGTCATATGTTTGAAAAATGGAAGTTTTTGTATTTTAGAGGAGTTTGTATTTCGCGCCACGCCCATCATTGGATAATGGAGCAGGTGTTCCGCTAGCGGAACGTCTAGATGTAAGAGGTTAACACTTTTTTTGGTTACTACATGATTCCATATTTGTTATTTCATAGTTTTTATGTCTTCACTATTATTCCACAATGTAGAAAATAGTAAAATATGTAGAAAAACCCTAGAATGAGTAAGTGTGTCCAAACTTTTGACTGGTACAGTACATAAAAAATACATATATTTAAAATTATATATATTTACAAAAAAATATACATGGGTGATTGGAAATGATACAAACAATTACATTGATAGAAGCCATAATCTATTTACAATATTAAATCTGATCTACCCCCCAATGCCCTGGCGGATTGAGGCTGTTCTGACGGCAAAAAGGGGATGCAACTCAATATTAGGAAGGTGTTCCTAATGTTTTGTACATTCAGTGTATGTGCTGGTATCCTCATTAATAGGGAGGAAAGCAAACAGAACCTGATCACTCGTGAGGATCCGATCCCAGCCCTGCTCTCCACCACAGATATTCTGCTTTCAGACGCAAGATCAGCTATTACAACTCTGATCTAATACATTCATACATACAGTCTTTATTTGGCCACAGATTTGTAGCCAGCTGGATTACCTCATTTTGCGACACAGCATTTACTTTCAAAACTCTACTTGGCTGATGTACTGACAACAGAGCCACTGACAAAGTAAATATTCCGTAACTAAAGCAGTGTTCTCTGGATGCATGCAACCTATCACTGTTTGTGCCTGTTGTCGTGGGTAAGGCTAAAGTACAGGATTCTGTCAGGAGACGGGAGAAAATAAAACGTTCAGTGTGCGGTGGCAGAAAGCTTGCAGAAAACAAGGGATTTGATTTATAAAATATTCTCTAGGAGTACCTCTCCTACACACTGAGCCAGGCTTTGAACTAGACTAACAGCTGCAGAGCAACGTGACTGAGATGTGCTGCAGTACTTGTGTATGTGGTCACTATTGGTTGCTTATTCCTGCCTTGTGTCTGCTGTTTCCAGTCCATTACGTGACGTTTATCAACTTTTTATTCTAAATATTGAACAGAGAAGTGAACTCAAGTAACAACTCTGTTCTATAAGGAACACATAAGTTAAGTGATATGTGAAGAGTTGATACACTTTGAAACAAATGACAGTTTTGCCTCTTGTGCCCCACCCAGAGAGGACGGAGGAAGTAACTAGGCTACATTTGGAGAAGTTCATTCCATTTCTCTGTTTCTCTCTTTCTTTCTTCATCTCTCCTTGGCTCCTCACCTTCGACAATGAGACTGTAAGCTCAGAGTTAGCCCCCTGGTGTAGGGTGCTGGCTGTGGTGTAGTGCGAGTAGAGGGTCAGGAATGTAACAGGGCCGGGGCAAAGCCACTCGTGACAGTACTCATTCACCTATGCAGTGTGGCTGTGCTGTGGCTGGCACATGCTGGTGTACGCATAGGGAGAGACATTTCAACTAGGGATCCTCATCTTGCACATAGCACAAGCACTCAAAAAAGCGAATTATTTTTCCAATATTGTGTGTTTGAACTTGTTTCTGACAGTAGAGGCTTAGGCTCTGTGTGATTTTAAGCCTACAGGGACCAACTCTGGTCATGGCCTTGGTGCTTAATGAGTCAGAGTAGTGGAGCAGTGTGGATAATTCAATCACATGTCCTGCGCTATTGATTTGATGTAATTGTTGCAGCCTGGCTAAGAACAAATGTAGGAACAGAGTACAGAGTCTGTGTCCTGACTCCAGTTCTTGTAGAAAGCCTTGGAGATTGTACTTTATGTCCTTGACGAGGGCCCTTGGAGTCATACAGCAGTCTCTGAATGAAGAGCAGGACACACACGTTAAGGCGCACACACACTCTGGGCCCGAAAGCCACCCTGTCTTCGGTGTGAGGAGTGTCAAAGTCAGTCTGTCATTAGAAGTGCATCAGTGGGGTGCAGGCAGCCAGGAAGGAGCTCCTCCTTGGACTGTCTCTCTCTGGGGTTATTTCCAGTGAGCATTTAGGCCTACCTCTGATGTAGATATCTGGAACAGCATCACAAACAACCCAAGAATGCATAAGAGCATACAATAAGAAGGCAAGGCAACCCACTCAGGACCCAAGGGCAGAGAAGTGGAATAGTTGGAACCAGGGCAAGGTGATATAGTGAAATTGTTTGATTAATTAGAATGTATTTTTTTGCGGGATATTCCAAATGCCTATATCGCAAGAATCACGCTTTTTCTTTATAGATGTTTTTCTGAGCATTTATGTCTGCTTGTTTTCATGTTGTCTTTTTGGTCTGGTCACCTTCGCTCCTTCTGTGCTGTGCGCACCTGCCAATTTACATCAGAGATCTGAATATAATGACGAGATGCTCATGTCTCCGCCCTAACAATGGGAGTCGTTGTCTTAAAGGCAGGAAGGCAGGCAACAAGCTTAGGTCCAAAATAAGCCCGTAGAAATATATTGGGCTTATTTTGGAAAGATTTTGGCGAGAGTGAAACTTCTCGCTTCACCTTTTCCTCTCTGTTCACACACACACCAAGCCCCTCCCCCTGCTACTCACAACGACAAAGATGAGAGATCACTTCTTCTTCCCTAAGAAGCGGTTTCAACTCACTATTTGCATTTGAGGTTTGGTCCAACAGAATCGGTCTAATGGATGCTGAAACACATTGAGACATTATTTTACTTTAATAGAGAAGTTAAACCTTTCTAATGATATCTTATTTATGTCTCAACTTCTCAAATTGCGTGCAGAGAAGACACTAAAATGAGAGTGTCAATGAACATTGATTCTGGAAAATGTATGCTCAGTTTGTTGCGTGCAGTACCATGTACCGCTAGCAGAATTTTTGCCAAATGCTGCTATACTAGCTGTCTAGTCTGTGTTTTATAAATGTGCAAACAGCATAAAACACAATTATATAAGGAATTGGCAACTCGTTCTCATTAGGAGATGGTAGGACACTTGATTTCAACATCTGAACAAAGGGGACAGATTAGCGTGCTGTTCAAACAGTTGGAGACGGACAGAATGGTGTGTTCATAACAATTCAACTGTTCTGCCTTGAGATGTTAAGATTAGCTGGCTACTCACTAGCATGTGGGCTTGTGCTTGAGAGAGTGTGTTAATTTTCTATAATCCCTGCTACAAGAAGTTAGTCATTGTTAATGAATGTGCATTATGCATGGTTCAGCTTAAATTTGTAACAAAAAGGGTATTTTCATAGACAGACTTGAATGCCAGATCAGTGATTATTTAAAAAAAGCAGGTTAAACTATTTTGATAAAATCAATAAATAATGAGTGGGTCTTATGGTTGTTTAATACTTATGTAAATCTAAGGTATAATTTCACAAACCTTGAATTCATTTAAATATTGCTGACTGTTTGAAATGCAGTGTATTTTACCTTTAATTGTACAACAAAGCTTATTTAGAGAGAACTTTTTGAAAGATCTACATATACAGTGCATTCAGAAAGTATTCAGACCCCTTTCCTTTTTCCACATTGTGTTACATTACAGCCTTGTTCTAAAATTGATTAAATAAAAATGTTACTCATCAATCAACACACAATATCCCATAATGACTGTTAATACATTTGCAAAAATAATCTAAAAACCTGTTTTCGCTTATTTTTTGCAAATGTATTAAAAAAAAACAAAACATAAGTATTCAGACCCTTTGCTATGAGGCTCGAAATTGAGCTCAGGTGCATCCTGTTTCCATTGATCATCCTTGAGATGTTTCTACAACTTGATTAGAGTCCACCTGTGGTAAATTCAATTGATTGGACATGATTTGTAAAGGCACACACTGGTCTATATAAAGGTCCCACAGTTGACAGTGCATGTCAGAGCAAAAACCAAGCCATGAGGTCGAAGGTATTGTCCGTAGAGCTCCGAGACAGGATTGTGTCAAAGCACAAATCTGGGGAAGGGTACCAAAAAATGTCTGCAGCATTGAAAGTCCCCAAGAACACAGTGGCCTCCATCATTCTTAAATGGAAGAAGTTTGGAACCACGAATACTGAGAAATCGGGGAAGAAGGGCCTTGGTCAGGGAGGTGACCAAGAACCTGATGGTCCCTCTGAAAGAGCTATAGAGTTCTTCTGTGGAGATGGGAGAAACTTCCAGAAGGACAACCATCTCTGCAGCACTCCACCATCAGGCATTTGTTGTAGAGTGGCCAGACAGAAGCCACTCCTCAGTAAAAGTCACATGACAGCACGCTTGGAGTTTGCCAAAAGGCACCTAAAGGACTCATACCATGAGAAACAACATTCTCTGGTCTGATGAAACCAAGATTGAACTCTTTAACCTGAGTGCCAAGCATCACATCTGGAGGAAACCTGGCGCCATCCCTACGGTCAAGCATGGTGTTGTGGGGATGTTCTTCAGCAGCAGGAACTGGAAGACTAGTCAGGACTGAGGGAAAGCTGAACTGAGAAAAGTACAGAGAGATATTTGATGAAAACCTGCTCCAGAGCGCTCAGGACCTCAGACTGGGAGAAGGATCACCTTCCAACAGGACAACGACCCTAAGCACACAGCCAAAACGATGCAGGAGTGACTTCGGGACAAGTCTCTGAATGTCCTTGAGTGGCCCAGCCAGATCCCGCACTTGAACCCGATCGAATATCTCTGGAGAGACCTGAAAATAACTGTGCAGCGACGCTTCCCATCCAACCTGACAGAGCTTGAGAGGATTTGCAGAGAAGAATGGGAGAAACTCCCCCTAATTTTTTCCCCACCTTTATTTAACCAGGTAGGCTGGTTGAGAACAAGTTCTCATTTACAACTGCGACCTGGCCAAGATAAAGCAAAGCAGTGCGACAAAAACAACACAGTTACACATGGGATAAACAAATGTACAGTCAATAACACAATAGAAAAAAAATATATACAGTAAGTGCAAATGTAGTAAGATTAGGGAGGTAAGGCAATAAATAGGCCATAGTGGCAAAATAATTCCAATTTAGCATTAACACTGGAGTGATAGATGTGCAGATGATGATGTTCAGGTAGAGATACTGGGGTGTAAAAGAGCAAAAATAAATAACAATATGGGGATGAGGTTATTGGGTGGGCTATTTACAGATGGCTGTGTACAGGTGCAATGATTGGTAAGCTGCTCTGACAGCTGATGCTTAAAGTTAGTGAGGGAGATATGTCTCCTGCTTCAGTGATTTTTGCAATTCGTTCCAGTCATTGGCAGCAGAGAACTGGAAGGAAAGGCGGCCAAAGGAGAAGTTGGATTTGGGGATGATGAGGAAATATACCTGCTGGAGCGCGTGCTACAGGTGGGTGTTGCTTTGGTGACCAGTGAGCTGAGATAAGGCGGGGCTTTACCTAGCAAAGACTTATAGATGACCTGGAGCCAGTGGGTTTGGCGACGAATATGAAGCGAGGGCCAGCCAACGAGAGCATACAGGTCGCAGTGGTGGGTAGTATATGGGACTTTGGTGACAAAACGGATGGCACTCTGATAGACTGCATCCAATTTGCTGAGTAGAGTGTTGGAGGCTATTTTGTAAATGACATCGCCGAAGTCAAGGATCGGTAGGATACTCAGTTTTACGAGGGTATGTTTAGCAGCATAAGTGAAGGAGGCTTTGTTGCGAAATAGGAAGCCGATTCTAGATTTAATTTTGGATTGGAGATGCTTAATGTGAGTCTGGAAGGAGAGTTTACAGTCTAACCCGACACCTATGTACACTGCTCAAAAAAATAAAGGGAACACTTAAACAACACAATGTAACTCCAAGTCAATCACACTTCTGTGAAATCAAACTGTCCACTTAGGAAGCAACACTGATTGACAATACATTTCACATGCTGTTGTGCAAATGGAATAGACAACAGGTGGAAATTATAGGCAATTAGCAAGAAACCCCCAATTAAGGAGTGGTTCTGCAGGTGGTGACCACAGACCACTTCTCAGTTCCTATGCTTCCTGGCTGATGTTTTTGTCACTTTTGAATGCTGGCGGTGCTTTCACTCTAGTGGTAGCATGAGACGGAGTCTACAACCCACACAAGTGGCTCAGGTAGTGCAGCTCATCCACATCAATGCGAGCTGTGGCAAGAAGGTTTGCTGTGTCTGTCAGCGTAGTGTCCAGAGCATGGAGGCGCTACCAGGAGACAAGCCAGTACATCAGGAGACGTGGAGGAGGTTGTAGGAGGGCAACAACCCAGCAGCAGGACCGCTACCTTCGCCTGCAAGGAGGAGCAGGAGGAGCACTGCCAGAGCCCTGCAAAATGACCTCCAGCAGGCCACAAATGTGCATGTGTCTGCTCAAACGGTCAGAAACAGACTCAATGAGGGTGGTATAAGGGCCCGACGTCCACAGGTGGGGGTTGTGCTTACAGCCCAACACCGTGCAAGACGTTTGGCATTTGCCAGAGAACACCAAGATTGGCAAATTCGCCACTGGCGCCCTGTGCTCTTCACAGATGAAAGCAGGTTCACACTGAGCACGTGACAGACGTGACAGAGTCTGGAGACGCCGTGGAGAATGTTCTGCTGCCTGCAACATCCTCCAGCATGACCGGTTTGGCGGTGGGTCAGTCATGGTGTGGGGTGGCATTTCTTTGGGGGGCCGCACAGCCCTCCATGTGCTCGCCAGAGGTAGCCTGACTGCCATTAGGTACCAAGATGAGATCCTCAGACCCCTTGTGAGACCATATGCTGGTGCGGTTGGCCCTGGGTTCCTCCTAATGCAAGACAATGCTAGACCTCATGTGGCTGGAGTGTGTCAGCAGTTCCTGCAAGAGGAAGGCATTGATGCTATGGACTGGCCCGCCCGTTCCCCAGACCTGAATCAAATTGAGCACATCTGGGACATCATGTCTCGCTCCATCCACCAACGCCACGTTGCACCACAGACTGTCCAGGAGTTGGCGGATGCTTTAGTCCAGGTCTGGGAGGAGATCCCTCTGGAGACCATCCGCCACCTCACCAGGAGCATGCCCAGGCGTTGTAGGGAGGTCATACAGGCACGTGGAGGCCACACACACTTGACTTGTTTTAAGGACATTACATCAAAGTTGGATCAGCCTGTAGTGTGGTTTTCCACTTTAATTTTGAGTGTGACTCCAAATCCAGACATCCATGGGTTGATAAATTGGATTTCCATTGCTTATTTTTGTGTGATTTTGTTGTCAGCACATTCAACTATGTAAAGAAAAAAGTATTTAATAAGATTATTTCTTTCATTCAGATCTAGGATGTGTTGTTTAAGTGTTCCCTTTATTTTTTTGAGCAGTATATTTATAGTTCACATATTCTAAGTCAGAACCGTCCAGAGGAGTGATGCTAGTTGGCCGGGCGGGTGCGGGCATCGATCGGTCGAAGAGCATGCATTTCGTTTTACTTGCATTTAAGAGCAGTTGGAGGCCACGGAAGGAGTGTTGTATGGCATTGAAGCTCATCTGGAGGTTTATTAACCATGTCCAAAGAAGGGCCAGAAGTATACAGAATTGTGTCGTCTGCTTAGAGGTGGATCAGAGAATCACCATCAGCAAGAGCGACATCATTGATGTATACAGAGAAAAGAGTCGGCTCGAGAATTGAACCCTGTGACACCCCCATAGAGACTGCCAGAGGTCCAGACAACAGGCCCTCCGATTTGACACACTGAACTCTGTCTGAGAAGTAGTTAGTGAACCAGGCGAGGCAGTCATTAGAGAAACCAAGGCTGTTGAGTCTGCCGATAAGAATGCTGTGATTGACAGAGTCGAAAGCCTTGGCCAGGTTGATGAAGACTGCTGCACAGTACTGTCTTTTATCGATGGTGGTTATGATATCGTTTAGGACCTTGAGTGTGGCTGAGGTGCACCCATGACCAGCTCAGAAACCAGATTGCATAGCGGAGAAGGTACGGTGGGATTCTAAATGGTCGGTGATATGTTTGTTAAGTTGGCTTTCGAAGACTTTAGAAAGGCAGAGCAGGATGGATATAGGTTTGTAACAGTTTGTGTCTAGAGTGTCTCCCCCTTTGAAGAGGGGGATGACCGCGGCAGCCTTCCAATCTTTTGGGATCTCAGACTATACGAAAGAGAGGTTGAACAGGCTAGTAATAGGGGTTGCAACAATTGCGGCAAATAATTTTAGAAAGAGAGGGTCTAGATTGTCTAGCCCAGCTGATTTGTAGGGGTCCAGATTTTGCAGCTCTTTCAGAACATCAGCTATCTGGATTTGGGTGAAGGAGAAGCGGGTTGGGCTTGGGAAGTTCCTGTGGGGGGTGCAGAGCTGTTGGCCGGAGTAGGGGTAGCCAGGTGGAAAGCATGGCTAGCCGTAGAAAAATGCAGATGTGCCACGCTTGTAGTGTCATACCCAAGAAGACTTGAGGATGTAATCGCTGCCAAAGGTGCTTAAACAAAGTACTGAGTAAAGGGTCTGAATACTTACGTAAATGTCATATTTCTGTTTTTTATTTTTAAGACATTTGTATACATGTCTAAAAAAGTTTTTTGCTTTGTGGGGTATTGTGTGTAGATTGATGAGGGAAACATTTTTAATCAATTTTAGAATAAGGCTGTAACATAACAAAATGTGGAAAAAGGTCTAGGGGTCTGAATTATTTCCGAATGCACTGTATATCGTGAATCTCCCATAAATTTGAAAAAATCTAGATGATTTTTAGGCCGTATCACCAAGCCATAGTTGGAATCTTAGTGGAACCGTTGGAACCTTAGGGCATTGAATTTCCAACGTCTGGTAGTCATGTAGTGCTACATACCCTACATGATTTGGAACAAAGAATCACATTTTAAATACATTCAAAATATATTTCACAATCTTAATCCCCTGCAGGATTGTCTTTTGTCTCATTGTTTAGTTCTCTTTTTTGCTTCAACACCTGTTGTCCATATTGAGCTTTCACAGTCTGAAAGTGGCCCATGGCCCATCTAACCATGCATGCTCATTCTCATGCTCTTGAACAGCACTGCATTATACTTATTCTGGCTCTTTTGCAGTGATTCCTTTCTTTTTTCAGACTATTCTCTTTGGTGTTTTAAGCCTTTTGTCATTGCTGAGGAGCACTTCATGATTTTACTTTGTATTGGTTGGATTTGTTTTAGACTCTTGACCATTTGTACTTTTGATTGCTTGAAAGAAACTTTTGTCCTCAGATGCTCTCAGATTGCCTTCATATTGCAGATGACAGGCCTAAAACCTTTAGCAAACAAGTCATTCTGTCTGCTCAAAATATTAAATAGCTTTTTGTGACAGAATTTTGTCATTTGACCCAAGTCTCAAACCTGTCTAACTCCCTGGCAACATTTACATAAGTGGAAAAACCTTTAACAGTTTTAAATGATTTTTTTTTTATTGTAGTCTGCTTTGTTCTTTCACATCATACACAACTATAATGTGCTCCTGAATTTACAAAAGGAAGACTCTGTTCTCAGTGACTACAGTTTCCAGTAACCAAACCTGCCAGCCATCTCTCTGCTACCCTAAGGCCATATAGCCTAGCAGGGTAGTACACATCAACAGGTGGAGGTGTCCTCCACATCAATGAGAGCTGAGTCTAAAGCTTACTACAAGCTCTATGCAGATGCAAGATTCTGAGTGTTTTTCTTCACAAAAGGGGCGGCTCCTTGTAATATGCTCTGGCATTCAACATACTTTTTACTACCTGAAAATTGAGACGCTCCGTATCATTCCTTCCGCAGCCGTGGGGGTAATGTTGTCACTTGGTTCCTTGATCTAATCTATTGGCTATATAGGAAATTAATCAAAATAGCCTATTTTGCATCTCTTTCATTTTCTCTGCGGACGTCGGTATGGTTTGAGGTACAAACTTTCTGAAGTTCGCTTGGTAAGTATAATATCTTGCGTGGAAGTATACTCACTGGCTGTTTGCAGCCTAGGGGAGCTGGCCCTTCCTCTTGAGTGCTCCACTCACTGCACGCGGTTGATCTGAATCTTCCGTCTGTGGTTTGTTGTACTTGTGTTTCATTAGCGTTACATTAGCCTACTCACTCGGGTAGCCACTGCACTGGACATCAAACTAGTGGACAGTGATGACTCTCCATCTGTCCACATCTCTGCTGAGTTCCGCGAGGCCTTGCAGGAGAGCTGGGCCTCTGCCAGGGGTCGCTTCCAACTCACAGCTGGACCATGGAGTTATGTTGCGGGCGCAGAGTTACTCGGCCTCCGGGAGTACCTTACCATGGACCTGACCATCATGATAGCTGCCATGGTCCTCCCGGACCAGGAGATTATAGGGCAGGACCCGCGACTGAAGCCGGGACGTGTGGCTGCGTCCTGGGCTCTACTGAGAGGAGAGCCCCTCGCTGATATCTGTGCTGCGGCGCTGGTCTTCCTCTTGCACCTTTGCTTGGTACTATCAAGTAAATGTGGCACCTCCCTCTGCGGTTCTACATATAGGGGCGGACCCCAGCAATGACACAGGTGTACACGGGAGTAAATCTGTAAATCCTCACCTCGGATGTATCCCTCCGCCGCAGAGTGATAACAATATATTGGAGTGATCCATATAGCTCACATAACCGTGGTTACATACGTAACCTTCGATCAAGAGTGAAGCTTGTAGTAACACAGCATAGTAGCAGGGAGGGAGGGAGCTGCAGACAGACACACTAGCTACCCTCCTCTTTTGTGTTGCCATGGGCCAATCTTGTAGAAAATGGCTGCTGCAGTCAGAGCAGAGAGATAACATCGCTCATCTGTCACTGTAAAACAAAGGCTTTTCTCACAGATTATTTGCTCTACCAGCCATTCCCTTACAAAAAAATAGAGCAGTTTTGAAACTGCAGTAAAAGTGCGGTAACTGCAGTCGATTGTGGTATTTTCAATGCAGTATTTGCAGCATACTGCAGTTATATACTGCACTCTAACTACAGTTATACTACAGTGTAGAGCAGTTATACTGCACTCTGACTGCAATCATTTTTCGTAAGGGTGCAGACAGTGCTATATGTTAAAGATACATACTGTTCAAAGGCTCTAGGCCAATTTGGTTCTGCACAATCAGGTGCATACAGGATGAGACATAATCTCTTGCAGGATTAGCCATAATCTCAGGTGCTCTATTCCCCAGCTGTATGTTACAGTTACTACAGCAGTTCTAGCCTACAGTTGAAGTCGGAAGTTTACATTCACTTAGGTTGAAGCCATTTAAACCCGTTTTTCAACCACTCCACAAACTTGTTGATAACAAACTATAGTTTTGGCAAATCGGTTAGGACATCTACTTTGTGCATGACACAAGTAATTTTTCCAACAATTGTTTACAGACATATTATTTCACTTATAATTCACTGTATCACATAGTGGGTCAGAAGTTTACATACACAAAGTTGACTGTGCCTTTAAACAGCTTGGAAAATTCCAGAAAATGATGTCATGGCTTTAGAAGCTTCTAATAGGCCAATTGACATCACCTGAGTCAATTGGAGGTGTACCTGTGGATGTATTTCAAGGCCTACCGTCAAACTCAGTGCCTCTTTGCTTGACATCATGGGAAAATCAAAAGAAATCAGCCAAGACCTCAGAAAAAAACTGCAGATCTCCACTGGTCTGGTTCATCCTTGGAAGCAATTTCCAAATGCCTGAAGGTACCACTTTCATCTGTACAAACAATAGTATGCAAGTATAAACACCGTGGGACCACGCAGCCGTCATACCGCTCAGGAAGGAGACACGTTCTGTCTCCTAGAGATGAACATACTTTGGTGCGAAAAGTGCAAATCAATCCCAGAACAACAGCAAAGGACCCTGTGAAGATGCTGGAGGAAACGGGTACAAAAGTATATATATCCACAGTAAAACGAGTTCTATATCGACATAACCTGAAAGGCCGCTCAGCAAGGAAGAAGCCACTGCTCCAAAACCGGCATTAAAAAGCCAGACTACGGTTTGCAACTGCACATGGGGACAAAGATCATGCTTTTTGGATACATGTCCTCTGGTCTGATAAAACAAAAATAGAACTGTTTGGCCATAATGACCATCACTATATTTGGAGGGAAAAGGGGGGGCTTGCAAGCCGAAAAATACCATCCCAACCGTGAAGCATGGGGTGGCAGCATCATGTTGTAGGGGTGCTTCGCTGCAGGAGGGGCTGGTGCACTTCACAAAATAGATGGCATCATGAGGATGGAAAATTATGTGGATATATTAAAGCGATATCTCAAGACATCAGTCAGGAAGTTATAGCTTGGTTGCAAATGGGTCTTCCAAATGTACAATGACCCCAAGCATACTTCCAAAGTTGTGGCAAAATGGCTTAAGGACAACAAAGTCAAACTATTGGAGTGGCCATCACAAAGCCCTGACCTCAATCCCATAGAAAATTTGTGGGCAGAACTGAAAAAGCGTGTGCGAGCAAGGAGGCCTACAAACCTGACCCAATTACACCACTATCAGGAGGAATGGGCCAAAATTCACCCAACTTATTGTGGGAAGCTTGTGGAAGACTACCCGAAAGATTTGACCAAAGTTAAACAATTTAAAGGTAATGCTACCAAATACTAATTGAGTGTATGTAAACTTCTGACCCACTGGGAATGTGATGTAAGAAATAAAAGCTGAAATAAATCATTCTCTCTACTATTATTCTGACATTTCACATTGTTAAAATAAAGTGGTGATCTTAACTGACCTAAGACAGGGACTTTTTACTATGATTAAATGTCAGGAATTGTGAAAAACTGAGTTTAAATGTATTTGGCTAAGGTGTATGTAAACTTCCGACTTCATCTGTATATGGTGAGAGAGCCTTCAATACTCTATTCCCCCATATTGTGCCTCTTGTCCTCTAACCGTCATCAGCCAGAGAGAACAGTTTACTGGCATTCAGCACTGCAGGATGTCCAAAGTAAATAGTCCTGTCCACATAGGCCCACTGCACGTCACTCCCTTATTGAACAACCGCTATAGTGAGCTAGCTAGCCACTACAAAGGCTACAATTGGTAGCTCTGAACCATGAAAACATGTTTCACATTAGGCCTGTGTTTCCAGTGTTTGAAGAATACTGTAAGTGGACACGTTGCATGTGTCAGCTTGTGTCTTTGCAGCACTGAACCACTTTTTGTATAGTCTTTTTGTATTTGGGAATTGTTTGTGCGTGTAATGAGTGAATATGCTATGCATTCTTTTTACCCATAAAATGCATGTTTCCCACATATTCGTTTTTTGCATGTCTTCAGTGTTTCTTTCTTTTAGAATAGATCCAGTCACTGAAGGAGAGAGTTGGTTCGTTTGGACTAGACAGTCAGTACCCCTGTGTCTTACTCTGAATGTCCCCCAGCCGTTATCTACTGCTGCATGTGATAAAGTGGCTATGATGTGGAGCTGTGAGGAAAACAATGGAGGGCAGGCAGACATCTCTATTAGTGCAGTGCTTTGGACAGGCCAACAGATAACCTATAAAGAAGGGCAGTCCTGTCAGGAAACATAGCCATCCTCTAATCTTATCTCCTTCCTCTGAGGCTGAGGCTATTGCTATGCGTGGCTGGCTGTCATACTGGACCATGCGCTGGGTAACGTCATGTCATGAACCCGATATATAAATCTACCGGTTCTAACGGAACGACAGGTTGTCCTGCATTTACACTGTGTCCCTAAATATAGCAGACCTGTCTGAATAACTACACATAGCCGGGATTGAAAAGAAAAGGTAACTCCAGACATAGGGCTCTATCAATTTGAAGAGTTCTGTTGCCCACTTCATCCATTTTTTTTCTTTTTGCGAAAGGGAGTGGCTCCTAATCTGTGGCAAATTCTCGTGTTATCTTGTGGGAATTTGGATTTGAAATCAAACAATGACTGTGAGCAAGTGCAGATTGTCAGCTTTAATTTGAAGGTATTGTCATCCATATCGTGTGAACTGTTTCAGAAATTACAGCACAAATGTCATACCCCCAAAATGCTAATCACCCCTGTTATTGTAATGGTGAGAGGTTAGCATGTCTTGGGGGTATGATATTTTGGCGTGTAACTTTCTCACTTATCATTAGTCAAGATTCATTCAGGATTATCCGTAATTATGGTAGCTGCCACATTAATGTAGAAGTGATTTAGAAACATATTATATTGTTATTTACAATAAAAGTGACTCCAAAATGACACTACATGATTTACCATTCATTTCTATTGGGCACAAAATAATCTGAAACACAACCAAAACAAACAGCAGATGCATCCAACCAACTTGTAGAGTTACAAGCTTGATGTAGTCATTGCGTGCTATGCATATGGGATCAAATTTGCTACTTTAATACATATATACAGTGCCTTGCGAAAGTATTCGGCCCCCTTGAACTTTTCGACCTTTTGCCACATTTCAGGCTTCAAACATAAAGATATAAAACTGTATTTTTTTGTGAAGAATCAACAACAAGTGGGACACAATCATGAAGTGGAACAAAATTTATTGGATATTTCAAACTTTTTTAATAAATAAAAAACGGAAAAATTGGGCGTGCAAAATTGCACTCGATATGTCTGATTTTAAAATAGCTTTTTGGTGAAAGCACATTTTGCAATATTCTCAGTAGATAGCCCGGCATCACAGGGCTAGCTATTTAGACACCCAGCAGGTTTAGCACTCATCAAAGTCAGATTTACTATAAGAAACATTTTATTACCTTTGTTGTCTTCGTCAGAATGCACTCCCAGGACTTCTACTTCAATAACAAATGTTGGTTTGGTCCAAAATAATCCATCGTTATATCCAAACAGCGGCGTTTTGTTCGTGCGTTCTAGACACTATCCTAAAGGCTAAATAAGGGTGACGAGCATGGCGCAATTCGTGACAAAATAATTCTAAATATTCCATTACCGTACTTCGAAGCATGTCAACCGCTGTTTAAAATACATTTTTATGCCATTTTTCTCATAAAAAAGCGATAATATTCCGACCGGGAATCTGAGTTTAGATAAACAGACAAAGGAAAAGAAAGCATTCGGTCGAAGCGGGCACGCGCCTAAGCCCATAGTACTCTGAGTGGCCACTTGCCAAAAGCGATAAAGTGTTTCAGCCAGAGCCTGCCTCGATATCGTTCAACTTTTTCCCGGGCTCTGAGACCCTATGGAAGACGTAGGAAGTGTCACGTTATTGCACAGATCCTGAGTCTTCAATAAAAAGAGCCAAGATGAAACACTACTTCTCAGACAGGCCACTTCCTGCTTGAAATCTTCTCAGGTTTTGGCCTGCCATAGGAGTTCTGTTATACTCACAGACACCATTCAAACAGTTTTAGAAACTTTCGGGTGTTTTCTATCCAAAGCCAATAATTATATGCATATTCTAGTTACTGGGCAGGAGTAGTAACCAGATTAAATCGGGTATGTTTTTTATCCAGCCGTGTCAATACTGCCCCCTAGCCCTAACAGGTTAATCTAGTAAAAACAAATGTATATCACTTATTATACAAGAGACAGAATTCACAAATTCTACAGCACAGAGTCGTCTTTTTTTAGCATTTACATTTTTTTTTATTTAACTAGGCAAGTCAGTTAAGAACAAATTCTTATTTACAATGACCGCCTAGGAAGAGTGGGTTTGTGGCCTTGTTCAGGGCAGAACGACAGATTTTTACCTTGTCAGCTCGGGGATTCGATCCACCAACCTTTCAGTTGCTGGCCCAACGCTCTAACCACTAGGCTAACTGCCATACGATCTACCTGCAGTGAAGCTGCTTAACATTTACATTACATTCAGTCATCTACCATCCAGCCATGAACCATCCAAATTTCCCCACAGTTCTCCTCGAGAGCTGCCCCTCAACCGTCAAACACCCCCCCCCCCCCCCAATATATATACAAATTCAAAAATATGATATTTGCAATGTCACTCACACACACTTGATTTGGTGGGCTTGTCATTCACACAGTATTGACAAAAAAAAGTGCATTTGATCTAAATATGGGTATACGAGGACATTTAGTGGTCACCGGGTTTTTCATCCTCGGTCAGTACCTATCATACATGTTGGGTGAGTCCTCTTTCCTATGCAAAAAAAAACACAACTAGAGATTTCATGCATCAGCATGCAATGCAATGAGAGATATTTTTGAAGCAGAAATCTACTTTGCAACATGTATTGTCATTGACTAAAACAAAGCATAATTGTATGAGCTATGCATCTGTGTACCGGTGTTTTTGTACCCCTCTACTAGCTAGCTAGATTGGCCAGTCCAGTCGTAGAGAGGCAAATCGGTTTTACGACCTGGGTATAGGGGTGAAAGACTAATCGAACCATCTAGTAGCTGGTTCCCTCCGGCCTTTTCCCCAGGATAGCTGGCGCTCGAAGTCTCGCAGATTCATCTGGTAAAGCGAATGATTAGAGGTCTTGGGGCCGAAACGATCTCAACCTATTCTCAATCTTTAAATGGATAAGGTGCCCGGGCGTGGAATGCGAGCCACTCGCTGGACGGACGGGGATTCGGCGCTGGGCTCTTAGCTTGCATCTACTGAGAGAATACTAGTTAGTTTATTTTCCTCCGCTTACTAGTATGCTTCAATTCAATGGGTTGTCTCGCCTGATCTGAGGTCAAAGTGATGGAGTGTGGCCAGGCGCCCGGGCTCATCTTCTCAATTCAGTTCAGGTCGGCGGTCGGAGATCCGTGGCCCAAACCTAACCCTGAGCGCTTCCCCGAGAACCGCATACGTAGTGCGGGCAGCACAGAGAGACAGAGTCCACCAGAAGCCACCCCCTGACCATGCAGCAAACGTGGGTGCCTCCCGCCCAAGGCGGGAAGGGAAAGGAAAGGAAGGGTGCACGGGGGAGGGGAGAGAGAACCAAGGCCCCCTCCCACCGAGCCGTCCTGGTCTGCACTTAGGGGGACGAAGGCCGCACGGAGGTGGCCTGCGACTCCCCCAGCCACGGAACCCCAGGGGTTCCTACTGATGGCAAATTGACCCTCAGACAGGCATAGCCCCAGGAGGAACCTGGGGCCTCAAGGTGCGTTCAAAGTGTCGATGATCAATGTGTCCTGCAGTTCACATTAGCTCTCGCAGCTAGCTGCATTCTTCATCGACGCACCAGCCGAGTGATCCACTAAGAGTTTTGTTTTTATGCAGAGGCTAGTGGCTAGGCGGGGTTAGGATGGTTGCCCTCCTTTCCCCCGCCTGTCCTTTACCAGAGCGAGAGGCCACAGTTCACATAGTAAAAAGGTTATAGGTTGAAAAGCGTGCGGGCGCTCCTGCTGAGGTGACAGGAGGGGAGACATTAAACCCCTGCCTGCGCCAGGGGCACAGAGTGGTTGGCTAGGTACCCGGAGCTGTGCAAGGGTCCAGCGTGAGACCCAAGCGCTTGATGTGGGAGACCAAGGCAGGAAGACCCGGTTTACCGGCAATCTCCAATCCCCCTCTGACGCAGCCGATGCACCGGCCATGCCTAATGGGGAAAGGTGGGCGAGAGGCAAAACCACCCTCCCTGGCCCAGAACCCCGCGCCAAGGAAAGGGAGAGGCGGGGGGTGGGGGCAACCGGAGGCTGGCAAACCATTAAGGATCCTTCTGCAGGTTCACCTACGGAAACCTTGTTACAAGTTTTACTTCCTCTTGATAGTCAAGTTTGATCATCTTGTCAGTGCTCCACCAGGACCGTGACTGACCCTGGCAGGGCCGAACCGAGGACCTCACTAAACCATCCTATCGGTAGTAGCGACAGGCAGTGTGTACAAAGGGCAGGGACTTATGATCCGCGGTTACTGGGAATTCCTTGTTCCTGGGAAATAATTGCATTCTCCAATCCCTATCACGAGTGGGGTTCAGCGGGTTACCCATGCTTCTCGGTGAAGGGTGTACACATGCTGATCTGCTGAGTGTGGCGCGCGTGCAGCCCTGGACATCTAACGGCATCACAGACCTGTTATTGCTCAATCTCGTGTGGCTGAATGCCACTTGTCCATCTAAGAATTTGGACGCCGACTGCTCAGGGCCAAATAACTAGTTAGCATGCTGAAGTCTAGTTCGTCGAGACCGGATGCAGTTTGATTGCTATCTTAAGTGTAGGCCCAATTGACTAACGTTGCCTCCTCTGCCCTCTATTTAGCTTGAGGGAGAGAGTGAAGAACTTGATCTCTTGTGGGGTTGTTATGACCCACAATTCATTGCAAACTGTAGTCACGTGTCATAATCCGGTGGCCGCAAAGTGTCACATTTAATCATTCTCTCAACCAGCTTCATGAGATGGTCAGCTGGAATGCATTTCAATTAACACGTGTGCCTTGTTAAAAGTTAATTTGTGGAATTTATTTTGTTAATGCGTTTGAGCTAATCAGTTGTGTTGTGACAAGGTAGGGCTGGTATACAGAAGATAGCCCTATTCGGTAAAAGACCAAGTCAATATTATGGCAAGAACAGGTCAAATAAGCAAAGATAAATGACTATCCATCATAACTTTAAGACATGAAGGTCAGTCAAACCTGAACATTTCAAGAACTTTAAAAGTTTCTTCAAGTGCAGTTGCAAAAACCATCAAGCGCTATAATGAAACTGGCTCTCATGACCGCCACAGGAAAGCAAGACCCAGAGTTCTCTGCTGCAGAGGATAAGTTCATTAGAGTTACCAGCCTCAAATATTGCAGCCCAAATAAATGCTTCAGAGTTCAAGTAACAGACACATTTCAACATCAATTGTTCAGAGGCGACTGCGTGAATCAGGCCTTCATGGTCAAATTGCTGCAAAGAAACCACTACTAAAGGACACCAATAAGAAGAAGAGACTTGCTTGGGCCAAGAAACACAAGCAATGGACATTAGACCGGTAGAAATCTGTCCTTTGATCTGATGAGTCCAAATTTTAGATTTTTGGTTCCAACCGCCGTGTCTTTGTGAGATGCAGACTAGGTGAACGGATGATCTTCGCATGTTTCGTTCCCACCGTGAAGCATGGAGGAAGAGGTGTGATGATGTGGGGTTGCTTTTCTGGTGACACTGTCTGTGATTTCTTTAGAATTCACGGCACACTTAACTAGCATGGCTACCTCAGCATTCTGCAGCGATACGCCATCCCATCTGGTTTGACCAAGTAGAAGAGTGATGCATCAGATGACCTGGCCTCCACAATCACCTGACCTCAACCCAATTGAGATGGTTTGGGATGAGTTGGACCACAGAGTTAAGGAATAGCAGCCAAAAAGTGCTCAGCATATGTGGGAGCTCCTTCAAGACTGTTGGAAAAGCATTCCAGGGGAAGCTGGTTGACAGAATGCCAAGAGCGTGCAAAGCTGTCAAGGCAAAGGGTGGCTACTTTGAAGAATCTAAAATATATTTTGATTTGTTTAAAACTTTTGGATGAGTAGGTGTGTCCAAACCTTTGACTGGTACTGTATGACATTGATTTTATTGTTGTAAAATCGGCTCCGTCTCGTAGTGAGGAGCCTATAAAATGTAACTAGCTTCATAAACATATTTTGGGGAATTCTGACATTTATTGGAATAAATTTACCAAACTATAAAACTAGCTATCCAGCTATGAGTAACTGTACTGTAGCTAGCTATCTACGTTAGCTTGCTAGTGTCATAATCCGTGTATGTAGGTGGCAGGGAAGTCAGGCGCAGGAGAAACCAAAGTGGTAAAAAATGTAGTATTTATTTAAAAAAAAATAACTCCAAAACCAACGTACTCAATAATCCGGGTAAACAATAACCCGTCGCACACCGATACATAATCAACACGTACATAACATAACAAACAATCACCGACAAGGATATGAGGGGAAACAGAGGGTTAAATACACAACATGTAATTACTGGGATAAGAAACAGGTGTGTAAGGAGACCAGACAAAACCAATGGAAAATGAAAAACTGATCAATGGTGGCTAGAAGACCGGTGACGTCGATCGCCGAACACCACCCGAACAAGGAGGGGCATTGACTTCGGCAGAAGTCGTGACAGCTAGGTACATTAATAGCTTTAGGTTGGTTGTTTTTAAACTAAATTTCAAGATTTCCACCAGAGACATTGCCTCTACAATCATCACCCTCTCTCGCTTGGGCAAGGGACATTTAAGGTACATTCGGATGTGACGATATAAAGCGTAATTCAAGGGCTGAGGGTTTAGGGCCGAGGGCTGTCTACTTTGAATTTGGACTGGAGCCCTGGTCACAGATTAGGAGACACTCCCTTTGCAAAAAGAGCAGTGTGTCGTTCCAGTAGTTACATATACCACTACAGTGCCTTGCAAAATTATTCATGCCCCTTGGATTTCTTCCCATTTTATTGTGTTACAAAGTGGGATTAAAATAGGTTTAATTGTAAAAATATATATATATATATTTAATTGAAATAATAATTGTGCTTTTGTCAAAGAATCCTCCATTTGCAGCAATTATAGCCTTGCAGACCTTTGGCATTCTAGTTGTACATTTGTTGAGGTAATCTGAAGAGATTTCACCCCATGCTTCCTGAAGCACCTCCCACAAATTGGATTGGTTTGATGGGCACTTCTTATGTACCATACGGTCAAGCTGCTCCCACAACAGCTCAATAGGGTTGAAATCCGGTGACTGTGCTGGCCACTCCATTATAGACAGAATACCAGCTTACAGCTTCTTCCCTAAATAGTTATTGCATAGTCATTGTCCTGTTGTAGGAGGAAATTGGCTCCAATTAAGCGCCGTCCACAGGGTATGGCATGGTGTTGCAAAATGGAGTGATAGCCTTCCTTCTTCAAGATCCCTTTTACCCTGTACAAATCTCCCACTTATCTACCACTAAAGCACCCCCAGACCATCACATTGCCCCACCATGCTTGACAGATGGCGTCAAGCACTCCTACAGCATCTTTTAATTTTTTCCGCTTCTCACGAATGTTCTTCTTTGCGATCCGAACACCTCAAACTTAGATTCATCTGTCCATAACACTTTTTTCCAGTCTTCCTCTGTCCAGTGTCTGTGTTCATTTGCCCATCTTAATCTTTTATTTTTATTGGCCAGTCTGAGATATGGCTTTTTCTTTGCAACTCCGCCTAGGCCAGCATCCCGGAGTCGCCCGTTCACTGTTGACGTTGAGACTGGTGTTTTGCGGGTATTATTTAATGAAGCTGCCAGTTGAGGACTTGCGAGGCGTATATTTCTCAAACTAGACACTAATGTCCATGTCCTCTTACTCAGTTGTGCACCGGGGCCTCCCACTCCTCTTTCTATTCTGGTTAGAGACAGTTTGTGCTGTACTGTGAAGGGATTGTACGATATCTTCAGTTTCTTGTCAATTTTTCACATGGAATAGCCTCCATTTTTCAGAACAAGAATAGACTGATGAGTTTCAATAGGAAGTTCTTTGTTTCTGGCCATTTTGAGCCTGTAATCAAACCCACAAATGCTGATGCTCCAGATACTCAACTAGTCTAAAGAAGGCCAGTTTAATTGCTTCTTTAATCAGGGCAACAGTTTTCAGCTGTGCTAACATAATTGCGAAAGGGTTTTCTAATGATAAATTAGCCTTTTTAAAATGATAAACTTGGATTAGCTAACACAATGTGCCATTGGAAAACAGGAGTGATGGTTGCTGATAATGGGCCTCTGTACGCCTATGTAGATTTTCCATAAAAAAATCTGCCATTTCCAGCTACAGTAGTCATTTACAACATTAACAATGTCTACACTGTATTTCTGATCAATTTTATGTTCTTTTAATGGACAAAAAAAATGTTTTTCTTTCAATAACCAGTACATTTCTAAGTGACCACAAACTTTTGAATGGTACTGTATATATATTTTAAGATTAATGAAAATATGATTAACTGAAATATATTTGTTGCCTAAGTATTCAGCCCCTTTTGTTTAGGAAAGACTAAATTAGTTCAGTCGTAAAATTTGGCTTAACAAATCCCATAATAAGTTACATGTACTCACCAATAGTGGTTTACATGATCTTTGAATGACTAACCCTTCCTTTGTCCCCCATACGTGCAACATCTGTAATGTCCCTCAGTCAATTATTGAATTTCAATCACAGATTCAACTACAAACACCAGGGAACTTTTCGAAAGCCTCATAAAGAAGAGCAGTGATTGGTAGATGCGTAACAATAACAAATCAGACATTGAATATTCCTTTATGCATGGTCAAGTTAATAATTATGCTGTGGATTACAGTATGTATTAAACCACCCAGACACATCAAAAAGATACAGTCGTCCTTCTGAACTGAGCTGCAGGAAAGGAATGAAACTGCTCCGGGATATTACCATAAGGCCATTAGTGATTCTAAAACAGTTACGTAGTTTAATGGCAGTGATGGGAGAAAACTGAGGATGAATCTTGGATCAACAACATTGTAGACTTCACAATAACAACTTAAATGACAGTGAAATGAAGAATACAAATATTCCAAAACATGCATCTTGTGTGCAACAAGGCACTAAAGCAATACTGCAAAAACACGGAAAGTAATACACTTTTTGGCCTAAATGAAAAGCCTTATGTTTTGGGCAAATCCAATACATCACTGAGTAACTGCCTTCTTATTTTCAAGCAAGGTGGTGACTGCATCATGGTACGGTATGCTTGACATCGGCAAAAATTGGGGATAATATTTTTAGGATTAAGGGGGGGGGGTTGCAACTCAATATTAGAAAGATGTTCTTAATGTTTGGTATACTCAGTGTATACTGGAGTTGATTACCAAGAAGACAGTGCATGTTCCTGAGTGCTTTAAAAAATATGTTGAGACTTGAAAATTACTGTCTAGCTATGATCCCCAAAATCTTGACAGATCTCGAAGAATTATGAAAAGAATAATGAGCTAATATTGCACAATCCAGGTGTGTAAAGCTCTTACCCAAGAAGACTTACCCAAGAAGACTCGCAGCTGTAAACGCTTCCAGAGGTGTTTCTAACATGTATTGACTCAGGGAGCTGAATACTTATGTAACGCCTATATTTTAGTTATTGAATTGCTATTGATCTTTAAAACATGTTTTAAAGTCTTTAACTTTCACATTAAATAGTATTTTATGTAGATTGTTGACAAAAAATACAATTAAATCCATGTTATTCCCACTTTGTAACACAATAAAATGTGAAGAGATCCAAGGGGTGTGAATACTTTTGCAAGGCACTGTGCATGGCAAAAGAGTAATCGACTACTGGAAACACTACCTAGATTTGAATTTAGTTCAACTACCACCAAGCTACTGCAAAATGTAATTCAATTACTAGTTGAACTACATGAACTACTCCCCAACACTGGTACATACACATTCTCTTACACAATACACTGTCATTAAATAAGGCAGGGTAATTATTGTTTTAGCAGGGTTTGTTTTTCTGTATACAGTAGTGTTCCAACCTACATTACGGGTTGATAGAGCTATAACAAAACCCAGCCTCTTCCTACTATAATAGACAGGTGTTGATACCTGCCCACCATGATCTTAATGTTCTCTGTTTCTGTTTGGGTTTCTCCTCTGGTTTATTTGCCATGCTGTTGCAATCTCTGACAATGTAAGCTATTAGTTAAAACTATGTAAATCAAACTTTGTCGATCAAATGTATAACTGTATTTCTATTTGTCTGTCTTTTTCCAGGGTGAGTGTCTTCTGACGGTGCAGCTGGGTGATGGAGAGCGTTTGGAGGATGAGGAGGATGTAGAGTTCTACCTGCTTTTTGCTGGCACCACCCAGAGGCACCTGACCAGCACCTTGAGGATAAGCCATGTCACCCTACAGGCTGTGTGCCCAGGTAAATTCCCCCATGCACCACACACACAGGTCACAACATTCCACTGAACTAGCCAATGGAAAGCTGTTCACCAACAAACATGTCCAAACACCTCAGCCCATTTACACAGCCATGCTGCTCCATACCACCATAGTCTATCGTCTACCAACCAAGCACATCTAGTGAAGGAGAAAGGCCCAAGTGTCGAAGTGTTCCAAATTGAAACAGGACTAATAATTCACACTGAGACACTGCCCTTAAGGCCAGAGAGCAGAGCAGAACACAACCTTTAATTGCTGCTGTTGTTCAGAGACATTCCATGTGAACATAGCGGAAGTCAGAAGAGAAGTAAAGACATATTCAGCTCTGGTCCATACGTATGTGTGTGTGTGTGTGTGTGTATTTACCCTAGGTAGCTGAATAATAAATAAACTTTCTGAACCAACACTTGACTCCCCCCCACCTTATCTCTGACTTTGCTGATAGCTACTTTGAGGAAAAGTGTACTTACTATGACTGTGATATGTGGTTGTCCCTCCTAGCTATCTTAAGATGAATGCACCATAACTATAAGTCGCTCTGGATAAGAGCATCTGCTAAATGACTAAAATGTAAACTTCAAAATAAATAAGGATATGTCCTTTGACTAATCGACTCCTTTCCCTCTGTGTTAACTGTATTACTCAATCTGAATCTCTACGAGATCCCATTCCCTTGAAGTAAATATACCATGGCCTTATAGCTGTCATACACATCATATCATCAGTTAGCCAGACAGTATGTGTTTGCGGTTCATTCCAGTTAGGTATACTGTAATACCGCAATGTTGTGATGCCATACTTATCCTATAATCAGGGTTGGGTAGGTTACTTTCTAAATGTAACCCGTTACAGTTACTAGTTACTTGTCAAAAATTGTAACCAGTAACATATCTTTTGGATTACCCAAACGCAGTAATATAATCTGATTACTTTCAGTTACTTTTAGATTACTTTCCCTTAAGAGGCATTAGAAGAAAACAAATATGAATATTACCAATTCAACGACACCTATTGCAGGATAAATCAATGTTAGAGTTTACATAGCGGCTCTTTGGCACGGCCACTGTAATCACTCCACTGTGGGAACACTTGCAGGGGTGTCAAACATACGAGGGGGTTCCAATCCAGCCCGCGGATGGTTTGATTTGTTTTGTTGGTGGGGGGTTAGAAACTCTATGTACTGTAGCCCTTCCTGCAGTCAAATGACCAAATCGCCCTCTAGTGGTCTCATGGGTGGAATGTTATTAACTCTGAAAATCCAGTGTTTCTATGTCAAACGGTTTTGTTATATTTCAAACTTCTGTGATGTATATAAATTGCAATATTGGGATGCACACTCCAAATTGAATACATTTCAACTCTATATCTGACCTGGTACAGGTGAGGGGTCTTCTTTTTTTAAGCCCATAACCATGTGAGCTGTAAACTTTCGTTTCAAAATAGATTTGTTTAAGACTACCAAGAAACACTCGGTGTGACCTGATTTAGCCCGCTGCAGTAAAAGGTTAAAATGACTAAAACCAAATTGAAACTGTGTAGAAATCATTCATAATGGACCTAAATTCATACAGTTTCTTGACTGTCTCCAGCTCACTAATAATCACCCAAATGAAAACAAGACAGTCAGGGAGCATAGAAAATCCCCAAAACGATGAATAGAGGACAATTTTGACAGAAAGGAAATATAACCCATTTTGAGTGCGGCCCTTTGGACCTCGTTGAAGATCGAATGCGGGCCCAGAGACAACATTTGTTTGACACCCCTGACTTAAAGGCTTTTGGCCGGTGCATTAAGACCTCCAAATGGACGTGGTGAAGAGCTTCAGAATGCTCTGTCAGCCCCCTCAGATACACTTCTGTCTCCCTTACAGAGCTCTGCCTCTGCCGGAGTTCCTGGCTCTTGCTATAGTGAAACTGGTTGCTAGGTCTGATGCTGGACAGTCGTACTGGTGATGTGTGTGTGGCAGATCCGTTTGGATTAACCAAGTCTTTTATGATTACACACACGTTATGTTGTTCTATCCTCGTGGGGACCTACAATTAATTTCCATTCAATTCTATTTTCCCTGACCCTAAACCACAGGAGGTTGGTGGCACCTTAATTGGGGAGCACAGGCACCTGGTAATGGCTAGAGTGGAATAGGTGGAAAGGTATCAACAACACACACATGGTTACCATTTGTTCCTTTTTAGCCATTATTATGAGCCGACCTCACCTCAGCAGCCTCCGCTGCCATAAACCTAACCCGAATTGTAACACTAAACCTAACCCTAATTGTAACACTAAACCTAACCCTAATTGTAACACTAAACCTAACCCTAATTGTAACACTAAACCTAACCCCTAAGCTTAAAATAGCCTTTGTCCTCATGTGGATGTGGGAAATGTCCTCACGAGGGAGATTATTTTCCTTGTTTTACTATCCTTGTTTTACTATACACACACACAGCATATGTTTTACTATCCTTGTGGGGACCTAAAATTGATTTCCATTCAAAACCTATTTTCCCTTATCCTAACCCAAATTCTAACCCTAAACTTAATTCCTAAGCCTAAAATAGCCTTTGTCCCCACAAGGGATAATTGTCCTTGTTTTACTATCTTTGTGTGGACTATGGAGGATTTCCGATGCCCAAGAGGAGAGTAATACACACACACCCTGCTCTTCATGGGCACAGAGAGACATTGTACATGGATTTCCAGCTAATGATTTGTGCTTTATGGTTCCACTGAAATGGGACGAGCCTCTTGGCAGCTGCCACAGGAAAGGAGCATTCGTAAATGACTGCTTCTCTTCTAGATGTATGCCATCTTGCTTTTTTCACAGTCATGGAAATACATTGTTATAATGTGAGAACATTGCTCAATAATTATATCTATCCCACTCTGGTTGTTGGCAATAAACCATGTTTTCATCAAAGGGCTGTTTATGTCTAGGCAGCCTTACCAGAAGAAGACTTGGTGATAAAACAAAAATATATTTTGGTGTTTTGGACTTTCACCCGGCTTCAGTTATCACCCTGAGCAGTATGCAGGGTCCATGTAAAAACATGGCTGAAGTGGCATATTGATGATGGTATGATGGCTGCCCCAGCTTTGATTTATCAGTGTTTGTGTTGTGTGTGTGTGTGGACGTCAGCAGAGCCATGAATAGGAGTATTTGGGCCTCCTGTCCCATCACTCCTGTTTCATAATATGACGTCTCCTTAACTAAGTTCTCACATGTCCTTTGGCTGTGGAGTCCATGCATTCTTAGAGGAAGGGAGGGACATGGTAAAGAACAGTTCAGTATATCACATCATTAGGCCATGTTTTAAACACTGTTGTTGCTAATAGGTTTTGATGGTAATTTCCCCTCTTTGTGACACCTATAATGAATATTCCTCTGATTGTGAGAAAAGCATATTTACCTTTTGGTTCACAGGCCTCTTCAATGTTACATCTCTATCTGTGGTCTGTTTTAAAATGGTCTGTTTAATGGTCCACTGGGATGGAGGCTAGATTAATGTTTGTCTGCTTTGAAACCTGTTGACCCCATTCAGCCAAGTTATTTGGGCAAGCAACGTGGCAGTTACTCTGTCACTCCTACCCATATTAGCTGACGAGAAACTTAAATGCTAAAGGCTTCCTTTTCATTTATCTGTGGTTTTTAAAACTATTCACTGACAAATAGTGTTTAATGTTTGGACTTTGTGCATCTTAGCAACCAGAGAAGCCACAGAACTCAAGCCAGCATTGCAGCAGGACAGTGGAGCTTGAACATGGTTTTCTCTGTTCTTCTCTCAGGAGTCTGAGCTGTAGGGCTACTACATACTGTAAACTCACACTGTAAACTCACACTGTAAAGTATTTTTGGCATGTCTGAAGCACGTGTGCAAGTTATATTAACCCTCCATCCTCCCTCCCCAGCCCATGACTGCTGTGAGTCGGTGCAGGTCACGCTGTGCTCTGCGCGGTCTGATGGCTCGGTGGACCCTGTGGCCGAGGAGCGCTTCCAATTCGTCCAGGACCTGGCCTTCGACATGGCCCAGTTCCTGGTGAGCGCTGCAGGGCGGGCCGACGGTCTGGAGGGGGCGCTGCTGCTGGATGAGTGCCAGATCCCCCTGCAGGAGTGTGAGCGACTGGACGAGAGCCTCTCCCTGGCACTCAGACATCTGGCCCTGCCCCAGGGGTGGAGCATCCTGGGCGCCAACGTAGGCACACCACCAGGTACCGACCTGGACAACAGCATTGGTGAGTAGGGATGGGGTCTCTGCTTTGTGTGTCTCTGTGCGTCTACTTCTGTATGTTTCTCACAGTTTAGTGTTGCAGCACTGTCTGTCTGTACATTATCAGGCTTTATACCCTTATAATGTGCCTGTAGATTTCCTACAGTATGTGTTGCTGTGTTCTGTTCACACCTCAGTGAGGTAATTAAGTAGACTGAGGGAACATTTGTTGTTTCCTCCACTGTGTGAGTAGTGGAGCGTACCCACCTGGTGGTTCACTAATGATACTCCAGCTCCGCCTGGGCATTAATGTTCACACCAGCCACCTACGGCTTTAGGAGAAAGATCCACTCCAGCTAACGGCCAATCAGAGGTCACTTTATTCATTTTGTGTTTTTTTGGAGGGGCTCTGACATGTGTAACTACTTTCAGTCAAACTGCAGTGATTCTGTTAATTGGCACACAGAGGGTCCTGACAGAGGAGCGAGTCTGACTAGAGAGGTCTACCCTAGAAAGGACAGGAAGGGCTTTAGCTGAGAGAGCAGTGTCCCCTGGGATAGCACCAGTTCTGCACTCCTGAAGTTCATGGCTCGGCTTTCCAACTGCATTTTCACCCACTTTATTTCCTCTGTGTTTCTGTTTTCTGCTCCTATTGGGTCATCATCATAAATCAGTAATGCAATGTCAGATATGCTAAAAACAAACATTCCCACCCAATTAAGAAGTAGGCAGTAACACACAGTGTTTATATGGCCTATTAACCAGAGCCTGGGACATATTCTGGAGCACAAAAGGGGAAATTTGGGATAAATGTCGGCTCTGGTCAGAGACTGGTACTTGTTTCATTTGGAGCCAGTAAGCCTGTTCTTGTCAGTATAGTGTTAGTGTGCTTTCACCTCTCTCTCTGCTCCTCTCTCCTCTCTCTCTGCTCCTCTCTTCTCACTCTGCATTCCCTTCTCCTGTCTTCTCTCTCTGCTCCTCTCTCCTCACTCTGCATTCCCTTCTCCTGTCTTCTCTCTCTGCTCCTCTCTCCTCTCCCCTCTTCTCTCTCTGCTACTCTCTTCTCTCTCTGCTTCCCTCTCCTCTCCCTCTGCTTTCCTCTTTCTCTGCTCCCCTCTCTCTTTGCTCCTCTCTCCTCTCTCTCTGCTCCTCTCTTCTCACTCTGCATTCCCTTCTCCTGTCTTCTCTCTCTGCTCCTCTCTCCTCACTCTGCATTCCCTTCTCCTGTCTTCTCTCTCTGCTCCTCTCTCCTCTCCCCTCTTCTCTCTCTGCTCCTCTCTTCTCTCTCTGCTTCCCTCTCCTCTCCCTCTGCTTTCCTCTTTCTCTGCTCCCCTCTCTCTTTGCTCCTCTCTCCTCCTCTCTCCTCTCTCTCTGCTCCTCTCTCCTCACTCTGCATTCCCTTCTCCTGTCTTCTCTCTCTGCTCCTGTCTCCTCTCCCCTCTTCTCTCTCTGCTCCTCTCTCCTCACTCTGCATTCCCTTCTCCTGTCTTCTCTCTCTGCTCCTCTCTCCTCACTCTGCATTCCCTTCTCCTGTCTTCTCTCTCTGCTCCTGTCTCCTCTCCCCTCTTCTCTCTCTGCTACTCTCTTCTCTCTCTGCTCCTCTCTTCTCTCTCTGCTCCTCTCTTCTCTCTCTGCTCCTCTCTCCTCTCCCTCTGCTTTCCTCTTTCTCTGCTCCTCTCTTCTCACTCTGCATTCCCTTCTCCTGTCTTCTCTCTCTGCTCCTGTCTCCTCTCCCCTCTTCTCTCTCTGCTCCTCTCTTCTCTCTCTGCTCCTCTCTTCTCTCTCTGCTCCTCTCTCCTCTCCCTCTGCTTTCCTCTTTCTCTGCTCCCCTCTCTCTTTGCTCCTCTCTCCTCCCCTCTCTCTCTGCTCCTCTCTCTCTCTGCACCAGGAATAAGAGACTGTGGTAGAGGAGGAAAAACCTGGTATTTTAGGATAAAATAGGTGTGCAGGAAAAGTCATGAAAAAACTAGAGGTAGATCAGACAGACAGGCAGCCCTTTCAGCCACTTGAATTTATGGCCCTATTGCAATATACTGTAATAGTATAGGACCCATAGGTCATCATGAAAACTATAGGCTCCTGCTGGGTAATTTGGAACACCAAACTGGAGAAGACAGATTGAACAAGACATTTCTGTTTTCTAACATTGTCAGTGCTTAGCAATTATAATCCATCATACACATATCTATAGTTAAGAATGTAAACTACAAGCTGATTTGATATTTACAGCAATACTACAGAAAGCCATTTGAAGGACCTTTCAGTCCTTTGTGCTTCTCGTCCCCTTAGACTTTTGTTGACATAGGCACATATGGGCTGTGTCCCAATTGACAAGGATGCTGCCTCCCAATCCCAAGGTACCTTAAAGTGCTGCCTTCTAAGGTGCCTTCATTCGGGTTGTGACTACTGGGAGTACAGCTATGACCGGAAGTGACTTTTGTAGCAGGTTAGGAGAGCATTTTCTCTCTCTGAACCTTTTCCTAACCTGCCACTTTAATTATCATAACCTGCTGCGTAAATTCTCCTAACCTGCTATAAAAAAAAGTCCTTCTGGTCGTAGTTGTACCCTCTCTAATCAGAACTCATTCGGCTATTTTGAAGGTAGCATCCCATGTATCCTTTGCCGGGGAGGCTAACCCATAACACCTTGTTTTTTTTTAGCTGACATTAAGTTGAAGTAGCCTTCTAATCTAGTTAGATTGCATCATATCACCGTTCAATATTAGTTATCAACTAATAAAACACCATGTTATCTTGAACATCCGTGTAATTTAGAAATATACAAGGACGTGATGGTTTGATAGTATGAATTAATCACAATTCAAGCCTACTCATTACAAAAAACAATAGAAGCTCTAAGGCAATATTAGCTTCACACTGAAACACCGCTATTATGGTTATTAATAATTCCTAAACACTCAGTAAAATAGCTTATTTAGCCATCTCAAAATAATCGTAGCCTCTATCATGCATGCAAGCTTACCTGTCATGTCCACAACGATGGCGCAGCACACCAAGCAATATGCGAGAGGAGGACCCTATAACGTAGGATAATTATTCTGGTCGGTGTCAACTTAATTCATTAACAGATACTGAGGAGATCGACTCTGTTACTTGTTTACTTGTTATTCATGTCAGATATTTCAATTTTGGGATAGTTGTTCACTGAATTGCTAGCTCACGCTGCTACAGTGGCTACAATGTAAACAAACGTCTCGCGCTCAGTGGAATGTGAATGCGTTATCACGTCATGCTGCCTTTGCGCTTGTCCCAAATGGCAGTTACCTACTGGAAATTGCTACCTACTAAGATAGGTTCCTTTGGAAGCAGGTAGGCAGCAGGCAGCTGCCCCCTGGATTGGGATACATCCATGGTCTGAATTCCAAAGCACAAAAATCGGTACGCTGTGTATACATGTCTTCGTCTAGTCTACCGTCCTTGTATTTAGCTTTGACTGATGACAGATTGTAATACTAACAGAATGTGTTTCGTCCTCTAATGTTAGTTCCAATTCCTGCATTCGGTCAGAGCTGTGCCACTGACTGCTGATGTGGTGAGCAGATGTTCTGTCTGGGTTGTAAACCAGTGCCTCTGTCAGGAATAGATAAGAGGAACACAAAAACTCACAGAGTTAGAAGACTGAGAGCCCCTCCTATCAGCCTCTCAAAGGACTGCTTTGTCTTGTCCACTCAGTGATAGATATATCCCTATTAAACGTATTGGGATCGGTTTATAGTATCTGAATGACTGTGATCCTTTTTTCTCAGGGCTTCAGCATGTAAGAGCACAGGGATTTGGCAGGGACCTCTGCCTAGTAACAATGTACAGAACAAGCCAACAATGTATGGCGAGCTAGAAACACCTGTCAGATTGGCCGGTTTATATGCTTCAGTTGGTTCTGGGTCTGACGTGCACCCAGATGAAAGCATGCTGTCCTTTATTTGGTGGGACATGTGAGCCTGCTTATATCCCCTGTGCTTTGCATCTCCTCCGCTTCCACTGTTAACTGAGGTCTTCCCTGATAATAGTGGATTCCAAAACTCTTTGATGTTTGAAAAAAGAAAAGGGGGAAAGATGAATGGTCCTTTTAGAATAGATAATGCTGCAGTCAGGTTAGGAACATTTCATTCCTCTCCCCAACCTGCCGGTAGAGTGGGCCAGCTGTTTAATGCCTTCTCCAGCCCTGGCATTTCCTGAAGCTGGTCCCGGGCACCTTGGTGAGGCACAGTGAGCCTTGAAACTGGAGCTAGCAGCAGGCCGCCTGGCCCAGAGGCTCTCTCTGTTAGCTGGCTCTGCTGGCACCGCCTGGTCTAGAGGCTCTCTCTGTTAGCTGGCTCTACTGGCACCGCCCGGTCTAGAGGCTCTCCCTGTTAGCTGGCTCTGCTGGCACCGCCCGGTCTAGAGGCTCTCTCTGTTAGCTGGCTCTGCTGGCACCGCCCGGTCTAGAGGCTCTCTCTGTTAGCTGGCTCTGCTGGCACCGCCCGGCCCAGAGGCTCTCCCTGTTAGCTGGCTCTGCTGGCACCGCCCGGTCTAGAGGCTCTCTCTGTTAGCTGGCTCTGCTGGCACCGCCCGGCCCAGAGGCTCTCCCTGTTAGCTGGCTCTACTGCCACCGTCTGGCCCAGAGGCTCTCCCTGTTAGCTGGCTCTGCTGGCACCGCCCGGTCTAGAGGCTCTCCCTGTTAGCTGGCTCTACTGCCACCGTCCGGCCCAGAGGCTCTCCCTGTTAGCTGGCTCTGCTGGCATCGCCCGGTCTAGAGGCTCTACCTGTTAGCTGTCTCTGCTGGCACCGCCTGGCCCAGAGGCTCTCCCTGTTAGCTGGCTCAAATGCCACCATCCGGCCCAGAGGCTCTCCCTGTTAGCTGGCTCTAATGGCACCGCCCGGTCTAGAGGCTCTCTCTGTTAGCTGGCTCTGCTGGCACCGCCCGGCCCAGAGGCTCTCCCTGTTAGCTGGCTCTACTGCCACCGTCTGGCCCAGAGGCTCTCCCTGTTAGCTGGCTCTGCTGGCACCGCCCGGTCTAGAGGCTCTCCCTGTTAGCTGGCTCTACTGCCACCGTCCGGCCCAGAGGCTCTCCCTGTTAGCTGGCTCTGCTGGCATCGCCCGGTCTAGAGGCTCTACCTGTTAGCTGTCTCTGCTGGCACCGCCTGGCCCAGAGGCTCTCCCTGTTAGCTGGCTCAAATGCCACCATCCGGCCCAGAGGCTCTCCCTGTTAGCTGGCTCTACTGGCACCGCCCGGTCTAGAGGCTCTCCCTGTTAGCTGGCTCTGCTGGCACCGCTCGGTCTAGAGGCTCTCCCTGTTAGCTGGCTCTGCTGGCACCGCCCGGTTTAGAGGCTCTCCCTGTTAGCTGGCTCTGCTGGCACCGCTCGGTCTAGAGGCTGTCCCTGTTAGCTGGCTCTACTGCCACCGTCCGGCCCAGAGGCTCTCCCTGTTAGCTGGCTCTGCTGGCACCAACCGGCCCAGAGGCTCTCTCTGTTAGCTGGCTTGATGACACCGCCCGTCCTAGAGGCTGTCTTTGTTAGGTGGCTCCACTGGCACCTCCCGGCCACAGCCCAAAACTCATTCTGAGTAAAATAAAGCACAGAGGGGCATTAATATCATGAAAAACGCAGTAAAACTCCTAAAGGCATATTTCATCCCTTGTCACATCGGCTGCCAGCGCTCTAAATGCCAACAGAGGATCTGCTAGCATTCCAGCGCATCGCCCGGCGTCTATTAGACTGAGGGTTTGTGGGAGAAAAGTAGCCATGAGAATCCAGCACTGGTGGAAAATCTGATTTGTTAGTGTCTCTCCCTACTCCTGTAAGTGGTTGTTGGAGTGTGAGTTCTACCATAGAATGGGGCTGACAGAGAGGAAATGACGGCCCATGCTCATATTGTCTATGTGTTTCTACAAATCTGATCCACTGAACTGAGTCTGTAGCGATCTGGAGCGGGGTTGATTTTATTTTTCACGTTGATAATTTCCCATCAATGAGTCTAGGCGTTCTCATCTGCCACTGTAGGCCATTGAGTTTATAATGTTTATTATGCATGCATTATGGTAAGTCCGGGTATTACAGATTTCCTAACATTTGTTTTGTTCTTTTTGTCCTGTGTGTCTGTCAGTGTGATGAAATACAGTGCCTGTTTTTCTTGTTTTACTTCCCCTTTTCTCTGACATCTTCTGACAGGAAAATGAGACCAAAACATAAAAACAACCTCTACTCTGCAGGGGTGATTACAATCTCTACTTCATGACTCCTGGGGCCTCATTTATCAATATTATGTAGAAACTATTCTAAAATACAACTTACGAACAGAATTTAGAATGTTTGTAGGCATAGAAAAAGTGTGATTTATCAAACAATCCTATGAGGGTCATACGCACAGTGGTAGGAGATAACTGTTGATAAATACCAATTATTCTCGGTGCTCGTGCACAACCTTGGCTATTTGGTTCAAATAAAACGTTATTTGTCACGTGCGCCGAATACAACAGGTGTAGACCTTACCGTGAAATGCTTACTTACAAGCCCTTAACCACCAGTGCAGTTCAAGAAAGAGTTAAGAAAAGATTTACCAAATAAACAAAAGTTAAAATAAATAAAAAATTAACACAATAAAATAAGAATAACGAGGCTATGTACAGGGGGTACCGGTACCGAGTCAGTGTGCGAAGGTACAGGTCAGTCGAGGTAATTTGTACATGTAGGTAGGGGTGAAGTGACTATGCATAGATAATAAACAGCGAGTAGCAGCAATGTAAAAACAAATGGGGGGTATCAATGTAAATAGTCCGGGTGGCCATTTGATTAATTGTTCAGCAGTCTTATGGCTTGGGTGTAGAGCTTTGACCCAGTGATGTACTGGGTCATACGCACTATCTTCTGTAGCGCCTTACAGTTAGATGCCGAGCAGTTGTCATACCAGGCTATGATGCAACCCTTCAGGATGCTCTCAATGGTGCAGCTGTAGAACTTCTTGAGGATCTGGGGACCCATGCCAAATCCTTTTAGTCTCCTGAGGGGGAAAAGGTGTCATCGTGCCCTCTTCACAACTGTCTTGGTGTATTTGGACCATGATAGTTTGTTGGTGATGTGGACACCAAGGAACTTGAAACTCTCGACACGCTCCACTACAGCCCCGTTAGTGGGGGCCTGTTCGGCCCGCCTTTTCCTGTAGTCCATGATCAGCTCCTTTGTCTTGCTCACATTGAGGGAGAGGTTGTTGTCCTGGCACCACACTGCCAGGTCTCTGACCTCCTCACTATAGGCTGTCTCATCATTGTCGGTGATCAGTTGTGTCGTCAGCAAACTTAATAATAGTTTTGGAGTCTTGTCTGTCCATGCAGTCATGGGTGAACAGTGACTACCATCTATGGTAAAAATCATCCCTTTAAAGCCAGTGGGGAATATACAACGCCGTACCATGAAATAGCCTACAACGGCGCAACCAAAAAAAGCTTAGAACACAACACTGAGTACAACCAAAAGGTTTTATTTGGCTTGCTCAGTTGTAGTTTGACCAGTAAAAATTCAAACATAACTACAAAGCGAGGACATTTACATTTGACATTTTAGTCATTTAGCAGACGCTCTTATCCAGAGCGACTTACAGTAGTGAATGCATACATTTTCATAAAAAAAAAATCTCCCGTACTGGTCCCCCATTAGGACAATTCAAATTGCCTTAGCAATGGAAAATAGAGTTCAAATAGAGTTCAACACTCATTAATAAGCCATCCATCCTCAACAGCTCCCTCCTGTAGGCCACCACATTTAGCAGTGTTTTTTGCGCATCACATAACCTATCACCTGCACATTAAGAGTGGAAACCTTTTCTGTTCACATAGTTGAACTCATTTTGTGATGGTGCTTTTATGGTGATGTGTGTGCTGTCTATTGCTCAGTTCATATTTGGGAACCCATTGATGGCAAAGAAACCCCTCTTGACTTCAACCTGTTGTGCGATGGTGTATGGAAATGTTATGTTACAGCTTGTTTTGCTGATGATTGCATCCAAAACATTGGCTCATAGAGGGATGTGAGATGCCGATCTGCAATCTCCCGCAGAAACGTGTCCGTTGCCAAAAACCAGAGGGTAGATAGCACTTTGATGTGCACCGGAATGGAATGTTTGCCTTTCTAAAGTAGGTCTTACATCCTCACAAAGATCCTATGAGATTGGTTTTGGGAAACGATATCTGATGAACCAATCTGTACTTTCTGAAAAAAAGTCCCACCTGTCTCTAAAAACGCACTCTCTGCGAAGTGCAGCGGGTGCCAAATCTTCCAACAAGATCAGCCATTTCTCATTGTCTCACTGTTTTATAGTATTTCAACAGTGGTTTCAATTTCACACGTGCCTCTAATTTAGCAAAATGACTGTACTTTATATTGATTATTATTGTAACAAATGCACTGATATGGTCAAATGATATATAGCCTGTCAAGATATGTTGCATGAATTCACAATGGAAATACAATTCAATCGATAAAAGGCTCACTATCATAATTAGGCCCACTATCATCATTATTAGGCCCACTATCATCATTATTAGGCCCACTATCATCATTATTAGGCCCACTATCATCATTATTAGGCCCACTATCAGTATTATTAGGCCCACTATCATCATTATTAGGCCCACTATCATCATTATTAGGCCCACTATCATCATTATTAGGCCCACTATCATCATTATTAGGCCCACTATCATAATTTAAAAAAAATGTCAACATATATATTTTCCTCATTCTATGCTTGACAAGCAGTTCCCTCATTCCACCATTTGGCACGTGTGTGTACGCATGGTCATGGCTGTGTGTAAATTCACACACACTCAACCAAATGTTTATACTGATAAATCTCACACTTTGCGTGTACATGATCCTATGCGCAGATTTGTGCCTACATATGATTGATAAATGAGGCCCCTGTTGTTAGACCTGGTGTAAACTGTGTTAAATCCTCACCCCCTGCTAGGACCCATAAGGACATAATCACTTCCTCACACTGAATTGGACTGTAGCGGTGTGTTTTTAGTTAGACACACAGTTAGTCAGGCCTTCCTGGTGACTCAGTGTGTATTGAAGCAGAGAATCAGCAGTCTGACCAGTAGGAGTGAGAGGGTAGGAGGGGGCGGGGTTATTAGACATATGACTCAGGAAGGACAGTGTGTCACACAGGTTAGGGGGCGGGACTCTGACAGGGCTATCAGTTAAGGCTGATAGCAAAGGTGGGAGGGGTTAGGGAGAGTGGAGAGAGGGACGACCGTGTCCGCCTGCAAACGCACTGAGGGATTTACATATGAACATACTGTACTGCAAAACAGATTATTGGTCACACAGTAGTAGAGAAAACAGGTTGGATATTAAGCAGAAGCTAGTTGTTGGATGCTTACTGGCAGGACATTGTTGAATGTGTGTCGTGTTCTAGTTAGAAGACTGTAACTGTTGACTGTCTCTGAGCCCAGTGTAACTCTCCCTCCCTGTGTGTCCGGTTCAGCTGAGCCCGGTCCACACGAGACCCTCTTGCACTTTGCGGCTCGGCGCGGTCTGCGGAGGGTGGCCCTGTTCCTGCTCGAGCAGCCAGGAGGCAGAGAGGCTCTCAGACTGCCCAACAAGCAGGGCTCTACACCAGTCAGTGTGGCAGAGAAGAGGGGCCACAACCAGCTACAGCAGCTCTTCACTGAGTAAGTACTTGGAACTGGATCACATACTGTATACTACACACAGGATCTAAACATGAATAACCTTTAAATATCCTTTATTACACTAGTAATAACCTTCAGATACATTATTATTATGTTTCTATGGGAGTAGGCTGGCTAGCCAATCGTTTCTACTAACCCTGGGACGGACTGTATGACAAAAATCAGAACTTGCTGAACTAACTATATTCTGCTGTTTTCAGAGTGTTATCTGTGAATGAAAGGCACAGCTGTCTCCACAGCATTTATTGGCTCTCAACATCGTCACATCTTTACCTAGTACCTCTTCCTATTTTTTGAACACATACTCTTGCACTCCTATATTCTTCAAGACATTAGCTAGCAAACTAAGATTTGGAATCCAAATCAACGAGAGGTCTTTATGTAACCATGGGAATGGGAGCAGCTCTATGGTTAGGAGGGGCTTGTTGTGGATATTGAAATGTGTTTGGAGTGTTGGCGGTACACACAGATAAGCAGACAGACCAAGGACAAACTCCGGACTGCTGCTGTAAACAGCTGAAGTCAGCACAGAAATCCCCACAGAATCCAACTTTATTTATATGCACTTTGTTAAAATACATAAAGTCAGACTAGTTTGGGTCTTTTGTCGTGGGATAAAATCACAAAATGTACCTCGAATTAGGAGGATATGTGTACGTACTAGATGACAGCTCGTAGACTGCACAGCGTTCTCACTGGCTGTGATAGCTGTATGGGACTGTTTTCATGTGCTCTGTGACACATCTCAGCTGTACAAAAACACCAGGCACTACATGTACAAGTGGCGGGAAATAGATGTTCTCGGGTCCTTGTATACAAACTGTCAGAGCTTTGTCAGATTTTATCTAGCAGGGGTAGTTCTGTCCTATTGGTAGACAATGAACACAACCTTCCCTGGCACCTCACCAAACCACTTTGTTTACCTGTTCCATCAGTCTCCGTGACACGGTGGTGATCTGTTCTCCAGCTGAGCACATATGAGCAATTACATTACAGAGATCACCTGAGATCATCAGCTTTCTCTATAACATGGAGATTGAGGTGTCGCCCAGTCCTTGACAGAGATATCCTGTGCTGACCAGGAACAGTAAAGAGTTGGCCCAGGGACACTCTCAGGCCACGTCAATGGTGTCTCTCGGTCTGTCTGCGTCACACAGGCTGTCCCCTGGGTCACCGGATCCTGGGTGTCTGTCGGCCGTGCCTTGGTTTGGTGAAGGCGGTGAAACCTTATAACCATAGGAAGGAAAAGGGCCTGGTGGGAGCTCCTCGGAGAGTTGGTGTGTGTGTGTTACAGAAGAGAACCAAGCTGTAGCTATTCTCCATACCAGACCAGCATTTTCTTCTTACATACACTACCTGTACTCCTTCACCTGGACACCAAGCCTATCTGTCTGATATTGTTAGGGGAGGCTGTTATGTTTTTGAAGTAGTCCTGAGTTAAGCTGGGAGTAGAGAGATTGAGTCACCTGGCTGCTGGTGTTAAATGCTCTGAGACAGGATTAGTTCAGGTCAGGGAGAAGCAGAGGTCCTGCTGTTATTTGGCACAAGAAAACAGTTAGGTGTCATGACTGAATCCCAACTCACTGGAGACAGCATACATGTGCTAATTCCACCTGCTGACTGTGGGATTAAGTTGGTTAAATTGTATACTAGTAATCTAGTAATAAAGTAGTAAAAGCTCTAACATGTATAGTGCAGTTCTATGTGTTGTTAAGATATCTCCCCTGGATGTGGAGAGAGTTGAGGCTGCCTCCTGGGTGCATTCAGGCCCCACAAAGTGCCTCTGTTCTTCCTCCGCCCTGCGTCTTGCCTTTCAGTCCCCACTGAGTGATGTCAGGGGGTTGCCATGGACACCCATTCAGCCCTTTATTTCCCTGCATTGGCACTGAGCGCCATGAGGCAGGTGAGAACAGCCCTAGATCGCATCACTACTGCAGACCTGGCTTCAAATACTATTTGAAATCTTTTAGTGTTTGCTCTAACCTGCCTGGAGTACCATATGGCCGGGGTTTGCAGTTTTTGGGACTGTTCCATTGGTCCAATAACCCAGGCAAGCTCAATCAAGCACAGATGAAGTATTTTAAATGATTTCAAATACTATTTGAACCTAGGTCTGCACTCCTGTACCAGGGGCTTCATGGGGCTGGGGCTAGAGGGGGACTTACATACTCCCTCATTCCTTTTGTTTCTAAAGCCCTATTTCCATCAGATTGTTTTGTTGTGTCTCTCATCGGTGTGTACCAGCAGTGACATCTTCACACCTGAGTCAGTTGGGGTCAGTTACACTCATTGTAAGAGAGTAGAAAATATGACTCTACCCAGGCAGAGACAGACCCAGAGCCAGCTCAACAGGACAATACACTGCTATAGACGTTTCGTCCCTGCCGGGGTTTACCCATTACAAGACACATTTAGTCTAGAACCATGAAGGAAACTTAATTTTAGCTCAGCCATGTTTGGTCTCTTTTCTTTATTTTTGTTACTCAGTAGAAGTGTTTTCACATGAAGTAGATTAGAAAGGGAGAGGTAGTGTTTTCTTTTTCAATTCCACTGATACCGTAGAACAATGAATTAAATACCAGAAAGCTGACCGGGTAGAAGTAGCAATACAATGAAGCTGAACCAGTTTGGAGGTTGGCGGTCGATTGATGAAAGGTTTGGTAGTACACCATGTCTCCAGTGCCTTCCTACCCCCGGAATGAACCTGTCATTCACACTAGGTGATATATTATGGGCGTAGGCAGTGGTGCTGAATGCTGAATCAGTGCTATGTGATTGGGCTACCTCCGTTCTGACACGGTGTGCTCTGTTTGTGTTGGGCAGGGTTGAGACCTTGTCAGAGACCCGGATAAAGACGGAGGAGAGACAGTGTTACCCAGGAGGCCGAGTGCTACAGCACCACCCTAAACTGAACACATACACCCTGACGGTGGACACGTTACTAGGGAAACCTCTGCCCAGCCTAAAGGGAGAGGTGGAGGAGCTACAGAAACTCATACAGCGCCACAGAGACAACAAGGTGAGCTATATAACTCTGCTTTAAACTCTGTCTGCTTTTAAACCCAGTCTGCTTTCATCTCTGTCTGCTTTTAACTCTCACATGTTGTTGCTTTAAATCATGACTTAATTTAGTTATTCCTTGCAGCTCCTAATGGAGCGAAGGGCTCATCCAGTACAGTATGTACTCTCAGATCCTACAACCAAATCTTGTGTGAACTAGCTAGCTAATTAACATCTGCCAAAAGAGAAAACATGGCCTATTGTGAGTTACCTGTATGCTATCTGTTTGTTTGCTCTGAAAGTTCTTTGTACATCTTATCTTTACAGGAAGTTAATATGTGTGTGTGTGTAGAATAAATAGTGTGTGATTTATTATTTGTGTCATTTGTGGGACAGTTATTCACACTGTGTTTCTGTTTGTACTGTAGGAAGATCATGTGCTCCAGCAACAGTCACCAGATGAGCTGAACACTACAGCAGGATCCAGTGGCATCAGCAACACATCAGCACACTCAGCCACAGAGTCCCAGCCCCCCCACAGCCATGCCCAGCAGCGGAGAGAGGGCGAGACTCCAGCTTTCAGCGCACCATCCTGTGGAGACCAGCAGGAGGAAGCTGATAGAGAGAGGACAGGCGTAATCACTGCCACGCAGGGCAGCAAGGCAGGGCACTGTAAAAGGAACCAGGAAGAGAAAGAGAAGAGGAGAGCAGAGACTGAGACGGGCGATAAGGCTGTTGCTGCTCCGACAAAGGCTTCACGAGCCATGGGCCACGCGCAGTCTCAGGAACACACGGAACATACGGAAGCTAAGCATCAGCCCCTAAGGACTACAGGCAGCAGCAGTAGTGGCTGTGGGGACACAAGCGTTCAGAGGACTATGGAAAGGCAGGGCGAGCCTGAGAACATCCAGGAGATGGAGTCAGGGGCTCCTGTGGAGAATGGACAGCACGACGGACATAGCGGTGAGGTTGAGGTGGAGTATGCTGAGGCCACTTCTGAATGTACTCTTCAGACTTTGACGGGAGCTGTGAGCCGCCATGAGGCACAAGCTGTAGAGGCACAGGACTCCGAACAAAGACAGGAAATCACTACAGCAGTGACAACTTATTCTGTGGAGCCCGAGTTGGCCGATAACAGCAACCAGACCCGGGAGTCTGAGAGGGGCGGTACAGACGAGAGAAAGACAGAGGCAGGAAACCCCAGCCAACAGACCAACGGTAGCACTGAGACAACCAGCAGCAGAAGTGGAGAGACTGACACCAACAGCATGAAGCAGAGCCCCATTATGGTGGAGGGAGAGATCAAGCGCAGCCATTCACACGGACCAGGTTACGTTACAACAAAAGAACCCAGTGAGCAGCAGGTCCTGGATCAGCACGTTAAGGATACAGTGGAGGTAGTGGCAACCCCACAACAGCCAAGGCAGGACCAGGATGGCGCCCACAGCCAGGGCCACGAGACTGGGCAGGAATGTGAGGAACAGCCGTCCACTGACTTAGCCAGCAGAACAGCTGAGGACAGAGAGAGTGGAGAGACCATGGGGCGACAACACTGTGATGTCACGGTCCACACATCCTCTTGTGAGGAGGGGGAACTCGTCCAGTCGGTCAGCTGCTCCACAGACAAACTGTCTGAGGGGACAGTCATAGGACAGGAGGCCCCTGGGAAGAAGGTGTCTGTACAGTGGGCATCGCTAGAAGAGGCAGACTCTCTGGCGTGTAGAGAGGAAATAGCAGCCACAGCAGTAGCAGTGGTGGCCGTAGCAGTAGCAGCTGCTGTAGCAAGCCTAGAACAATGCAACTCCAACTCCATGCTGGAGGGAGGCCAGGTACAGGAAGCTGCCGCAGAGAGCCAGAGTAAGCATCAGACCGGACCCAAAGACACTGCACGAAGGTCAGGGGTCATGGTGTCTGAGGCCACTGAGAACCTTAGCACCTCAGACAGGGGTCTGACTGTCTCAGCAAGTCCGTTAGAGGAGGATGTGATGGTCAAGAACCCCTCAATGGGAGCGGATGAGTCTCATGTCAGACTGGGAGAGGAGAACAGTGATCTGTCCAATACCACACATGGGAGTGAGAATGGAGTGGAGGCCAGACTACCAGGCCTGAGTCTGACACAGGAAGAAAGTGTAGAAGCCAGCAGAGAGTGTGCAGACTCCCACTCGCACACGTTGTTACATGATGAAAGGGCTGTGGACAGACAGAGTGCTGAGGTCATATCCTCCTCCTCCTCTATTTCCCCAGAGAGATCCTCAGAGCTGACACATCAGGAGACCATCCCAGAGAGCTCGGCCCCTCCAGCCCCACCTGAACATACACATACACCCAGTGACTCGACCCTGACCACCCTTACACACTCAGACAGTGGTACATCCCTGAATCCAGAGCTGACTTCCCCCTTGGAGCTAGACAATGGAACAGGCCTGGATGATGAGCAGTACAGCACCTCTGTGGAAGTAGTCATTGGCATGTCCTTGGGCCTTCAGTCTTCAGACACACTGGAAAGCCTGGATGGAGAGTGTGTGAGAACACTGGATACTAAAGAAGAGCATTCTGAAGCTTTAAGACAGCTTAACAAGCCAGTGAAAGGTAAGGCCACAAAATAATATACATATAGCTAGTTTGTAGCTAGTTATGGCCCTTTTATATCCTGATTTTGCAGTTTTTGTCTTTGTTTTGCTTGCATAGATATTCATTTATTGCTCAAGAAGAATGCTTTTAGTATACAGTTTAAATATTTCAAAGAGGAAGATGACTATCGGCACTAGCTGAAATTCAAACAGATTTGGGTCATGAGGCTAACCTGAAGCTCATATTTCATTTACATGCACCCTCTACTGCAGGGGTCTCCAACCTTTTCTAGCATCATTTTTTATAGCTTTCAAATAGACACATTCTTCTATTCTCCCCCTGGTCCTTGGTGTACAAGAGATGTGTTTTCTGTCAATATATCTGGTAAAATAATGGTTAATAAACAACTATAAGGGGCCCCATAAAACTATATTTAGTAATTTCCCGGAATTCAGTTTTTTTTTCAGTAGGCCTAACAGCAGAAACATTCCTAGACTAACACATTCCTCTCTTGTTTAATGCACAATTTATGTTGAATTACACCAAAAAAATCATATTTGTTTAGTTATTTTCTAAGAGTTCAAAATTGGTCTTCTGATGCATTGACATTGACTCATCACATACATTTTCATAGTTTTAGATTGTTTTACTCTCAATATTACACTTATTCATAAAGAAATAATGAAAATGTATGTTCTGAGTCAATGTCAATGCATCAGAAGACCAATTTTGAGGTGATTTTCTGTTGTTGTTGTTGTGTAATACACCTTTAATTGTGTATTAAACAAGAGAATGTTTCTGCTGTTAGGACTTCTGATAGAGCACTTAGTTTGCAAAACAATGGCCAACCAATTGATACAAATAATCATATTCTGTCAGGTCAGCCTGCTCAGCAATTAACATTTACTTGAGAAGGTTTTTGGGGAAAGTCTTTCTGTCTACCCACAAGACGGTTATCATTAGCATCATTAACTGGCTACGTACAGGGTGATAGACAAATGCGCACACCAAACAGACAGACGAGCAATATTGCTGGAAATTAATACTGTGTTACGTTGGCATTTTAAGCCAATAGTGGTAACCAGGAGTGAGAAAATGTCAATGTGGCTTTGATTGGATAGTAGCCGGGAGCTTTATGTTTTTGACAGTTTGCGATGGAACGCATGAAAAAAATGCAAGTACTTTCAGAATTGCTTGGCAAGCTACTCATAGTTCGTATTCTTATCTTGTATTATTTCTTATTGTTGTTGCATTGTGGAGAAGGAACCTGCAAGTAAGCATTTCATTGGACGATGTATACCATGCGTATCCCATACATACGACTAATTAAAAACGTGGAACTTGAGGATGGCTGCGAGCTACTGTTAGCTGGTGATCTACCTGTTGGAGACCCCTGCTCTACTGTATACAGAATCTGAGCCTAGCCCAGCTGCTAAGTTCAGGCCCAGTGTGCATCCCTCAAATGCTGTTGAAGTGCACCGCCTGCTCTGAGGCATAGCACACTGTCATATGACTCTGAGCATGTGACCATTAGTTCAGCTATGTGTCAACTGCTGCTAAAGAGAGGCTGTCATTTGTCATGACATTCTGGCGATGTTGAACTACAGAATATTTACGTCAAACAAGTCCCCAAACAGAAACTAGAACAAAATGTAACTTAGCTAAGTCCATAATATTGTCAGCTTCAGTATGTGAATTAGAGAAGCTTGATTTTCAGGAGAAACATAACATGAGACTCTGGCCTCTGGTCCCTGAGTCAGTCTGAAAAGGTCAAAGGCTTCATATCAGTCATTTAGAGCGCTATGTGAATGGAGCTGGTATTTATGTATGTCAGTCTGTGTATCCAAGCAACAATACAATGATATCACCAGACCTTACAGTAGGTTCTGAAAATAGAGGTAGCCTGAACGGTGGTCTTCCACTCGGAGCCCCGGGCCAAATCTTGGCAGTCTGTAAGCACATGGCTACGCCCTGGCCCTTTCCCGTCTGGATGGGAATATGAAGTAGAATAGATCCTCTACATCTGCACTGATGTGGTATAAATAGCAGGGCAGTGTTGACTGATGCTCAGCAACATCATTGTTCCCTAATAGAAATGACTGTTTCCCCACACCTTTCCTCCTCTCTTCCTGCATGACAGCTGGTTTGTTGTTGCTATCCAAATGGTTGTCAAGGCATAGACCATTTTATACATTAGATATTACTGGTATGATTCATTATTATGAGTTTATATTTTGAGTTGAAATGAAGTTTCACTTACTGAGAGGATTCTGTGTTAGTTTGTCCATAAGGTCATGGCTTCATATTCCTCTTCCTGTGTCATCATACAGTCCCTGTGTCATACCTATGTCTCTAACTGTATCTCTCCCCAGACAAAGACATAGTCTGTCCATCCCAGGGAGAAGAGAAGGAGAAGAAGGAATCCCTCTCAGACACGGCAGACTCTACACTGGTGAGTTTATGTTTATGTGTTTATGAATTTACAGTCCCAGGTTGTTTAATAACTTGGAACCTAAGTAAAAACGTACCGTGACTCCAGTTCCCACAAATCAGGGGGAAGTCACATGTAGTCTGATTAATGTAACATTTTTCATGACTGGGAGACTATTTGTTTCTGGGAAGCAGTCTCACCTGACCTCACTAAATAAACCCTTTTTCATGTTTGCCTTCACTTTTGGGGATGTCAGTACAAACATGACGCACTTTTCGGCCTGATAAGTTGAACTCTGTCTTTTTAAAGTCGGGTGGGAAGATATGGGAAAGCTGTGGCCATGCGGTTCACTGTGTGTGTGCGCCCATGCCCTGGCCTAAGTGTGCCCTGCCCTGCCCTGTTTAACCAGGAGAAAAGAAAGATGACCTCACTGTATCTTCTCTCCCCTGAGAGGAGTGATATGAGGGGTGAGAAACAAGCCGTAGAGAAGGAGGCAGAAATAACATAGTCTGACAGCAGCAGCAGAAGTGTGAAGGAAGGAAGGGAGGGAGAGGAAGTGTCTTATTACCAGCATGATACATCCACACCAGCAGGGCCAGGGCACTGCCCTCCATCACAGCTCTAGAAACATATCTCTTCCTATGGGAAGCCATATTGTTTCATACCCTTGTCATTCTCGGTTTTTGACCACCTGGTTCTAAAAGGTGACCTTCTATTGTATAGTAGGTATTAGAAACTTGGTGGTTCGAGCCCTGAATGCTGATTGATTGACAGCAATGGTATATCAGACCATTTATTTTTACTGTTCTAATTTCGTTGGTAACCAGTTTATAATAGCAATAAGGCACCTCTGGTGTTGTGGTATATGGCCAATATACTGGACCACGGCTAAGGGGCAGTATCCAGGCACTCCGCGTTGCGTCGTTCTTAAGAACAGCCCTTAGCCGTGGTATATTGGCCGTATACCACAACCCCTCAGGCCTTATTGCTTATTGATGTTATGGTGAGGGACTGACCTTGCAGATGTAGGCAGCCTTCCTTTGTGGTTGTCTTGTGGTGTTTTGTGTCAGCATAGGCCACAGAGCCTATGTGACTGGGATGATGTCATACTGTATACTTCATTCATGTCATATGATTCAGCCACAAACACATGGTGTGTGGCACCACTGTTGCAATCACACAAACAATCACACCACAATCTCACAGTGTGCTCGTCATCGACGTTGTTTAGCTTAAACTCTGTCTGCAACTATGATAATTGTCTTTCCTCATGAGGTACTTTAGTATTGTTTAGCTCTAATTTGTTCTGTACTTCTCTTCCCCCCCACACTCTGTGAATGTGGTGGAGCTGTGCTGCTCTCATGCTAATCTGGGGAGTGGCATGTAGACATATACAGTGCCTTCAGAAAGTAGTTATTCCACATTTTGTTGGGTTACAGCCTGAATTAAAAATGTTTCACCCATCTACGGTACACACAATAGCCCGTAATGGCAAAGTGAAGACATGTTTTAATTTTTTTTTTTGTAAATGTATTGAAAATTAAATACAGAAATATACCTTTGGCAGCGATTACAGCTGTGAATCTTTCTGGGTAAGTCTCTAAGTGCTTTCCACACCTGGATTGTGCAACATTTGCCATTATTATTTTCAAAATTCTTCAAGCTCTGTCGATTTGGTTGTTGATCATTGGTGGACAACCATTTTCAAGTCTTGCTATACATTTTCAAGCAGATTTACAGTACCAGTCAAACGTTTGGACACACCTACTCATTCAAAGGTTTTTCTTTATTTTTACTATTTTCTACATTGTAGAATAATAGTGAAGACATCGAAACTATGAAATAACACATACGGAATCATGTAGTAACCAAAAAAGTGTTAAACAAATCAAAATATTTTTTATATTTTAGATTCTTCAAAGTAGCCACTCTTTGCCTTGATGACAGCTTTGCACACTCTTGGCATTCTCTCAACCAGTTTTGTGTTGAGGAAAAAAGTAAATTGCTTTGCCACATTTTTTGCAGTGTAACTTTCATGCCTTGTTGCAAACAGGATGAATTTGGAATAGGTCTATTCTGTACAGGCTTCCTCCTTTTCACTCTATCAATTAGGTTGGTAATGTTAGCTTATAATGTTGTTGATCCATCCTCAGTTCTCCCCTATCACAGCCATTATATTCTGTAACTGTTTTAAAACCCTCAAGTCAATTTCCGCACCCCTACAGGAATCTAATTAGCATATTATAATTTTTTAATCCCGAAAATGTTTCTTCTCAGACTATTATGACCCCTCTATTATGACCCCAACATGTCAGTTGTTTTGCTATAGGATGCCTACAAGCCTCAAAAGACCTGTCTGAAAATAGCCTAGTACCAGTTTAAAAAACTAATGGAAGTATACACTGAGTTTACAAAACATTAAGAGCATCTTCCTAATATTGAGTTGCACCCCCCCCCCCCCCTGCCTTTTGCCTTCAGAACAGCCTCAATACATCGGGGCATGGACACAAGGTGTCAAGTGTTCCACAGGGATGCTGGCCCATGTTGACTCCAATGCTTCCCACAGTTGTGTCAAGTTAGCTGGATATTCTTTGAGTGGTTGACCATTCTTGATACACATGGGAAACTGTTGAGCATGAAAAACCCCGCAGCGTCGCAGTTTTTGACAGGTGCGCCTGGCACCTACTACCATACCCCGTTCAAATGCACTTAAATCTTTTGCCTATTCACCATCTGAATAGCACACATGCATAACCCATGTCTTAATTGTCTCAAGGTTTAAAAATCCTTCTTTAACCTGTCTCCTCCCCTTCATCTACACTGATTGAAGTGAATTTAACAACTGACATCAATAAGTGATCCCAGCTTTCAACTGGATTCACCTGGCCAGTCTATGTCATGGAAAGAGCCGGTCCCCCCCCCCCCCCCCCCCCCCAAAGGTTTAGACACTAGACGGTTAAAGTCACAATTGGCCTCATGGTGAAATCCACCACATCCATCTCCGGCAACTGAGTTAGGAAGGATGCCTGTATCTTTGTAGTGACTGGGTGTATTAATACAGCTTCCATGCTCAAAGGGATATTCAATGTCCATTTTGTCAGTGCCCTCCTATGGGCACCAGTAGGTGCCCTCCTTTGTGAGGCATTGAAAAACCTAACTGGTCTTTGTGGTTGTAACTGTGTTTGAAATTCACTGCTTGACTGAGGGACCCTACAGATAATTGTATGTGTGGGGTACAGAGATGAGATAGTCATAAAACATCTCCTGAACTTATTTAGGCTTGCCATGACAAAGGGGTTGAATACTTATTGAAGACATTTCAGCTTTTCATTTTTTATTAATTTGTAAACATTTCAAAAAACATAATTCTACTTTGACATTATGCGGTATTGTATGTAGGCCAGTGACAAGATATATCAATTTAATAAATGTTTAATTCAGGCTGTAACACAACATCATTTGGAAAAGGTAAAGGGGTGTAAGTAGTTTCTGAAGGCACTGTAGACAGGGCCACTATCACAGCTCTCTCTTGGCCAGACTCCCACCTCCTTACATTGTTAGCATTTGAGAGGAATTACACTAACTCTGGAGCACTCTCTCTTAAGAAACTCACACAATGTTGTGTGTAATTTCAGACTATTGTTTTAGTTGCTGAAATCAGTTGTTTTGGATAAAAAATGTCATTTTATGTGACGTCGGAGCTCCAGTCCGCCAACACTAGTCGCCGCTCAACTCCGTCGTAAATCATGAAGTTGAGTTTAACAGGAACAGGAACCTTGACACTTTTATTTCAATGGTAAATGGCCTGAGTAAACTATCTTATTTATTCACAATCTTTGGTTTCTGCCTCATTGATAATGACAACGTGTCAGAGAGACAGATTGGAGGAGATGCCTGGAATTATAACTTGATGCTTGTCACCAACAGAGAGACGTCTTACATCAACTGGAGCTGCATGTTGGCCGACAGACTGCACCAGAGATTTACATTTGTTTGAAAATGTTGATGACCAAAGTTTTCAACAATACATGGATCATACAAAGGAGAATATAGAGCACTTACAAATTCACTATTATATTGATGATATAAAGTAAGATGTTACGTTTGTGGAATGCTTTGTGTTGACATGCGTCACAGATTTTAGTGTGAAGGAGGTAATGCGAGGTACAGTTGAGTAATCTTCGAAAAACAGAACTCTTGAGTACTGTGGGGGAAGAGTTGCAGAGAGCAGCCTGGAGAGAAGTAAGTCCTGAAAGACAGAGCAGATGGAGCTTCTGTTCCTGCCAGCCCTGGCTGTGTGTCCTCAGGCACCCCCTTGTGTTGTGTTCTAGTATAACTACCTCCAGATGTGTGCTTGGGCTGCTCTCCGCTACAATTCATATGGTTTAACAAGAAAAAGACAACACAGATTATTAAAAGTTGTTTTTATTCTTCTCCAGAAGCCTTGGTTCAGTAATATTTTAGAGGCATTCATGAGAGCCTGCAGTTTAGTCAGCAATTGTGATTAGGAAGGGTAATGATTTTTTGAGTTTTCACAGGTTACCAAAGCGAGCATGTTAAGGCTGTTATAAATCTGGCACTCGTCCTTACTGCAGTGAAATGGGCTGCATGGGCACTGTACAACTTAGTAGGTCCTGAGGCTGCTCAGTGCTCCATTCATAACAGGAAGGAGGTTTTCCACCATATTGTTTGATTTTGGGGACGATTGGGTTGGGAGGAAGGGGTAGCTTGTGAAGTCTTCAGTGAGATTGATCAGTGGAGCTAGACAAACACACTGAGCCTGTTCATAGCTCACTGAGTCTGACCATGGTGAGTCTAGCTGTCGTGAGTGTGTGTGAGAAGGGGAATATCAGTCATTTCGCTAAGTCTTTACACATGTCCCTCTTCTTCTCCCTCCCTCTGGTTTCTCGTCCTCTTCCTCCGTAGGTCCTCTGTAGTTGTACAGCAGGATACACGCTTAGAAAAAAGGGTTCCAAAAGGGTTCTTTGGCTGTCTCCATAGGAGAACCCTTTTTGGTTCCAGGTTGAACCCTCTATGGAAAGGGTTTTACATGGAACCCAAAAGGTTTCTACTTGGGTCAAAAAAGGGTTCTTCAAAGAGTTATCTTATGGGGACAGCCAAATAACCCTTTTAGGTTGCTGCCATGCTATGTTGTTGTCTTAGGTCTCTCTTTATGTTGTGTTGTGGTGTATCTCTTGTCATGACGTGTGTTTTGTCCTATATATATTTTTTAAATGTATTATCCTAGCCCCCATACCCGCAGGAGGCTTTTTGGTAGGCCGTCATTGTAAATAAGAATTTGTTCTTAACTGACTTGCCTAGTTAAATAAAGGTTCAATAAAAAATGTAAAAAGTCTAGATGGCACATTTCTTTTTCCTAAGAGTGTATGAGGAAACATAACCGTGCAGTTTGTTTTTCTTTCTTTCTCTCTAGCCCCTTTCTCTCTAACACCTACTGTAGGGAGGTCCTACACCAGCGTAGGTCCTATAGGGTTATAGTCCTATAACAGCCTACAGTGAGGGAAAAAAGTATTTGATCCCCTGCTGATTTTGTACGTTTGCCCACTGACAAAGAAATGATCAGTCTATAATTTTAATGGTAGGTTTATTTGAACAGTGAGAGACAGAATAACAACAAAAAAATCCAGAAAAACGTATGTCAAAAATGTTATAAATTGATTTGCATTTTAATGAGGGAAATAAGTATTTGACCCCCTGTCAATCAGAAAGATTTCTGGCTCCCAGGTGTCTTTTATACAGGTAACGAGCTGAGATTAGGAGCACACTCTTAAAGGGAGTGCTCCTAATCTCAGTTTGTTACCTGTATAAAAGACAACTGTCCACAGAAGCAATCAATCAATCAGATTCCAAACTCTCCACCATGGCCAAGACTAAAGAGCTCTCCAAGGATGTCAGGGACAAGATTGTAGACCTACACAAGGCTGGAATGGGCTACAAGACCATCGCCAAGCAGCTTGGTGAGAAGGTGACAACAGTTGGTGCAATTATTCGCAAATGGAAGAAACACAAAAGAACTGTCAATCTCCCTCGGCCTGGGGCTCCATGCAAGATCTCACCTCGTGGAGTTGCAATGATCATGAGAACGGTGAGGAATCAGCCCAGAACTACACAGGAGGATCTTGTCAATGATCTCAAGGCAGCTGGGACCATAGTCACCAAGAAAACAATTGGTAACACACTACGCCGTGAAGGACTGAAATCCTGCAGCGCCCGCAAGGTCCCCCTGCTCAAGAAAGGACATATACATGCCCGTCTGAAGTTTGCCAATGAACATCTGAATGATTCAGAGGACAACTGGGTGAAAGTGTTGTGGTCAGATGAGACCAAAATGGAGCTCTTTGGCATCAACTCAACTCGCCATGTTTGGTGGAGGAGGAATGCTGCCTATGACCCCAAGAACACCATCCCCACCATCAAACATGGAGGTGGAAACATTATTCTTTGGGGGTGTTTTTCTGCTAAGGGGACAGGACAACTTCACTGCATCAAAGGGACGATGGACGGGGCCATGTACCGTCAAATCTTGGGTGAGAACCTCCTTCCCTCAGCCAGGGCATTGAAAATGGGTCGTGGATGGGTATTCCAGCATGACAATGACCCAAAACACACGGCCAAGGCAACAAAGGAGTGGCTCAAGAAGAAGCACATTAAGGTCCTGGAGTGGCCTAGCCAGTCTCCAGACCTTAATCCCATAGAAAATCTGTGGAGGGAGCTGAAGGTTCGAGTTGCCAAACATCAGCCTCAAAACCTTAATGACTTGGAGAAGATCTGCAAAGAGGAGTGGGACAAAATCCCTCCTGAGATGTGTGCAAACCTGGTGGCCAACTACAAGAAACATCTGACCTCTATGATTGCCAACAAGGGTTTTGCAACCAAGTACTAAATCATGTTATGCAGAGGGGTCAAATACTTATTTCCCTCATTAAAATGCAAATCATTTTATAACATTTTTGACATGCGTTTTTCTGGATTTTTTTCTTGTTATTCTGTCTCTCACTGTTCAAATACACCTACCATTAAAATTATAGACTGATCATTTATTTGTCAGTGGGCAAACGTACAAAGTCAGCAGGGGATCAAATACTTTTTCCCCTCACTGTAGGTCTTTTTTGGTTATGGTCCTGAACTAGCCTAGGTCCTAAGCCCAGAGCTCCATAGGTGCCATGTATTTAGCAGAGACCCAGTCTCTCTATGTTTGTATGCATCAGGGCTTTACAAAGGCCCCTTCACAGTGCTCCCCCTTCCCTCCCTCCCCCTCTACCACCTCTCTCAACCCACCCTGACCCACTGCCTTTTATGATAATTGATCCTTCTTTCAGGGGACGAGCTGCACCCACACCACTATGCTAACTGAGCAGGCAGCATGGGAAATTATACGCTTATTGAAATTTTGTGAATTCTGTGTTCTTAAATGTTTTGAAAGGGCTGTTATTTACAGTAGGCGTGTGTTGAGAGTTTGTTGTGGTATGTGAACGACGGCCTTCAAAAAGAAGGCCGTCCTTTGTTAGCGCAGCACGAGAGGCTGGAGGAAATATGGAAGTGTTTACTGTTAGAACGGTCGGGTGGGGGCGGGGCACGCAGATCAGTCTCAATAGAAACAGGAAGCTTTGGCTATGAGGGTGATTTGTGTGTGTGTGCATTTCTGTGTGTGTGCATTTCTGTGTGCATTTGCATGTGTGTGTGTGCCCTTGAGAGTGTTCTGTGCTGTTTTCTCATTTTCAGGCTATGCACTCTGTGTGCACACTGTGTTTCTATCAGCTTGCATGGCTTTGTCCTGTCTTTGCTCTCGTGTGTGACTTCCTATTCAGAATGGCTGCTAAGCCAGACTGCCAGTTGATAGAACTATCTTAGCAATTGTAATAATGATGTAACAATGTGAATTGGTTGGACATTTCTTGCGAGTTACACAGTCGGAAGGAAAAAGGGAAGCTAAACCACATGTTTTCCCCCTTCTCCATAGTGATAGGTTTTAACCAATGAGAACGATCTGACTAGAAAACCCTCCTAAACAAGATGGGCACATCATGTATTTTGGTCTGTTCTTTTCTGTTCCTCTCCTAATGTTATGTGTAGTGTGCCCTGGGGAGTAGTAGGATTAGGGCCAAGTTGCTCTTGTTTCCAGGGGTTGTGTTGCGTTCCGCTCAGCTGCCCAGACGTGTTAGTTAGAACTGAAGGAGCCCCAGCCGTCTCAAGTCTCTCTCTCTCGTCATGTGGACAGTTTGTAATGGTTGCCATGCTTCCAGCTGTTTGTCCTTTCCATTGATCTGTCTGCAGATGGAGTTTTTTCCTGCTTTTTTTCCAGTCTTTCACACAGAGGGCAGTTCTGCATTCTCCTTTGCTTCTGTTCCCGGTGGTTGAGGTCATTTTACTCACATTGAGATATGAATTGTGAGCTTACTGATAAGCTTGGGATGTTTACCATGCATTTACTGTTTCTACTTAAATATATGTTTCTAATTAAAACAATTATTAACTGTAGTGTTATTTAATAGAAACCTATGGGAGAAGTAACAGTATTTGATTTTGATTATTTGTGTAGTTGTTTGACATTTTACTGCATTGTTAGGAGCTAGTAACATAAGAATTTCACTGCACCCACTATAACATTTTCTAAACTGTGTATGTGACTAATACACTTTTATTTGATAGTTTCCCTTAGGAAAGTACTTATCTTTCTTCCTTACGGCCGAGGAATCACAGTTTGTAGGAGAGCATCCCTCTCCTGTAGTCAGGGTGGCAGTATTCAGGGCAGGCCTCAGAGGCTTCTCTCATGGCTGGCTACCTTAGACTATTTCCAAAGACACACGCTCTCTCCCTGCTGCTCAGCATCACTGCACAACACTGTTCAACTCATCACTAAAGAGACACAGGAAGAGGAAATAGATGGAGATAGAAGGGAGGATAAGAGGACGGGAAATGAACAGAAAATGGAAATAGATGAATAGAGGAAAACGGCCAAAAAAGCAGTATCAGTAAAAGGGAGGAGAGGAAAAGAGGGAGAGGCTCAGTGAGTAACAGTGAATTTGAGAGGAGGGAGGAGTGTGTGGGAGAGAGGGAGGGAGGGTCAGACCCAGGGGCTGGTTCTGTGAGCAGATGTGAGAAGAGTTGCTCATTTTCCCAAAACTTTACGAAGGACTCCACAAGCCTGGGCTTCATGTTGGAATCTAGCGCCTTTCTGTTAATAACCACTCCTTTTCACTGCCTGGAAAGATGTACGAGCGACACAAGCGGAGGTATAGTCTGCGTGGAAAGGGGGAGAGAACAGTGGATGTCGTTTTGATAAAGGTATGGATGGACAGAGAATCTTTTCAGTTGCCACATGAGAGAGACCTCTACTCCTATGGATATATGGTCATGGAAATATTTTGGAACTAGTTTTTATAAATGTGTGTTTTGTGTTTTAGCTTTTCTTCTCTGCTGTATCCGTGTGGTAACAAATTAGATTTCATATATACGCCGCAAAAATGGCTCACATTTCATGTCACAGAAACATTATTTAGTCGCTGAGTGTGTATTGTCTGGTTGTGTCTAATTGTTAGCTGTTCCTCTGTGTGTGCTCAGGAGGTGTGGAGTGTGTGTGTGAGCCATTGGTAGATGGGCACACTGACAGCCTCTAGGAGTGTGCTCTCAGGGTGGAGTTTGTTTTTGGATGGAGAGTGGAGGCCTGCAGGCCAGATCCCATTAATATCCATTCTCTTTCCCTCTTTCTCTCTTTCATTCTGTCTTTCTCTCTTTCTCTCTCATTCTCTCTGTTTTCTCTTCCTTTCTCTCCTCTCCCGCTCTGTCTCTCTCTCCCTTTCTCTTTCTATCACTCTTTCTCCTTGTTTATTTTGGTTGACTCTTTGTCTGTGTGCAAAGTGAGTCACTGAATACAATGCTAGGATTCTGCATGTGATGCATATTCGGTTGTCTGTGTGTGTTGGGATAGATTATGCCTCAAATATCTCATTGACTTGTCAAAACCTGTCCCCTTTTTATTTCTACAGATAAAACATTTTATTTAAAAAAGAATACAGCTTAGATCATGTTTTCCCATAGATATTCACAGATACAACCTTATAAAACAGGCAAACCTGAATTTGTTTTCTGTAAAACACAATTATTGCTCAAGGGTATGGCAACCTTTTCAGTGGAGGATGAAGGATTTGAGTGATATTCATAGCATCTCTCACATCATTATCACTTCAAGCATGTCTCCCTACTGTAGCTGGATGGCACTGGGAACAGTGGTGGAATGTGTCTTGTGGGCTTTGGGCTGGTGAATATACAGTATATGTAGTGGTAAGGAAGGGCACTTTATTTGTATCTGAGAGAGGCCAGCCCAAATCAGCAGAGCCTGTTCAAGCACTTGGACAGAGTAGAGTGGCCTGTGCATTAGGTGTGTGATAAGGGGTCAGGCTGCATCTCTGTGGCTAGGCGTCAGACTCTATCTTTGGGCTTGAGACCTGGGATCTCTCCTCTCTGCTCGCCATCATCTTTGGATGTCACAGAACAGGCCAGACTAGCATTGGACAGTGATGAGATTTGACACCTGGTAGGTCGCTCCGCTTGGATGTCGGCCCACCACCTCAAGCTCAACCTCGACAACACGGAGTTGCTCTTCCTCCCGAGGAAGGCCTGCCCGCTCTAAGACCTCTCCATCACAGTTGTTAACTCCATGGTGTCCCCCTCCCAGAGTGCAAAAATCCTTGGCGTGACCCTGGACAACACCCTGTCTTTTTCTGCAAACATCAAGGCAGTGCAGGTTCATGCTCCCGCAGGTTCATGCTCTACAACATCTGTAGAGTACAACCTTTCCTCACACAGGAAGTGGTGCAGGTCCTAATCCAGGCACTTGTCATCTCCCGTCTGGACTACTGCAGTTCTCTGTTGGCTGGGCTTCCTTCATATGCCAAAAAACCCCTGCAACTTATCCAGAAAGCCACAGCCCACCTGTTGTTCAACCTTCCCAAGTTCTCCCATGTCACCCCGCTCCTCCACCGACTCCACTGGCTTCCAGTCGAAACTTGCATCCACTACAAGACCATGGTGCTTACCTACAGAACAGCAAGAGGAACTGCCCCTCCATACCTTCAGGCTATGCTGAAATCATACAACCCAACCTGAGCACTCCGTTCTGCCACCTCTGGTCTCTTGGCCGTCCCACCCCAACGGGAGGACAGCTCCCGCTCAGCCCAGTCTTCTCTGTCCTGGAAATGGTGGAACCAGCTTCACCCTAATGTTAGGACAGCGGAGTTCCTGCCCATCTTCCAAAAACAATTGAAACCCTACCTCTTAAAAGAGTATCTTAAAACCTTTTACGGCTAGGGGTTCTGCTAGCGGAATGTTTCGACAACATCCGGTGAAATGACAGAGCGCGAAATTCAATTATTTTTTACAAATATTTAACTTTCATACATTGACAAGTGCAATACACCAAATGAAAGCTTAACTTCTTGTTAATCTAGCCACCGTGTCAGATTTCAAAAATACTTTACGGCGAAAGCAAACCAGGCTATTATCTGAGGACAGCACCCCATCAAACAAACACATGACAATCATAATTCAACCCGCCAGGCGCAACACAAAACTCAGAAATGAGGTAAGTTAAGGCAATAAATAGGCAATGGTGGCGAAGTAATTACAATATAGCAATTAAACACTGGAATGGTAGATGTGCAGAAGATGAATGTGCAAGTAGAGATACTGGGGTGCAAAGGAGCAAGATAAATGAATAAATACAGTATGGGGATGAGGTAGGTAGATATATGGCCTGTTTACAGATGGGCTATGTACAGGTGCAGTGATCTGTGAGCTGCTCTGACAGCTGGTGCTTAAAGCTAGTGAGGGAGATATGAGTCTCCAGCTTCAGAGATTTTTGCAGTTCGTTCCAGTTATTGGCAGCAGAGAACTGGAAGGAAAGGCGACCAAAGTAGGAATTGGCTTTGGGGCTGACCAGTGAGATATACCTGCTGGAGCGCATGCTACGAGTGGGTGCTGCTATGGTGACCAGTGAGCTGAGATAAGGCGGGGCTTTACCTAGCAGAGACTTGTAGATAACCTGTAGCCAGTGGGTTTGGCGACGAGTATGAAGCGAGGGCCAACCAACGAGAGCGTACAGGTCGCAATGGTGGGTAGTGTATGGGGCTTTGGTGACAAAACGGATGGCACTGTGATAGACTGCATACAATTTGTTGAGTAGAGTGTTGGAGGCTATTTTATAGATGACATCGCCGAAGTCGAGGATTGGTAGGATGGTCAGTTTTACGAGGGTATGTTTGGCAGCATGAGTGAAGGATGCTTTGTTGCGATATAGGAAGCCGATTCTAGATTACATTTTGGATTGGAGATGCTTAATGTGAGTCTGGAGGCAGAGTTTACAGTCTAACCAGACACCCAGGTATTTGTAGTTGTCCACGTATTCTAAGTCAGAGCCGTCCAGAGTAGTGATGCTGGACAGGCGAGCAGGTGCGGGCAGTGATCGATTAAATAGCATGCATTTAGTTTTACTTGCGTTTAAAAGCAGTTGGAGGCCACGGAAGGAGAGTTGTATGGCATTGGAGCTCGTCTGGAGGTTAGTTAACACAGTGTCCAAAGAGGGGCCAGAAGTATACAGAATGGTGTTGTCTGCATAGCGGTGGATCAGAGAATCACCAGCAGCAAGAGCAACATCATTGATGTATAGAGAGAGGAGAGTCGGCCCAAGAATTGAACCCTGTGGCACACCCATAGAGACTGCCAGAGGTCCGGACAACAGGCCCTCCGATTTGACACAATGAACTCTATCAGAGAAGTAGTTGGTGAACCAGGCGAGGCAATCATTTGAGAAACCAAGGCTGTCGAGTATGCCAATAAGAATGTGGTGATTGACATAGTCGAAAGCCTTGACCAGGTCGATGAATACGGCTGCACAGTAATGACTCTTATCGATGGCGGTTATGATGTCGTTTAGGACCTTGAGGGTGGCTGAGGTGCACCCATGACCAGCTCTGAAACCAGATTGCATAGCGGAGAAGGAACGGTGGGATTCGAAATACTCGGTAATCTGTTTGTTAACTTGGCTTTCGAAGACCTTAGAAAGACAGGGTAGGATAGATATAGGTCTGTAGCAGTTTGGGTCTAAAGTGTCACCCCCTTTGAAGAGGGGGATGACCGCGGCAGCTTTCCAATCTTTGGGAATCTCAGACGATTCGAAAGAGAGGTTGAACAGGCTAGTAATAGGGGTTGCAACAATTTCGGCAGATCATTTTAGAAAGAGAGGGTCCAGATTGTCTAGCCCGGCTGATTTGTATGGGTCCAGATTTTGCAGCTCTTTCAGAACATCAGCTGTCTGGATTTGGGTGGAGAAAAGGAGAAATGGTGGGAGCATTGGCGGGTTGCTGTGGAGGGTGCCGGGCAGTTGACCGGGGTAGGGGGAGCTAGGTGGAAAGCATGGCCAGCCGTAGAGAAATTGTTATTGAAAATCTCAATTATAGTGGATTTATCAGTGGTAACAGTGTTTCCTAGCCTCAGAGCAGTGGGCAGCTGGGTGGAGGTGCTCTTATTCTCCGTGGACTTTACAGTGTCCCAGAACCTTTTTGAGTTAGTACTACAGGATGCAAATTTCTGTTTGAAAAAGCTAGCCTTAGAACTAGGAATAGATACAGTCCTTGTGTGTATTTGTTCCTAACTTCCCTGAAAAGTTGCATATCACGAGGGCGTTTCGATGCTAATGCAGAACGCCACAGGATGTTTTTGTGCTGGTCAAGGGCAGACAGGGCTGGAGTGAACCAAGGACTGTATCTATTCCTAGTTCAACATTTTTTGAGTGGGGCATGCTTATTTAAGATTGTGAGGAAGGCACTTTTAAAGAATAGCCAGGCATCATCTACTGATGGGATGAGGTCAATGTCATTCCAGGATACCCCGGCCAGGTCGATTAGAAAGGCCTGCTCGCAGAAGTGTTTTAGGGAGCGTTTGACAGTGATGAGGGGTGGTCGTTTGGTCGCAGTCCCATTACAGATGCAGGCAATGAGGCAGTGATCGCTGAGATCTTGATTGAAAACAGCAGAGGTGTATTTGGAGGGCGAGTTAGTTAGGATGACATCTATGAGGGTGCCCGTGTTTACGGATTTGGGATTGTACCTGGAAGGTTCATTGATAATTTGTGTGAGATTGAGGGCATCAAGCTTAGATTGTAGGATGGCCGGGGTGTTAACTTCTTGCATCTAGGCGTTCCGCTAGCGGAACCCCGTTCTGCCAGCGGAACGCCTAGTCAACAGCCAATGGAACAGCAGGGCGCGAAATTCAAAACATCAAAAATCTAATCATTTCAATTTCTCAAACACATGACTATTTTACACCATTTTAAAGATACAATTCTCCTAAATCCAACCACGTTGTCCGATTTTCAAAAAGGCTTTACAGCGAAAGCAAAACATTAGATTATGTTAGGACACCACCTAAACAAGAAAAGCCACACAGCCATTTTCCTAGCAAGGAGATGTATCACAAAAACCCGAAATCCAGCTAAAATGAAGCACTAACCTTTGGCGATCTTCATCAGATGACACTCCTAGGACATCATGTTACACAATACATGTATGTTTTGTTCAATCAAGTATATATTTATATCCAAAAACAGCATTTTACATTGGCGCGTGATGTTCAGAAAATGATTAGCCTCCAAAACTTCCGGTGAATGACCACAATGTGCACAGTCATTTACAGAAATACTCATCATAAACGTTGACAAAATATATAACAATTATTGAAGAATTATAGATATACTACCTCTTAATGCAACCGCTGTGTCAGATTTCAAAATAACTTTACGGAGAAAGCACATTGTTCAATATTCTGAGTACAGAGCTCCGCCATCAATGCAAGCTATACAGTTAGCCGTCAAGCCACGGCGTCGTCAAAACTCTAAAATACTGTTATAAATATTTTCTTACCTTTGCTGATCTTTGGCGGAATGCACTCGGAAGGACTCCCACTTCCACAAGAAATGTTAATTTGTTTGATAAAGTCCATAATTTATGTCCAAATACCTCCGTTTTGTTGGCGCGTCCAGAACACCATTCCAAAGGCACGAGACGGGGGCACAAATCAATAGACGAAAAGCTCAACATTTCCATTACTGTTTGTAGAAACATGTCAAACACTATTTCCAATCAAACCTTAGGGTGTTTTTAACATAAACAATCGATAATATTCCAACTGGACAATAGCGTATTCAGAAGAAAATTAAAAAATGCTATCCATGCGTGAACCTCAGACTGTCCACTGCTTGAACCGGCTGTTATTCGGTCAAAATCCACCATAGAAGACTCAAACAACTTTGTAAAGACTGTTGACATCTAGTGGAAGCCTTAGGAAGTGCAAGTTGACCCCACAGACACTGTAGTTTCAATAGAAAATGGTCTGAAAGACTACAATTCTCAGACTTCCCACTTCCTGGTTGGATTTTTCTCAGGTTTTTGCCTGCCATATGAGTTCTGTTATACTCACAGACATCATTCAAACAGTGTTAGAAACTTCACAGTGTTTTCTATCCAAATCTACTAATAATATGCAAATATTTGACTCTGGGCCCGAGTAGTAGGCCGTTTAATTTGGGTACGTTTTTCATCCGGCCGTGAAAATACTGCCCCCTATAGCGAAGAGGTTAAGCATGTCCCAGTTTAGGTCACCTAGTAGCACGAGCTCAGAAGATAGATGGGGGGCAATCAATTCACATATGGTATCGAGGGCACAGCTGGGGGCAGAGGGAGGTCTATAGCAAGCGACAACAGTGAGAGACTTGTTTCTGGAAAGGCAAATTTTTAGAAGTAGAAGCTCGAATTGTTTGGGTACAGACTTGGATAGTAATACAGAACTCTGCAGGCTATCTTTGCAGTAGATTGCAACACCGCCCCCTTTGGCAGTTTTATCTTTGCGGAAAATGTTATAGTTAGCGATGGAGATTTCAGGGTTTTTGGTGGTTTTCCTAAGCCAGGATTCAAACAAGGCTAAGACATCCGGGTTGGCAGAGTGTGCTAAAGCAGTGAGTAAAACAAACTTAGGGAGTAGGCTTCTAATGTTAACATGCATGAAACCAAGGCTTTTCCAGTTACAGAAGTCAACAAATGAGAGCGCCTGGGGAGTGGGAGTGGAGCTAGGCACTGCAGGACCTGGATTAACCTCCACATCACCAGGCCGATGCTAACAGATAGTAGGTTGGAGTTAAACAAGCTAGCAGTTAGCAGATCGGGGCTGGCAAGCTAGCAGTTAGCAGACCGGGTTAGCAAGCAAGCAGTTGGCAGACCGGGGCTAGCAGTTAGCAGACCGGGGCAGGCAAGCTAGCAGTTAGCAGACCGGGGCAGGCAAGCTAGCAGTTAGCAGACCGGGGAAGGCAAGCTAGCAGTTAGCAGACCGGGGCAAGCAAGCTAGCAGTTAGCAGACCAGGGCTAGCAAGTTAGCCTTTGGGGACGTCGCGATGGGTTAAGTCGGTTTTTGCGGTGACGTCAATAGACCAGTTGTGGAATTAGTAGGGTTCCAAGTAGCTCTAGGTAGCTAGTAGGCCGCGGTTAGCAGAATGGGCCTTCAGCGAACGTCGCGCCTGAGGGGCTGTTGGAATCCTGCCGGGCAGATTATGTCAGTATTCCAGTCGTAGAGGGTCAGCGGGGTTCCGTGCCTCGTACCGGCAGTAAAAGGGGTCCGGATATTGTAGCCCAGGAGTGGGCTTCGGTGGTAGCACAGGAGCCCTGGCCGGGCTAGCTTCAGGCTAATTGGTGCTTGCTCCAGGATTGAAACGCTAGCCAGGAGTAGTCACCCGGGATTGCGGTTAGCTCGTTGCGAAGATCCTGCTTCTGGGCCTGAGTAGCAGGCAGTTTACTTTGGGCACGCTTTTCATCCAAATTTCCGAATCCTGCCCCCTATCCTAAAAAAGTTTAATAAATACCCAAATGTGTCTTTTCTTACTAGCACTGACTTTGCTAATAACTATTTTATTGAGGGAAAATGTACTTACTACAACTGTGATATGTGGTTGCTTTACATAGCTATCCTAAGATGAATGCACTAATTATAAGTCGCTCAGAATAAGAGCATCTGCTGTATCTGCTGTACGCCTTCCCTGTGGCTCAGTTGGTAGAGCATGGTGTTTGCAACGCCAGGATTGTGGGTTCGATTCCCACGGGGGACCAGTACAAAAAAAAAAAAAATGCATGAAATGAAAATGAAATGTATGTATTCACTACTGTAAGTCGCTCTGGATAAGAGCGTCTGCTAAATGATGAAAATGTAAATGTAAAATGTCTGTATCACTAAAATGTTAAATAACATTTTGGATGGCTTCAATACAGAGGAGAAGAGAGGACCAAGTACACTGTTATTGTGTTACTTTTTCCTAATTTTGAATGACTACCTCATCTCTGTCCCCCACACATACAATTATCAGTCAAGCAGTGAATTTCAAATAGATTCAAACACAAAGACCAGGGAGGTTTTCCAATGCCACACAAAGAAAGGCACCTATTGGTAGATTGGTATTTTTTTTAATTTAAAAGCAGACAATGAATATCCCTTTGAGCATGGTGAAGTTATTAATTACTCTTTGGATGGTGTATCAATACACCCAGTCACTACAAAGATACAAGCATTCTTTGTAACTTAGTTGCCAAAGAGGAAGGAAATCGCTCAGGGATTTCACCATGAGGCCAATGGTAACTTTAAAGCAGTTACAGAGTTTAATGGCTGTGATAGGACAAAACTGAGGATGGATCAACAACATTTTAGTTAGTCCACAAATTTTAATTTGTCTATTTTTTTATTTGTTATTTCACCTTTATTTAACCAGTTAGGCCAGTTGAGAACAAGTTCGCATTTACAACTGCGACCTGGCCAAGATAAAGCAAAGCAGTGCGACAAAAACAACAACACAGAGTTACACATGGGATAAACAAACGTACAGTCAATAACACAATAGAACAATCTGTATACAGTGTGTGCAAATGAAGTAAGGAGGTAAGGCAATAAATAGGCCATAGTGGCGAAGTAATTACAATTTAGCAATTTACACTGGAGTGATATATGTGCAGATGAAGATGTGCAAGTAGAAATACTGGTGTGCAAAAGAGCAGAAAAACCAAAACAAATATGGGATGAGGTAAGTAGTTGGTTGGATGGGCTATTTACAGATGATCTGTGTACAGCTGCAACGATTGGTAAGCTGCTCTGACAGCTGACGCTTAAAGTTAGTGAGGGAGTTATAATTCTCCAACTTCAGTGATTTTTGCAATTCGTTCCAGTCATTGGCAGCAGAGAACTGGAAGGAAAGGCGGCCAAAGGAAGGAATTGTAGGCTAGGTGCTGGCTGCATCATGTTATGGGTATGCTTGTCATCAGCAAGGACTAGGGAGTTTTTTTAGGATAAAATCAACGGAATAGAGCTAAGCAGACAAAATCCTAGAGGAGCCCCTGTCTTAGTCTGTTTTCCAACAGACACTGGAAGACAAATTCACCTTTCAGCAGGAGAATAACCTAAAACACATGGCCAAATATACACTGGAGTTGCTGATATTGAATATTCCTCAGTGGCCTAGTTACAGTTTTGTCTTTAAAATCTATGGCAAGACCTGAAATTGGTTGTCTAGCAATGATCCACAACCAACTTGACAGAGCTTAAATAATTTTTTTTGATAATAATGTGGAGTTATTGTACAATCCAGGTGTGCAAAGCTGTTAGAGACTTTCCCAGAAAGACTCACAGATGTAATCGCTGCCAAAGTTGATTCTAACATTTATTCTCTCGGGTGTGAATTCTTATGCAAATGAGATATTTCTGTATTTAACCTCGTCCCACCTAGTCAACAGGCAGTGGAATACAAATACAAATACCTCATAAATGCTATAACTTCAATTTCTCAAACATATGACTATTTTACACCATTTTAAAGACAAGACTCTTGTTAATCTAATCACACTGTCCAATTTCAAAAAGGCTTTACAGCGAAAGCAAAACATTAGATTATGTCAGGAGAGTACCCTGCCAAAAATAATCACACAGCCATTTTCAAAGCAAGCATATATGTCACAAAAACCAAAACCACAGCTAAATGCAGCACTAACCTTTGATGATCTTCATCAGATGACACTCCTAGGACATTATGTTATACAATACATGCATGTTTTGTTCAATCAAGTTCATATTTATATAAAAAACAGCTTTTTACATTAGCATGTGATGTTCAGAACTAACATACCCACTGCAAACTTCCGGTGAATTTACTTAATTACTCACGATTAACGTTCACAAAATACATAACAATTATTTTAAGAATTATAGATACAGAACTCCTTTATGCAATCGCGGTGTCAGATTTTAAAATAGCTTTTCGGCGAAAGCACATTTTGCAATATTCTGAGTAGATAGCCCGGCCATCACGGCTAGCTAATTTGACACCCACCAAGTTTGGCCCTCACCAAACTCAGATTTACTATAAGAAAAATTGGATTACCTTTGCTGTTCTTCATCAGAATGCACTACCAGGACTTCTACTTCAACAACAAATATTGTTTTGGTTCGAAATAATCCATAGTTATATCCAAATAGCTCCGTTTTGTTCGTGCGTTCAGGTCAGTATCCGAAGGGTGACGCGCGAGCGCATTTCGTGACAAAAAAATTAAAAATATTCCATTACCGTACTTAGAAGCATGTCAAACGCTGTTTAAAATCAATTTTTATGCGATTTTTCTCGTAAAATAGCGATAATATTCCAACCGGGCGACGTTGTATTCATTGAAAGAGAGAAAGAAAAACATGGAGAATTCACATGAACGCGCATCTCCAGTGTCACTGTTCTCAGCCTGACCACTCACAAAATCTCCTGCTGTTTTTCGCCCAGAGACTGGAGAGACGTCATTCCACTTTCTGGCGCCTTCTGAGAGCCAATGGAAGCCTTAAAAAATGTCACGTTACAGCAGAGATGCTGTATATTCGATAGAGATGCCGCAGAAGGAGAACAAATTGTCAGACAGGGCACTTCCTGTATGGAATCTTCTCAGGTTTTGGCCTGCCATATCAGTTCTGTTATACTCACAGACACCATTCAAACAGTTTTAGAAACTTTAGAGTGTTTTCTATCCAAATCTACTAATTATATGCATATTCTCGTTTCTGGGCAAGAGTACTATCCAGTTTAAATCGGGTACGTTTTTTATCCGGCCGTGCAAATACTGCCCCCTAGCCCCAACAGGTTAACTTTCAATACATTTGTAAAAATGTCTAAAAACATGTTTTCACTTAGTCATTATGGGGTATTGTGTGTACAGTAGATGGGTGAGGGGGAAAAAACAATTTGTGAACTAGTCAAGTAAAATAAATACTTTTTGAAGGCACTGTATATTAGAGACAAGATGGCCTCTATACCTTATTTATTGCATCTGTCTTACGACATCCCTCAAAAGTAGGGGTGACGGCGGTAGTAGTCAGATCAAATCTATTTTTCCTTAGCTTTGGTCCTCTCTCAGACTGACAAACTGTCCTGTGAAGTCCTTTGGTGTGGTATGGTCATGTGTGCCGTGAAGGGCGATGGCCAAGTGAACTCAGTGCCAGATAGACCAGGGTAAAACTCCTTGCTACTCGTTGCTAGTACCACTCCTGGGAGAAATCTTGAAATTATCCCCCCCCAGCTCTATTAACTATGCCTCAGCTTCAGAAAATGTAATCTTGGTAAAGCCACCTTCAGTTTTAGTGCCCCCCCATTTTTGGAATAGTCTACAAAACTCATCTTGACTCTGGTGCCTCTAGGGCAGTTTAGGACTTTAATGTTGAATGAATTTAATGAGTATTGCAACTGTTTGGATTTATTGTAAACAATTGTATTTGTGATGTTTGAAGCTGTAGTGTTGATTTATGTAATTTTCAGTTTATTTTTATTGATCATTTTGAATTTGTTGTATCATTGTCCTTAGGGCACCATTGTAATTGAGACCCTGGTCTCAATGGGTTCACCTGAATAAATAAAAGTTAAATAAAAATTTACAAATCTATTCCAAGTGCATGTATTGATCGTATGTGCGTAACACTGTAAGTACTGTAACAAAGCACTTCAAATTAGTTGTCTCCAAAGACATTCTACTCCCTTGCTGTGCCACTGTGTCACGCCAGCCATTGGCTGTCATTGTGGAAATGGCAAGTCTCTGTCTACCATACACTATATTTGGTTTATTTTCCATCAAGGACACATCTGAACATTGAGCCTCTTTCTCCACCCAACTTTATCAATTTTTAGCTGATCATCTACATTTCTCAGACAGCACAGGAGACAGGCTTAAGTCCTGAAATACTTTGTAAATGCATGCTAGTTTTGTATAGAATAGAATAAAATAGAATAGAACAAAAATGAATTATTATTCATTGTTGGATAAGAATGGATATGTGTCTGTACCTGCATGCATTGTATACAATAAGAACTGTGTCCATGTCTCATGTTCTATATTGTATGTTGCATATGTGTGTCCGGTGTGTGTCTGCTGTGGGGCCTGGACCCTGGGCTTCTGGAGGATAAGAGTGTAGTGTTCTCCTCCGCCCAGCGCTGCAGGGCACACAGAGGCTGCTCAGTGATTGACTGGGCTGTAGGCAGGCCCATTAGGCCTTGTGCATTGTCCACTAGCCACTTTGACTGTGCAGAGCCCCTGGTATAGAAGCCCCCTCCCCCCACATCCCTCTAGTGGGGCTAAGACAATTAACCACAAGCATGGGGAAATCCACGTTTTCACATTCCCACTACAGAGAAGAGCAATGTTCACATAGACTTTGTTCTCTCTCCCACTCTCTCTCTCTCTCTCTCTCTCTCTCTCTCTCTCTCTCTGTCTCTCTGTCTCTGTCTCTCTGTCTCTGTCTCTGTCTCTGTCTCTCTCTCTCTCTCACTCTCTCTCTCTCTCTCTCTCTCTCTCTCGCTCTCTCTCTCTCGCTCTCTCTCTCTCACATAACAAAAATGCATAGAGACTTTATTGGGTTTCATGCTTTGAAATATAATTGACTTTTACCTGACTCAATCAGTTCTGTCATCAAGTAAGTTGTCATTAGTAATGAATGTCAGTGCACATGTTTGTGTTGTGAAAGAAAGCAGTGGAATGGCTTCATAACTTAATTGTTGGACCATAAATCATAGTAGCCAATGGATCCTTTGTTCAGTGTTTCTTAATATTTCCATTTGTACTGTCTGTTTCAGTCTCTGGCCCTTAATGGCTGTTTAGTCCAGACAGGTAACTGACCGACTGATGTATTTCCTCTCTAACAAAAAGATCCTGGCCTTCTTGACTTTTCTCTCCTCAGTGGTGGAAACCAAATAGACAGTGAACTCTCCTCTGGAAGTCCAAATAGCTGATCATTTTCCTGCCCATTTTGAGAATATAGTAATACAGACCTGTGTTATGTATTGCATATTTCTTGATTACTGTGGCTCTGTGTGTGTGATTGAGTCAGAGTCGAGGTCTTCAGAAAGATATTTAGCCAAGATGTCACATAGGATTTCGCTGACTGTAGATCAGGTTGTGTGTCCTACCAACCCAGACTGCTAGGCTCATTAACATCACAATTGATTACTACACAACATGGCATCAGAATGGAATCCAGCTATGTGACCAGCAGTTTGTCAATGAACTGTGTCCGGTGTCAGAGTCCTGTGTTTGATGTGGACTGGGCACACAGTCAGGGGCCCAGGGGCCTGTCACAAACTCAACTGGGTCTGGGCTGATGGGACCATAGTCATTGATTCAGTCAGGACCTTTAAATCTTAGAGTCTGGTTGGATAAAGGGTGGTGCATTGTGGGGTTGGTCTGTGATAGGATGGGGTTGCCTTATGTGATAGGATCCTGGTGAGGTCTCCATAGGGTCATCTACAGGTTATGAAGGGATAGAAAGGTCCTAATGTGTCCTCTGTTTTTGTGATAAACCATACTTATGTCCGAATATGGGTCGTCTGGTGTGATACTGTCGAAGCATGTTGCGATGCGTCCGTGGGTTGTCTATGTGAGATAAACCTTGATGAGGTCCCAACGTGGGTTGTCTGTAAGTGATAAAAGCATGTTGAGATGTGGTCATGGGTCATCTATCTTTCCGCGGGTCGTGTGGTGTGATAAAGCCATTGTGTGGTCTGAGAGGATAGTATCTCCAGGTCACGTGTCCGTATTGCCCCCCTGGCCTGGGTCTGAGCAGCAGCAGCTGATAAGGGGAGGAACAGTATGGCCCTGTAATCAGCAGCTGCTCAAGCGTCTTTGTGTGTGTCACTTGCATGCACGAGTGCATTCGCATAATATACTCATGTAAACACACACACACATGTTTGTTTTACTATCCTTGTGGGGACTAAACAATTGATTCCCATTCAAAATCCTATTTTCCCTAAAATCTTAACCTAACCCTATTTCTAACCCTAACCCTAAACCTAACCCTTAAGCCTAAAATAGCCTTTTTTCTTGTGGAGATCGATGAAATATCCTCAATTGTCTGAATTGTCCTTGTTTTACTATTCTTGTGAGGACGTATGGTACCCACAAAGATAGTAAAAGCACACAGCCACACACACGCAAGCATGCACACACACACACACACACTTATACAAACACACGTACAGTACATGGGAGGATTGGCTCTGTAGTTGGCGACCTGGAGTCACATGATGAGTGGTCTGCCAGTGGGTGTGATGTTTGGGGCTGATGATGTATGATGGGGTACTGAGGCTGAGCGGTGTGAATCGCCTCTCTGTCCTCTTCAACTCTCCATGGCCAAGTTCTCAATAAACCCCTCCCTGGAGAAGTGTAATTATTGTAGTCACTATATTGTAAGTCTTGAAATCTTCAACTAATGTATTTGGGTTGTAATAAGGGCATCTACTAGAAAAAGCAATAGTTTATCTCTGTATGAATCTGAGTGTTTGTGTTCTCCCTCTTCCATTCTGCTGGTACTGCCATCTGAACAGTGAACACTCATCATCTTTATATTTCTTGAACTCCTGCTAGACCCAGAGCCTCAGACTGCTAGCAGCTGTTAGCTGAATGTCAATCAGGCCTCATGTTTACATGTGGGCAGAATTCCTCTCTAACTCCCAGTCCAAATTCCCAGCAGCATGTGTGGTGAGCAGCAGTCTCAGCTTAGCTCAGCCCAGGCTGTTCCAGACAGAGAGCTTGCTGCCTGTATGCTGCCTGTATGCTGCCTGTATGCTGCCTGTAGCAGATCTGGGCCCATGGGATAGGCCAGATGTGAGCCTGGCAAGTCAGATCGCGGCACAGTCCCACTGTTTGTGGTCTTTTATTCACGTGATTAGATTCTCTCTACCTCCAGGAATGTATTTCTTCTCCCTCCCCTATGCAAGGCTGGGTTCTATGGTAGGGAAAATGGTTCTGTGGTAGGGAAAATGGTTCTGTGGTAGGGAAAATGGTTCTGTGGTAGGGAAAATGGGGTCTTCCAAAGTAGAGGCCATCAATGTTAATGTCCTGAGACTAACACTACTGTAAGTCTGTCTGACTGTTCATACAACACCAACCAGCCAAGACAATGTGGTTGAGAATACTAGGAATTCTTCTCAGATTCTTGGGGTTTATGAAAATAGAACATTCGGAGAAACGGGCAGTTGGTGAATATCCAGTAGTGGTTTTGTCTCTCAAAAACAAAAAATGTTTACCCTCTACATTGCTGAAGACATCTGTTGTATAAGTTCAGTCTTGTTGATACCAAATGTCTACTGTTTACAGATCCACAAAGAGAAGGAGTCATTTTACCCTGTCCAGCCCTGCACAGATCCCACACTACAGGTGAAGACCACCATCCCAGAATGCACAGGTAAGAACGAGTCAAAATATGATGCCGTACTTTAGATGAGGCTAAGGGAACTTACATACAAATCTGTTAGTCAAAGGAACTCTGTCTTTAAGGCAGCTTGTCAGGGGAATTTGTATTGACAATTTCTGTCAGGCAGTCACTAATCATTGAGGGTTATATAAGATAGAGAGGAGCATAAATGAAGATTAGGAGGGTTGTCCGAGTTCCAGAGGTCCTTGCTTGGATCATGGAAGAGCATTTGCAAGAATGTAATTTGATTTCTGGAGGACCTACAGTATGTCTTAATCCTCTGAAATCAAGTTACAACCTCGCCTTTCCAACTGAGATCCTCCAGAAATCAAATTACATTCTGGCAAATGAGAGGAGAGGAGAGAGCAGCGCTTTGTAGGAGGAGAGAGAGAGGCTTAGGGCGTTTTCACACACAGTTCTGAGCTATAGTTCCAATCATTTTCATTATTTGTTACATTGTATTTTTTTCATTTGGTCCAGTTGTTTTCACATTGCCAAATATCAAACAAAGTAAATGCCTAAACAAAAACACGCTCAGGCAAGTAATTTACTAATTTTGTTGTAGCCTATGCTGCCTAATGAGGCCTATGCAATCACAATGGCCATATCGCATTTTGCGCATTCCATATCTCAAAGCCATATCAAGTATCTCTGTTGTAAAATAGTTTATATTGAGCGCAAAATTTAGAGTTGAGAAATAAAAATGATATCTACAGAAAGCTGAGAACTATGATAGCTGTGGTTTCCCCACAATTAGATTTGAAAATGTTATACAATAGGAACACTTTATTTGTTTTATCCTGGAACATAACTGTTTTCCCGGGAAAGGAGAGAGAGTGGATTGCTCCACACAGCAGTGAAACAGGTACAGGGCCAGGCAGACACTTTCTTTAGAGGAATGATGAGGTTAATGTACTTGACTTTTTGACCAAATCATGGTTTTAGCCTCCTAAAAATTTTTAAATGTTTAAGTAAGGTGACCATGTAGATAGAATGTGCAGCTCGCACCAATGCCACCAATTAAGAATTGAACTTGCACAGTGAAGACAAAGGGTCGAAAACGGCAACTAAATAGTCGCAGTCTGGAGCACTGAAATGATAAGGTCATTGATGCCGATAAGATGGGTATGGAATGGCACTGCTTTCTTTGAATCTTATCCCTACTGTACCATGTGTCCCTTCGGTATCACTGCACCCTTTGGTTGGCAGGCCAGACATGCAGCACACTGTGCAGCTCACGAACAAGGCTACCCTACCTCTACTACCTTTGATGTCCGAAGAAGATAGTTTATGTAGCTTATTATTTCATAGGATTTAGACTACTGTTCACATCTGTGCAGAGATTAGTTGCCATTAAGTAAGATTTCGCCGACATAAACTCGGCAAAAAAGAAACATCCCTTTTTCAGGACCCTGTCTTTCAAAAATAATTCGTAAAAATCCAAATAACTTCACAACTTCTTTGTAAAAGGTTTGAACACTGTTTCCCATGCTTGTTCAATGAACCATAAACAATTAATGAACATGCACCTGTGGAACGGTCGTTAAGACGCTAACAGCTTACAGACGGTAGACAATTAAGGTCACAGTGACTCTGAAAAACCCCAAAAGAAAGATGCCCAGGCTCCCTTCTCATCTGCGGGAACTTGCCTTAGCCATGCTGCAAGGAGGCATGAGGACTGCAGATGTGGCCAGGGCAATAAATTACAATGTCCGTACTGTGAGACGCCTAAGACAGCGCTACAGTGAGGCAGGAAGGACAGCTGATCGTCCTCGCAGTGGCAGACCATGTGTAACAACACCTGCACAGGATCGGTACATCCGAACATCACACCTGCGGGACAGGTACAGGATGGCAACAACAACTGCCCGAGTTACACTAGAAACGCACAATCCCTCCATCAGTGCTCAGACTGAGGATAACACAGTGCCACCGACATGGCCCACTACCAAGGACTGTGGGCTCTCCTTCTCCGTGGCCAACGTGTGTAAAACATTTAAGTGTGTTAACCCTCGCAAGGCTGCCGGCCCAGATGGCATCCCTATCTGCGTACTCAGAGCATGCGCAGACTAGCTGGTTGGTGTGTTTATAGACATTTTCAATCTTTCCCTTTCCCAGTCTGCTGTCCCCACTTGATTCAAGATGTTCCTCTACCCAAGAAGGCAAGGTAACTGAACTAAATGACTATCGCCCCGTGGCACTCACTTCTGTCATCATGAAGTGCTTTGAGAGGTTAGTTAAGGATCATATCACCTCTACCTTACCAGACACCCTAGACCCACTTGAATTTGCTTTCCGCCCCAATAGATCCACAGACGATGCAATCGCCAATTGCCCTATCCCATCTAGACAAGAGGAATACCTATGTAAGAATGCCGTTCATTGACTATAGCTCAGCATTCAACACCAAAGTACCCTCCAAGCTCATCATTAAGCTCGGGCCCTGGGTCTGAACCCCGCCCTGTGCAACTGGGTCCTGGACTACCTGACGGTTCACCCCCCAGGTGGTGAAGGTAGGAAACAACACCTCCACTTCACTGATCCTCAACACAGGGGCCCCACAAGGGAGTGTGCTCAGCCCCCTCCTGTACTCCCTGTTTACCCATGACTGCGTGGCCACGCACACCTCTAACTCAATCATCAATCAATCATCAAGTTTGTCAGACGACACAACAGTAGTAGGTCTGATAACCAACAATGATGAGACAGCCTACAGGGAGGAGGTGATGGCCCTGGGAGAGTGGTGCCAGGTTAATAACCTCTCACTCAATGTCAACAAAACAAAGGAGCTGTTTGTCGACTTCAGGAAACAGCAGAGGGAGCACGCCCCTATCCACATTGACGGTACCGCAGTAGAGAAGGTGGAAAGCTTCAAGTTCCTCGGCGTACACATCACTGACGATCTGAAATGGTCCACCCACACAGACAGTGTGGAGAAAAAGGCGCAATGGCATCTCTTCAACCTCAGGAGGCTGAAGAAATTTGTCTTGGCCCTTAAATCCCTGCACAATTGATAGCATCTTGTTGGGCTGTATCACCGCCTGGTACAGCAACTGCACAGCTTGCAACCGCAGGGTTCTCCAGAGGGTTGTGCGGTCTGCCCAATGCATCACCGGGGGCAAGCTACCTGCACTCCAGGACACCTACAGCACCCGATGTCACAGGAAGGCCAAAAAGATCATCAAGGACATCAACCACCCGAGCCACGGCCTGTTCACCCCGCTATGATCCAGAAATAGCCATCACTAGCCGGCTTCCACCCGGTTACGCAACCCTGCACCTTAGAGGCTGCGGCCCTATATACATTGACTTGGAATCACTGGCCACTTTAATAATGGAACCCTAGTCACTTTAATAATTTTTACATACTGCTTTACTCGTCTCATATGTATGTACTGTATTCTATTCTACTGTGTTTTAGTCAATGCCACTCAATCAAATATTTAGATATTTCTAAATCCCATTCTTTTACTTTTAGACGTGTGTGTATTGTTGTGAATCGTTTTTAGATACTACTGCACTGTTAGATACTACTGCATTGTAGTACTACTGCACATTTCGCTACACCTGCTATAACATCTGCTAAATATGTGTATGTGACCAATAACATTTGATTTGATCATAGCTTAAAAAGATCTCCAAATCACTGCAGCTCTGTATCTTGTGTTTCTGTTATGCTCTTCCCTTCGCTTTAGGCAACTTTCACTTCCACTGTTCCACTGGTTGTTAGGCCAAACAATGACAAAACAACAACCCATTCATACAGTATACTCAAATAGAATAAAATCCTTTCTGACATCAACATCCTGCCCAAAAGGATTGCAACTAGCGATGCAATGATGTTTTGCAGCACATTTTTCTTACTGATCATTTGACTGTGTTGTGATCAAAGTGGTGTATCTGGCCCAATTCTCTTAGAAAATGTGACCTTGATGATTAATCTTTCTGTTGTGTTTTGATTTTGGAAAATCTGATTGTATTTTAAAGCCTGTTGACTTCGGACTCCCGAGTGGCGCAGAGGTCTAAGGCACTGCATCTCAGTGCCAGAGGCGTCGTTATAGTACCTCGTTCGAATCCAGGCTGTATCACATCTGGCTGTGATTGATAGTCCCATAGGGCAGCACACAATTGACTCTGCATTGGCTGGAGTATGCTGTCATTGTAAATAAGAATTTGTTCTTAACTGACTTGCCTAGTTAAATAAAGGTTACATTTAAAAATAAAAATAAAATTAAATATGTGCTGCCTTGCCATGGTAAATATCTGACTCTAATCATAATACGTATTTTCTCTTTCCCAGAATTCCCAGTATCCCCATGCTCAGAGAGTGTTGGAGGCTCTGTGTCGACCACTGGTGCCCTGCGGGACTCAGTCAGTGATTTGGACAGTCTGGGAGAGGACGGTGTCTTCAGAAAGGTGAGATCAGCACACTGGAACGAGACATTCCCTTTATAGTCACAACACTGTCAAAGAAGAAGAGTAAGTCTGTGTCTTGAGTGGCTATGACATGATAGCATATGGGTATATTATAAGTCAGTTATCCTATAACACAAACAACATGGTCTATGACTTTATGTTGTATGTTTCTGGTGATATAGTCCCATATAATTCCCAGCTCCTCTATTCGTTAGTTTATGTTTTGGCCTCTGGCCCCCACCTCCAGTCCACAGCAGACTGGTCAGCTTGCCTGTTCCATGTGACATCAGCAGCCTCCCATGAGCACTCCTTCCTGGGCCAGCTAACTCATTATGACCTCATCCCACTCACTCGCTCATTACCGCCCTTCCTCCCCTCCCCTGCCCCCCACCCTTTTTTTCAACATTTACACAGTGGAGGGTGTCTGTGGCATAATGGCACTCCAATGCAATTTCACACTACAGCCTTGGTCCTCATTTCTTGTTTCTTGTGGATAAATACTGATTTGGGCATTTACTACTAAAGGCCATAGAACCATTGACGAACATATTCATAAATGGCAAAAAGGACAGTCAAAAAATAAATAATAAGAAACAAGATTTTGTTTCTGTCCTAAATCAGGAAATAGATACAGTGCATTTGGAAAGTATTCAGACCCCTTGACTTTTTACACATTTTGTTACGTTACAGCCATATTCTGAAATTTATTAAATACTTTTTCCCTCATCAATCTACACACAATACCCCGTAATGACAAAGCAGAAACTGTTTTTTAGAATTTTTTAATAAATAAAATAAAACTGAAATGTAACATTTACGTAAGTATTCAGGCCTTTTACTCAGTACTTTGTTGAAGCACCTTTGGCAACTATTACAGCCTCGAGTCTTCTTGGGTATGACGCTACAAGCCTGGCACACATGTATTTGGGAGTTTCTCCCATTCTTCTCTGCAGATCCTCTCAAGCTCTATCAGGTTGGATGGGGAGCGTCTCTGCACAGCTATTTTCAGGTCTATCCTGAAATGTTCGAACGGGTTCAAGTCTGGGCTCTGGCTGGGCCACTCAAGGACATTCAGAGACTTGTCCCGAAGTGACTCCTGCATTGTCTTGGCTGTGTGCTTAGGGTCGTTGTCCTGTTGGAAGGTGAACCTTCGCCCCAGTCCTGAGCTCTGGAGCAGGTTTTCATCAAGGATCTTTCTGTACTTTGCTCCGTTCATCTTTTCCTCGATCCTGACTAGTCTCCCAATCTCTGCCACTGAAAAACATCCCCACAGCATAATGCTGCCACCACCATGCTTCACCGTAGGGATGGTGCCAGGTTTCCTTCAGACGTGACGCTTGGCATTCAGGCCAAAGAGTTCAATCTTGGTTCATCAGACCAGCAAATCTTGTTTCTCATGGTCTGAGAGTCCTTTAAATGCCTTTTGGCAAACTCCAAGCGGACTGTCATGTGCCTTTTTCTGAGGAGTGGCTTCCATCTGGTCACTCTACCATAAATGCCTGATTGATGGAGTGCTGCAGAGATGGTTGTCTTTCTGGAAGGTTCTCCCATCTTCACAGAGGAACTCTGGAGCTCTGTCAGAATGACCATCGGGTTCTTGATTACCTCCCTGATCAAGGCCCTTCTCCCCCGATTGCTCAGTTTGGCCGGGTGGCATGCTCTAGGAAGAGGCCACTGTGTTCTTGGGGACTTTCAATGTTGCAGAAATGTTTTTGTACCCTTCCCCAGATCTGTGCCTCGACACAATCCTGTCTTGGAGCTCTACGGATAATGCCTTCGACCTCATGACTTGGTTTTTGCTCTGACATGCACTGTCAACTGTGGGACATTATATAGACGGATGTGTGCCTTTCCAAATCATGTCCAATCAATTGAATTTACCACAGGTGGACTCCAATCAAGTTGTAGGAACATGTCAAGGATGATCAATGGAAACAGGATGCACCTGAGCTCAATTTCGAGTCTCATAGCAAAGGGTCTGAATACTTATATAAATAAAGTATTTGCGTTTTGAAATTTTAATACATTTGCAAATATTTCTAAAAACCAATTTTCCCTTTGTCATTATGGGGTATTGTGTTTAGATTAACAAAGAGAAAATATAATTGAATATATTTTAGAATAAGGCTGTATCGTAACAAAATGTGGAAAAGTCAAGGGGTCTGAATACCTTCCGAATGCACTGTATATACAATTTTACACATATTTAACCCCTTTTTTTGGATTGTCACAAAACAATCTTCATGCTTCCATTTGTTTTTTCAAACCGGTACCGGTTACCTTCAGACGAGTTCTGTGACAGTTTTAGGGGTCGTAGAGCAAAACGGAGAGGTGTTCGTGAGAATCTCCCCTTTCCACAATCTCCCCTTTCCATTAGTTTGTGCACACAAAAAAAGATGTCTTTAGCTTAAACTGACAGATTTTTTGTTATGTAATTTAGATTGACGCACCACTAGGGCGTTAAACACTATTATTGCATACAGAGTGAGTCCATGCAACTTATTATGTGATTTGCTAGGCAAAGTTTTACTCTCATTTAGGCTTGCCATAACAAAGGGGTTGAATACTTATTGACTCAAGACATTTTCATTTTTTATTAATTTGTAAACATTTCTAAAAACGTAATTCCAGTTTAACATTCTGGGGTATTGTGTGTAGACCAGTGACACAAATTTTCAATTTAATCCATTTAAAATTCAGGCTGGTTAAGGGGTGTGAATAGTTTCTAAAGGCACTGTATCTCCCCTCTGACTACTCCCAGACCTGTCTCTGCCTCTCCGCCTCTGGTGTTGAGGTCTGCCATTATGCAATAGATTTTGAAAGTTCGAGTGAACTCAAAACTTTGGACAGACACAGCCAGTCAGTGACCAAAACAGGACCTTTTACAATTAGACTTTCACTACTCAAAGGCCCTTTAAAACAATCCTTCAAATCCATTTTTTTAAGAAACGTTTTTAGCTGTGTGTTTGTGTGTGTGACTGCATGTGGGTCTTGTAGGCAAAATTAGTATAGTGGTTATTACATGTTACATAAAACATGTTTTCATGTTAGATTTTAGTGTTTTATTTGACATTTATTTTAGTTTGTTAGTTTTTAGAATTGATTTACTAGTTTTTATTTAGTTTTAGTTTGATAACAACATTTCTATTTTGTTTTATTAATTAATTTCTGTTTTAGTGTTAGGGACAGAAAGTAGCATATGCGTGGGAGGCTTGGAGCCATTTATGTGTTGTAGGCCTACAGTCTTTTTTGTGGGCGATGCCACTTCTTGCCGCTGATGGGCAGTAATACATAAGGTGATGGGCCAAGACCATAGACTTGGATAGACATAACATCTCTGTATCTGTGTCATGATGGCATCTGTGAGCGTCTGGGCATCGCCATTGACACCGTCTTCATCTTGAAATAGTAAATGTTCTTCACAAGTAGAAATCATTGGCTGATCCCTCCTCCATACAACTCCACGGCCAGGACACTGGCTTGGTTTAAATTAGAAATCAATCCTAAAGTGACTTTAATTTAAAGGATAAGCACCTAGACTGGTACAATAAATATGGTGGAAGGAAACTCTCTTGCCTATGTTTACAACAATCTAATGCTTTTTAAACTTTAGTAGTAGATGTAAGGAGAATCAAGTACCTTTACCTTTATCTGACAGAAAGAAAGGGTGAAAAACAACAAATTAAGTTATGGCACATTTGACATGTTACAGTGAGGGGAAAAAGTATTTGATCCCCTGCTGATTTTATACGTTTGCCCACTGACAAAGAAATTATCAGTCTATAATTTTAATGGTAGGTTTATTTGAACAGTGAGAGACAGAATAACAACAACAAAAAATCCAGAAAAACACATGTCAAAAATATTATAAATTGATTTGCATTTTAATGAGGGAAATAAGTATTTGACCCCCTCTCAATGAGAAAGATTTCTGGCTCCCAGGTGTCTTTTATACAGGTAACGAGCTGAGATTAGGAGCACACTCTTAAAGGGAGTGCTCCTAATCTCAGCTTGTTACCTGTATAAAAGCCACCTGTCCACAGAAGCAATCAATCAATTAGATTCCAAACTCTCCACCATGGCCAAGACCAAAGAGCTCTCCAAGGATGTCAGGGACAAGATTGTAGACCTACACAAGGCTGGAATGGGCTACAAGACCATTGCCAAGCAGCTTGGTGAGAAGGTGACAACAGTTGGTGCGATTATTCACAAATGGAAGAAACACAAAAGACCTGTCAATCTCCCTCGGCCTGGGGCTCCATGCAAGATCTCACCTCGTGGAGTTGCAATGATCATGAGAACGGTGAGGAATCAGCCCAGAATTACACGGGAGGATCTTGTCAATGATTTCAAGGCAGCTGGGACCATAGTCACCAAGAAAACAATTGGTAACACACTACGCCGTGAAGGACTGAAATCCTGCAGCGCCCGCAAGGTCCCCTTGGCTCAAGAAAGCACATATACATGCCCGTCTGAAGTTTGCCAATGAACATCTGAATGATTCAGAGGACAACTGGGTAAAAGTGTTGTGGTCAGATGAGACCAAAATGGAGCTCTTGGGCATCAACTCAACTCGCCGTGTTTGGAGGAGGAGGAATGCTGCCTATGACCCCAAGAACACCATCCCCACCGTCAAACATGGAGGTGGAAACATTATTCTTTGGGGGTGTTTTTCTGCTAAGGGGACAGGACAACTTCACTGCATCAAAGGGACGATGGACGGGGCCATGTACCGTCAAATCTTGACTAATCCCCAAGGTTTGTAGGACAATGGGTTAATAATTAGGCAAAGACTCAGCATCTGCAAAAGGTTCGTACGGTTTATTCAGAGAACGTTCTGAAGTACATTACACAAAGAAGTTCATTTTATGCTCCCTCCCCACTTACGCACATACCTCCACACAAACAGTAGATATCCTACGCACATCCATACACACGAACAGTAGGTGAATAGTATCCGTCCCCGGACTTCTCACCACTGTTAATCACTATCCAGCGCTGCCTGTTCCTTTCCCCCGAGATTAGGGGGACCTTGACGGTTACTACCTGTTTCTTCCAAGCTTCTTCAGGTCGGGTCACACACACATGTCTACAGTTCCCTTAGGCCCACTAACACACCACATTTCTCTTCCTCCCAGGCCTCTACTAGGCCTTATGGGACTTACGTTCAGTACTTTAATTATTCATCACACATGCTACATATCTACTAATTACTAATCAGTTACGTTTCAGGGAGGGATTCTTTATTCATTTACCTTTTATTATATAATTTCCTTATCAGTATTCCAGCAGGACAATGACCCAAAACACATGGCCAAGGCAACAAAGGAGTGGCTCAAGAAGAAGCACATTAAGGTCCTGGATTGGCCTAGCCAGTCTCCAGACCTTAATCCCATAGAAAATCTGTGGAGGGAGCTGAAGGTTCGAGTTGCCAAACGTCAGCCTCAAAACCTTAATGACTTGGAGAAGAAAAGAGGAGTGGGACAAAATCCTTCCTGAGATGTGTGCAAACCTGGTGGCCAACTACAAGAAACGTCTGACCTCTGTGATTGCCAACAAGGGTTTTGCCACCAAGTACTAAGTCATGTTTTGCAGAGGGGTCAAATACTTATTTCCCTCATTAAAATGCAAATCATTTTATAACATTTTTTACATGCGTTTTTTTTCTGGATTTTTTTGTTGTTATTCTGTCTCTCACTGTTCAAATAAACCTACCATAAAAATTATAGACTGATCATTTCTTTGTCAGTTGGCAAACATACAAAATCAGCAGGGGATCAAATACTTTTTTCCCTCACTGTATGTTTATGTAATATTAAATGTATGACTGACTAACCCCTTCAAATTGAGTTATTAAAAACATTTGCAAAAACATAAGCAATACAACACTTCTTCACAAATCTAGGTAGATAAAGGTTTTATATATATATATATATATATATATATATATATATATATATATATATATATATATATATATATATATATATTTTTTTTTTAATATCAGTTCACAGCCAGCCAGCTTGTGTGTGTGTGTTTCTGTTCAAACAAACAAGATTTTCTGGTTTGTCTTTAGGTAGACTCTTCGTTCCAGAAAGGTGGTCGTTCGGTTTCTCAAGCCTAATGACAGTTGTCCACAGACAGGGAATATTCTCTCCACGAATGCTTGGGATTCAGGGGCATAAACCAGATCCAGTGCCACAGGGCACAGCTTTGGATAAACAGCCATCCTTGCCTGCCAGAACTGGAGAGGTGACTCTGTAAACATGCCCCTTTACCTCGTCCAAGTATTTCCGCAACTCACACGGGGCACTTAATGCCATGCTAGATTGACCATCCGGCTGGACGGTGACCTCAAACACAATCTTCGATGCAAGGAAGCTATATTCCTGAAGCACTATGGTCAAGATGCTTGCTGGATTCATCATTATGGTATCTTCCTGGGGTCCTGCTGCTCCATGGCTGTACTCTCTGATTTGCTGAAGTATAAAAGACTCTGCGTCCCTCATCAGTGGCTCCATCTCTGTTGAGCTAAGTGCCAGAGACACTTGGGTCCATGAGGCAAGCTAATGCAGGGGTTTGATCAAAGTTGGATGCCAGAGGATCCCGTTTGCATGCGAAGAGCTCACGCGGTAACTTCAGGAGGACCTGTGGCAACTATTTTGCAACAGTAGTTGACTGCAAGTGTGCCTCAAGGAAAGTCACCACATCAATCAGCGAATGGCTGTCAGTTTGAAGTTGGTTGGGTTGGATTGCAAACGGCTCCATCAACTTCACAAGCTGTTCTAAATTGGCTCAGTTACTTCCTGTACTCGCCCTCAGATTTCTTGACTGTTAGCTAGTGATAGATAAGGATAGTGATGCACAAGCTACGCCTATTTGAAACATCGGCATCTACTGGCAGCATTTACCGCCAGATTCAGAAGCTCAAAAACCTCATTACAAAAAAGCTTGAAAACCCCTTTTAGATTTTTGTCCAGAGTGTAGAAGAAAAAAACGTAACTTAATTTATGATGGTTTTTATTTTATTTTAGTTATTTTTACAGTCAAAGAGAGTAGTTTCAGTATAGTTTTCTTTTTTCAAATATTTTAATTTCACTTTACTAAATAGTTTTTCCAATTTTAGTTTTTGTTTTAGTTTCAGTTTTCATTTAATATAATAACCTTGCCTATAGGTGTGTGTTTGTGTAGACAGTGCTAGCTGGTTGACTGCTGCTCTGCTGCATGAGCTCAGGAAGGGTGACTCATTTGTTCTGGAAGCTGATATTCTATGGCCTGGTCCTCATAAAGGGGCCTGCGTGATTATGCTCTGAGCCACAGTGGCCGTCCGTTAGCTCACCACCCGCTCGCACGCCCAGTGCTGGCACTACTGGACAATGTGAAAACTAATGATACAGTCCCAATGGAAATCATCTGCAGCCTGCCTGCCTGCCGGCCTCCCTAAAGGGTGTGTGTGTGTGTGTTTCTGTTGTTATGTAACCTTTTATAGGGCTGGAAAGAACTCTCTCTCCCAGCAGCATGTCTCTCTCTCACTGCCTTGCCCTTTCCCCTCGCCACACTGAAGGCTGCAGTAAGCTCAGACTAAAGGCAGCTCAGACCGGTCATCAGGCCTAACCTCAATGACATACAAGACAGGACATTAAGTTAAAACTGACTACTTCGACAATAGATACAGATTTATTTAGCTCTCACACCTTTAGTATAATTTATGTTTTTAGCTTTGTTTTTGGTGTAAAACGTAGTGCCCCTTACCCAAATGTGTTAGCTGAAATGTGCAATTCCAAATCCTTCCACAATGCCATTCAGTTGACTTTGACTGCAGTGGGTAACAGGGTCTTTCTGTATCCCCTCTGTCCCCAGGGAGAGGAGGCTGTGACTGGGCCAAGGGAAAGCAACAGTGGTGTGTCGGTGTCCTTCTCCTCCATAGACGACGTGGCCAGTGTGGGTCCCCTCAGCGCCAGCTCCCAGGGCAGTGTGGGTCCTCTCAGTGTCTCGTCCCAGGGCAGAGTGGGCCCTCCTTGGGCTGGGGCAAAGGCAGGGGTGTTGAGCACTAGGGCCAGTTGGAGTGCCGGAGACGCCTGGCAGACGGCAGGGAGGGGGGCAGAGGAGGACGAGAGGAAAGACAAGCTGACAGAGGTGCCTGTGTGCTCCGCTATCCTGCGCTCCTCTATCCGCTCGCTCTCTCCGTTCCGCCGGCACAGCTGGGGCCCAGGGAAGAATCCTGCAGGAGAGACAGACATGAACCAACGCAGGTGAGTCCTCTTAACCCCACACACTGACCTCTAACTCAACACACTCACTACCCTATGGTACATACCCAGGAAGGATAGCTATGGATGGATGGTGAAAAGTCATAATCTGTGTGAACTAGAGGTCGGCCGATTATGATTTTTCAATGCCGATACCGATTATTGGATGACCAAAAAGGCCGATGCCGATTAATCGGCCATTTTTTTTATATATATATTTGCAATAATGACAATTACAACAATACTGAATGAACACTTATTTTAACTTAATATAATAGATAAATAAAATCAATTTCGCCTCAAATAAATAATGAAACATGTTCAATTTGGTTTAAATAATGCAAAAACAAAGTGTTGGAGAAGAAAGTAAAAGTGCAATATGTGCCATGTAAGAAAGCTAACGTTTAAGTGCCTTGCCTAGAACATGGGAACATATGAAAGCTGGTGGTTCCTTTTAACATGAGTCTTCAATATTTCCAGGTAAGAAGTTTTAGGTTGTAGTTATTATAGGAATTATAGGACTATTTCTCTCTATACGATTTGTATTTCATATACCTTTGACTATTGGCTGTTCTTATTGCCAGTGTAACAGTATAGCTTCCGTCCCTCTCCTCGCTCCTACCTGGGCTCGAACCAGGAACACATCGACAACAGCCACCCTCGAAGCAGCGTTACCCATGTAGAGCAAGGGGAACAACTATTCCAAGTCTCAGAGCGAGTGACGTTTGAAACGCTATTAGCACGCACCCGCTAACTAGCTAGCCATTTCACATTGGTTACACCAGCCTAATCTTGGGAGTTGATAGGCTTGAAGTCATAAACAGCGCAATGCTTGAAGTACAGCGAAGAGCTGCTGGCAAAACGCACTAAAATGCTGTTTGAATGAATGCTTACGAGCCTGCTGGTGCCTACCACCGCTCAGTCAGACTGCTCTATCAAATCATAGAATTAATTATAATATAATAAACACACAGAAATACGAGCCTTAGGTCATTAATATGGTCGAATCCGGAAACTATCATCTCTTGTGTATTGATTTTAAAGAAAGGCATTGATGTTTATGGTTAGGTACATTGGTGCAACGACAGTGCTTTTTTCGCAAATGCGCTTGTTAACCTCTATGGGCTAGGTGGGACACTTGCGTCCCACCTACTCAACAGCCAGTGTAATCCCGTGGCGCGTTATTCAAATTCCTCAAAAATGCAAAAACTTCAATTTTTCAAACATATGACTATTTTACACCATTTTAAAGACAAGACTCTCGTTAATCTAACCACACTGTGCGATTTCAAAAAGGCTTTACAACGAAAGCAAAACATTAGATTATGTCAGCAGAGTACCCAGCCAGAAATAATCAGACACCCATTTTTCAAGCTAGCATATAATGTCACATAAACCCAAACCACAGCTAAATGTAGCACTAACCTTTGATGATCTTCATCAGATGACAACCCTAGGACATTATGTTATACAATACATGCATGTTTTGTTCAATCAAGTTCATATTTATATCAAAAAACAGCTTTTTACATTAGCATGTGACTAGCATGTGCCTAGCATTCCCACCGAACACTAAATTTACTAAATTACTCACGATAAACGTTCACAAAAAGCATAACAATTATTTTAAGAATTATAGATACAGAACTCCTCTATGCACTCGATATGTCCGATTTTAAAATAGCTTTTCGGTGAAAGCACATTTTACAATATTCTCAGTAGATAGCCCGGCATCACAGGGCTAGCTATTTAGACACCCAGCAAGTTTAGCACTCACCAAAGTCAGATTTAATATAAGAAAAATGTTATTACCTTTGCTGTCTTCGTCAGAATGCACTCCCAGGACTTCTACTTCAATAACAAATGTTGGTTTGGTTCAAAATAATCCATAGTTATATCCAAATAGCGGCGTTTTGTTTGTGCGTTCAAGACACTATCCGAAAGGGTAAATAAGGGTGACGAGCATGACGCAATTCGTGACAAAACATTTCTAAATATTCCATTACCGTACTTCGAAGCATGTAACGCTGTTTAAAATAAATTTTTATGCCATTTTTCTCATAAAAAAGCGATAATATTCCGACCGGGAATCTGCGTTTAGGTAAACAGACGAAAGAAAATAAAGCATGGGGTCGACTCGGGCACGCGCCTAAGCCCATAGTACTCTGATCGGCCACTTGCCAAACGCGATAAAGTGTTTCAGCCAGAGGCTGCCTCGATATCGTTCAGCTTTTTCCCGGGCTCTGAGAGCCTATGGGAGCTGTAGGAAGTGTCACGTTATAGCAAAGATCCTCAGTCTTCAATAAAAAGAGCCAAGATGAAACACAACTTGTCAGACAGGCCACTTCCTGCATGGAATCTTCTCAGGTTTTGGCCTGCCATATGAGTTCTGTTATACTCACAGACACCATTCAAACAGTTTTAGAAACTTTAGGGTGTTTTCTATCCAAAGCCAATAATTATATGCATATTCTAGTTACTGGGCAGGAGTAGTAACCAGTTTAAATCGGGTACGTTTTTTATCCGGCTGTGAAAATACTGCCCCCTAGCCCCAACAGGTTAAATCATCACCCGTTTGTCGAAGTAGGCTGTGATTCGATGAGAAATTAACAGGCACCGCATTGATTATATGCAATGCAGGACACGTTAGATAAACTAGTAATATCATCAACCATGTGTAGTTAACTAGTGATTATCATAAGATTGATAATTTTTTGGAAGATAAGTTTAATGCTAGCTAGCAACTTACCTTGGCTTCTTGCTGCCCTCGCATAACAGGTAGTCAGCCTGCCATGCAGGCTCCTCGTGGAGTGCAATGTAAGGCAGGTGGTTAGAGCGTTGGACTAGTAACCAGAAGGTTGCAAAAACGAATCCCCGAATCCCCCCTGAACAAGGCAGTTAACCCCCGTTCCTAGGCCGTCATTGAAAATAAGAATGTGTTCTTAATCTGACTTGCCTAGTTAAATAAAGGTGTAAAAAAAAATTTGGGTAAAAAATGTATTTGGTGGCCAAAAATACCAATTACCGATTGTTATGAAAACTTTAAATCGGCCATAATTAACCGGCCATTCCAATTAATCGGCCGACCTCTAGTGTGAACCATAAGCCTCCAACTCCTACAGTATCCTGACTTGTCCTCAGTATGATGATATCTATTGGGGAGTCACTTGAGACAGTAGTACCCTGGGAAGTGCAGTCTGCAGGGATGAGACTAGGACAGAGTCTTGCTTTAAGAGGACTGGTCCTCATACGGCCTCAAGTTCAAACACTTTGTGTTTGTGTGTCAGTGGGCTACTGTTTGTGTGTGTGAGCGCATGTGTATGTAGATATTTGTCTCTGTGTGTATTTAATCCATGGTTGTCCCTCAGGGGGCCTTATACAGTACAGTTAGATACTCCTGGAGGCACCTCTGTGTCAGTGGACTTTGTGGGAAAGGCCTGGTCCAGGTCAAAGGTTAAGCACTGTGACTTTTATTGCCACCATTTTCCTTCTTATTCATTATCACCCATTTGATCATGTACTGTACTGTCAGTGCTCTCATCTCTCTCTGTTCATCCCATCTTTTCTGTCATCTGCTCATCTCCCCATCTCTTTTCAGTTTATTGCAAGGTCAAGGGGAAGGGAAGCCTCGAAAGCCAACATTTCATAGGAGAAGGTACCACACAGTTATTCCTCAATGTTTCCATTCTGACTCTCTCTGATGTGTCACTGCCAAGCTGTTTTTTAATTACGGGAAGAAAATGTAAAATGTATTGCTACCTATATTGAGCACTCCCTAATCAAATCAAATTGTATTTTATGTGCCTTATGCTATGGAAAAATCATTTCTAAAACATATGAAGAATGAAGACAGTGAAAACTTTATTTCTCTCCAATATAATATGTATCAAGTCACATCAATGGAAAAAAACCTTCTCCATTAACCCACCACTTTTACCTTTGACCATCACATCTCACCCTGAAATAACGTCACCCTTTCCCTTCTGCTCCTGTCTGTCTGTCTCTCCTCTCCTGTCCCTTTCCATCCCTCTCCCTCCCTGTCTTCTCCCTGTCAGTATGAGCTGGTGTCCCTCCAACGTCCCCCCTCCCCACCCGGAACAGATTGATAGCAGAAGGTATGCCATCACGTGTCAACTAATAGCTTAAGAGGACAAACACACAAACAATATGAAAGAAGCCTCTACATGTTCTCTGCTCTGTGCATGTCTGTATCTGGCTTGGTGTGTCTCTGGCTTGGTGTGTCTCTGGCTAGGTGTGTCTCTGGCTTGGTGTGTCTCTGGCTTGGTGTGTCTCTGGCTTGGTGTGTCTCTGGCTTGGTGTGTCTCTGGCTTGGTGTGTCTCTGGCTTGGTGTGTCTGTGGCTTGGTGTGTCTCTGGCTAGGTGTGTCTCTGGCTTGGTGTGTCTCTGGCTAGGTGTGTCTCTGGCTAGGTGTGTCTCTGGCTAGGTGTGTCTCTGGCTTGGTGTGTCTCTGGCTAGGTGTGTCTCTGGCTAGGTGTGTCTCTGGCTTGGTGTGTCTCTGGCTTGGTGTGTCTCTGGCTTGGTGTGTCTCTGGCTAGGTATGTCTCTGGCTAGGTGTGTCTCTGGCTTGGTGTGTCTCTGGCTAGGTGTGTCTCTGGCTAGGTGTGTCTCTGGCTTGGTGTGTCTCTGGCTTGGTGTGTCTCTGGCTAGGTGTGTCTCTGGCTTGGTGTGTCTCTGGCTTGGTGTGTCTCTGGCTAGGTGTGTCTCTGGCTAGGTGTGTCTCTGGCTAGGTGTGTCTCTGGCTAGGTGTGTCTCTGGCTTGGTGTGTCTCTGGCTTGGTGTGTCTCTGGCTAGGTGTGTCTCTGGCTTGGTGTGTCTCTGGCTTGGTGTGTCTCTGGCTAGGTGTGTCTCTGGCTTGGTGTGTCTCTGGCTTGGTGTGTCTCTGGCTTGGTGTGTCTGTGGCTTGGTGTGTCTCTGGCTAGGTGTGTCTCTGGCTTGGTGTGTCTCTGGCTTGGTGTGTCTCTGGCTAGATGTGTCTCTGGCTAGGTGTGTCTCTGGCTTGGTGTGTCTCTGGCTTGGTGTGTCTCTGGCTAGGTGTGTCTCTGGCTTGGTGTGTCTCTGGCTAGGTGTGTCTCTGGCTTGGTGTGTCTCTGGCTTGGTGTGTCTCTGGCTAGATGTGTCTCTGGCTAGGTGTGTCTCTGGCTTGGTGTGTCTCTGGCTTGGTGTGTCTCTGGCTAGGTGTGTCTCTGGCTAGGTGTGTCTCTGGCTTGGTGTGTCTCTGGCTTGGTGTGTCTCTGGCTTGGTGTGTGCTTTGTCACTGCTGCTGTTTCTCTCTCTTTGTCTTATTCACCTTGTTGGTCAGTTGTGGTCGACCTCAGCGATGCACAGTCACTTATCTTCTTCCCCTCTCTCTCTGTCTCTCTCTCTCTCTCTCTCTCTCTGAGACAAGGAAGCTAGAATTTAGAGAGGAAGCATCAAGCATCTTTAGAACAATAGTATTATACTGCTACACTGCTGGTTAACTATTGCAAAGATTAGAATGACTAATATAATCATCATCATCAGTGAGCCAGACAGGTGAGTTATGGTTTTAGTTCAGTTCATCTCGCTTAGCCAGACTTACAGCTTCAGTGAGAGGTTGAATTGACACACAGCTAGAACGAGATAATAGGTCTGTTGTATTCTAATACTGAATGCTGATTTCTTATGCATTCATAAATTACATAAGTATGGTCTCAATGGAGTTTATTTGTCGCCTATTATTTAACATGCTACACTTTTTAATCAAGTTAACTAGGTTGTTTTTTCTGATTTGAAGCTTGGGGAATTGTATTTTTATGTTTATTTTACTTCAGTTATTTCCCCCTTACATTTGTGTTTAGGTTTACATGTATGTGTTCCTTCCTGTTTGTGCTGGTGTTCATATGTATTTCATTTGGCTATACATGCTTTTCCTCTTTTCTGTATCTCATCATCACCTCACTGCTCTACTGCAGGGATCTAGTTAAAGGACAAATCCACTCAAAAAATATATTTAGGTATTTTTTTCATTAGTCCACTTTTAAAACAGTCCCAAATGTTTTGTATGTCGACAGTCAAGTTTTCAAGATATTAGACTTTCAAGATGTGCCAAACCCCTCATCATCATGATGTGGCAAGTGACACTTTGCTTCTTGAAAATCGAATATCTTCAAAACGTAAATGCTGACATGCAAAACATTTTGGGACTGTATCAACAGTGGACTAATTAAAAAATATATATATATATTGTTTTGGAGTGGATTTTTCCTTTAACTGTGAATATGTGTATGCACTTGTGCACTCCACTTGTGTGGTGTCAGTTTTGAAATAACTGATTGTGTCATCCTTTCCGGAGCATGAAGATCTGCTGGGTGTGGGTTCACTTCCTACCAAGGGTTTAAAGATCTCACAGGGTGTTTGTATCTACTGTCCCTAAACCAATTACTACATCTATCACCAGAAACACCAGTGGAGTGTTCTTTCACTAACATGGTATTGTTGTGTCTGCAGTTACAGTTTGGAGGGTCTGGCTGGAGAGGAGGATGCTGGGAAGATCTCCTCTGGTGTGGGAACTGTTGCGCGTCTGGACAGTGAGGAGAGGGGCTCGCTTCTGTCCCTAACAGAGGAGCAGGAGTCAGACCTGGGAGACTACAGCAGCCTCGACAGCCAGGTAACCCTCACACACTATACTGTCCAGACGTATCTTTACCATAGAGGTCCTGTGTTTTGCTTGCACAATGACTTGCACTTGCACTGAATCAATGAATCTTCATACCATCCCATGTAGACTTGTTCTCTCTATGCACAGTAGTGTAATTCATGTTTTATTTTCACCCAGACAGCTCACTGATATCTCTCTCTCTCTCTCTCTCTCTCTCTCTCTCTCTTTCTCCTTTATTTCAGAAATCAGGAAGAGTTCTGCCTGTGAGACACAGCTGTCCCTCCATTCCTCACCAAGCACTCACCAAGTCGGTGTCCATGCTGGCCATCAGTCACAGAGACCTGGAGGGTGAGGGTCACTTTTACACTCTCTCTCTCTGGGTTACCCTCTACATCCTTCTCTCTCTCTCTCTGTGGTAACATGGTGGTACACAAGGCCAGGGCCTGTACCCACAAAGCGTCTCAGAATAGGAGTGCTGATCTAGGATCAGTTTAGCCTTTTAGATCATTATGAATAAGATTATATGGACAGATCCTAGATCAGCACTCCTACTCTGAAATGCTTTGTGGATTCAGGCCCATGCCTCTATCTATCCAACAATCAAGTCTCCTGTCACCTGCTGTTTCCAACCTCGTCCTACAGGTCAATTGTCTCTCTGTCCCTCTGCTGTGTTTCCCAGACAGGTATCAGGTGGTTTGTTAACTCTCTCAATCCCAATCTCCTCTGGGGCTAACAGGGGCTACTGTTAGATCTTCTCCTCACTATCACTGGGGTTGTTATTTCTCCCTTCTCTGGTTTCCCTGTCCCTTTGTGTAGGGTTCACTCATTTGATCACTTGGAAGGGAATGAGGGACGGCCCAGGTTCTTGTGCTAATTTAACGTGTGATTTGATATTTGTTGTACCCTTGAACTGGATAGCCAATGGACGGACTCGACCAAAGTAGCGCATCTCCTTCTCTTTCAGCATCTCTCCGACCTTCCCAAAATCTAGAACATTATTTTCTATTGGCACTTCCTCCAGTGATGAGGAGGAGGTAGTGAGTAAGTTCTACAGTTCCCAGAATGCCCTGAGTGGCCCCTTAGCCCCTGGCTGCTTCCTGTGTAGTGTGCCTCTAGGTCAACCCGTGTCACTAAAAGACGTTACCTCTCTAAATCAACTCTTTTAAATCAATTCAGGCAAATAATTTGGTTTGCTAAAATATCAATCAGTAGAAGTCATTGTTTCTAAAAAAGAAAATTACTTACATAGGCTTAAATCGCCTCTAGTCACTAATGCAAATCTCAACAGGTGATCTAATATGCACTGTTTGCTGTTCTGTTTATGTGAAGTTTCAAGCAAATTCAACTATTTGATCAGTTTCGAAAACCTTGGCTGCCATGAAAATGACTGAAAAAATTATGAAAGGATGTCAAACCTGCCAAGATGTTCACATATTTCATAAATGTTCATGAACAGTTAACTCTTTTGTCCTTTTAAGAGCCCTATATTTCTGAACTATATCTACATTGCTGAAACCCATGCAAGAACAGCAGACTCGTGCAGATTTTTTAAAAGAGTAGGGACGCTGTAGCAGAGTGAAAGCCCTTTGCAGTCCAGTCAGCCGTATGTTATATCTGCTGGAGACGCATATAAACCCAGAATCTATTTCCCACTATTGGTATCTAACTGAGATCAAATAATCAGCTTTCTGTTAGCATAGTAGCCCCTTTTCAAAGTAGCCCTTTTTCTATTGTATTTGACATGGCTGGCATTCCTATTATGTCTCTCCTGTGAGTTTTACACACATTTCTCCCCTCTCTTTCCTCCATCAGTTCTATTTATTCCCCCTAGCCTCCATTCTTTGGAATCCACATAAACACATTTCAAAGTGTTCCTGTTGGGCTTGACAGCTGCTACGAAGGATAGGAACATTTCACTGCTGCTTTCACACTCCTTTGAGCCTTGTATATTATTTTGGAGAGAACGATAGGAAGAAAATCCCTGTCTGGGCCGTTGCTGGAGGATGACGTTTCAAAGGGCTTTCGCTGCTCTAGTGTGTCATATCTACAGCTTAAGAGCTGTGAGAGATTTTGCCTGGCAGTTTTTTTGTTTGTTGTGAAAATGTCTCTGTGTTTGTCGTGGTATGTGTGTCTTATTGAGCTTTGTGGTAGTTCTGAGGCTGCGTTTCAGTGCTGTGTCTGGCCCTCAGTAAATGTCTTTATTATTGGCCACCCTTGACTACTACTGTACATGTATGCTGCATAATCGTCACATTCCTTGGTGTATGTATTTGTTGGTCTTGTTGTTAATTGGCCATGTCCTTAACCAAATGACCCAGTGTGCAATTCCACATGGACAGACGTTCCGCTAGCGGAACGCCTCACCAATATCCAATGGTAGAGCGTGGCGCGAAATACAAAAAACTTTAAAATGCTATAACTTCAATTTCTCAAACATATGACTGTTTTACACCATTTGAAAGATAAGACTCTCGTTAATCCAACCACATTGTTCGATTTTAAAAAGACTTTACAGCGAAAGCAAAACATTAGATTATGTCAGGAGAGTACCCAGCCAAAAATAATCACACAGCCATTTTCAAAGCAAGCATATATGTCACAAAAACCCAAACCACAGCTAAATGCAGCACTAACCTTTGATGATCTTCATCAGATGACACTCCTAGGACATTATGTTATACAATACATGCATGTTTTGTTCAATCAAGTTCATATTTATATCAAAAAACTGCTTTTTACATTAGCATGTGATGTTCAGAACTAGCATTCCCACCGAAAAATTCCGGTGAATTTACTAAATTACTCATCATAAACGTTGACAAAATACATAACAATTATTTTAAGAATTATAGATACAGAACTCCTTTATGCAATCGCTATGTCAGATTTTAAAATAGCTTTTCGGCGAAAGCACATTTTGCAATATTCTGAGTACATAGCTCAGCCATCACAGGCTAGCTATTCAGTCACCCGCCAACTTCGGGGCTCACTAAACTCAGAATTACTATTAGAAAAATTGTATTACCTTTGCTGTTCTTCGTCAGAATGCACTCCCAGGACTTCTACTTCAACAACAAATGTTGTTTTTGTTCAAAATAATCCATAGTTATATCCAAATACCTCAGTTTTGTTCGTGCGTTCAGGTCACTATCCAAAGGGTAACGCGTGAGCGCATTTCGTGACAAAAAAATTCAAAATGTTCCATTACCGTACTTAGAAGCATGTCAAACGCTGTTTAAAATCAATTTTTATGCTATTTTTCTTGTAAAATAGCGATAATATTCCAACCGGACAATGTTGTATTCATTCAAAGAGGAAAATAAAAAAATGGCGAGGTCTCGTGAATGCGCATCTCCAGTCTCTCTGTCACCAGGCAGTCCACTGTCAAACTGTGCTGTTGTTATCTGCCCAGAGACAGGAGACGCGTCAATCCGGTTTCTGAAGGCTTTAGAGAGCCAATGGAAGCCTTAGAAAGTGTCACGTAACAGCTCAGATACTGTAATTTCGATAGAGATGCAACAGAAGGACTACAAATTGTCAGACAGGCCACTTCCTGCTTGGAATCTTCTCAGGTTTTTGCCTGCCATATGAGTTCTGTTATACTCACAGACACCATTCAAACAGTTTTAGAAACTTTAGTGTTTTCTATCCAAATCTACTAATGATATGCATATTCTCGTTTTTTTATCCAGCCATGAAAATACTGCCCCCTATCCACAACAGGTTTTAACCTGGTTCTATTGGATATTGGTACTACTACGTGTTAAGTGATATCACCTCTGCTTGGAAATGTATTGTAATGGTTATGTAATGTATGCTTGTACTGAACCAAAATACTGATAAAAGTACATGTATTTTTTTTGGGGGGGGGATTCCACTCTGTAATCTCTGTTGTTTCAACATGCTTTCATTGCTCATATTGTATATAAATGTACAGCTATATTTTGATCATATTTATATTATTCTAACTACATTTACAACTCCCTGTCCCATTTAAGGTGGCAGGTAGCCTAGCACGTAGAGTGTGGGCCAGTAACCGAAAGGTTGCTGGTTCAAATACCTGAGCCGACAAGGTGAAAAATCTGTAGATGTGTCCTTGACCAAGGCACTTAACCCTAATTTGCTCCAGGCGTGCCGCACTGCTATGGCTAACCCTGTAAAACACCACATTTCACTGCACCTATCTGGTGTACCAATACAAATGTAAATAAATAAATGACACATTCTGCTGTTCCATTGATCCAGCTCATCACCTCCTCTCTCTATTTCTGCTGTAGGAATGGGATCGGCATCACTAGAGCACAGGTAAGACAGAAACCTTGTCCCGTTTTATATGGGTGTGTTCTTAAAGGCTATTTCTCCAGCAGGGTAGTATCTGGCAGTCTGAATGGCAGTATACTGAGTTTGTCTCTCTGGTTCTCCTACTCTTTTTCATCCAGCATCTCTGAGGAGGACCCGGGGCCACTGCGGAGCGACTCTGAGGGGAGACAGGGGACCAAAGTCAGCCGCACCTTCAGTTACCTCAAGAGCAAGATGAGTACTAAGAAGAACAAGGTGAGTCTGTCCATTCAGCCTCTCTTCCTCCTCCTGCACTAGTGGAGCAAATCACATTTTATTGGTCACATGCTTTGTAAACAACAACAGGTGTAGACTAACAATGAAATAACCGGCATAGGGCCTGGCTCAGAATTGCCCCTCAGGGGATAAATAAAGTTGTATTGAAGTTAATTGAATTTAAGAAGCTCCAGTAGTACACTACCTTTTCAGTCTGACCCTAGCGCTATTGTCTGTATTGGTGTTGAATCCAATGGATTATCACGTGTCTAAAGGTTTCTCATTATAGCTTGTTGGGTACAAGTTTTCAGGTTATAATTTATGTCCAGGCTAATAGCTGTGTGCAGGCTAATACACATATTGCAATCTCAAAACTGTCGTTTCCGGAATAAGATACTTTTCCCTGGCGCTTATCTGTGTTCTAGGTGTCATAATCAGATTGTAAATGACTGTGAGGGAGTATACAGTATATATCTGCTGGGTAAGTGTATCTGGCTGTGAGTCTGTGAGTTGTGAGAAGCAGAGCGAGGCGCCTAGTCTGCACGCAGTAGGGAAGCCAAACAGGAAACAGAGGCATGCTGTGGTTTGTCTCAAACAGACGTCTGTATGGCATCACTGCTGCTACGAAAACAAACCACAATTCTTTCAGACCTAATAACATTAGACTTCCTGATAACATTAAGGGAAATAACAGTAATGCCCAGACCATGCATCAACACAGTTCTCATGTGATTTGATTTCCCTGTGTTGTATCCAAAACAATATCTTTCTATGTATTTTTTAGCAGGCCTAGTTATTACATAGAAGAACATGCTTATCATCAAAAATGCTACTCAATCCATAACACATGCATACAGACCGAGAAAAATGTCCAATGTTTGTATAGCTTCCAATATGGGGTTTGAAAGTATGTACCTTGTACAGTGCATTCGGAAAGTATTCAGACCCCTTGACTTTTTCCACATTTTGTTAAAGCCTTATTCTTAAATGTATTAAATTGTTTTTTCCCTCATCAATCTACACACAATACCCCTTCATGACAAAGCAAAAACAGGTTTTTAGACATTTTTGCTAATTTATAAAAAAATAAACTGAAATATCACATATACATAAGTATTCAGACCCTTTACTCAGTACTTTGTTGAACCACCTTTGGCAGCGATTATAGCCTAGAGTCTTGTGTTTGACGCTACAAGCTTGGCACACCTGTGTTTGGGGAGTTTCTTACATTGTTCTCCACAGATCCTCTCAAGCTCTGTCAGGTCTCTCCAGAGATGTTTGATCGGGTTCAAGTCCGGGCTCTGGCTGGGCCACTCAAGGACATCCAGAGACTTGTCCCAAAGCCAATCCTGCGTTGTCTTGGCTGTGTGCTTAGGGTCATTGTCCTGTTGGAAGGTTAACCTTGACCCCAGAATGAGGTCCTTAGAGATCTGGGGCAGGTTTTCACTCTGTACTTTGCTCCGTTCATCTTTGCTCGATCCTGACTAGTCTCCCAGTCCCTGCCGCTGAAAAACATCCCCACAGCATGATGCTGCCACCACTATGTTTCACTGTAGGGATGGTGCCAGGTTTCCTCTAGGCCAAAGAGTTCAATTTTGGCTTCATCAGACCAGAGAATCTTGGTTGTCCTTCTGGAATGTTCTCCCATCTCCACAGAAGAACTCTATAGCTCTGTCAGAGGGACCATCAGGTTCTTGGTCACATCCCTGACCAAGGCCCTTCTCCCCTGATTGCTCAGTTTGGCCGGGCAGGAGCTCTATGAAGAGTCTTGATGGTTCCAAACTTCTTCGATTGAAGAATGATAGAGGCCATTGTGTTCTTGAGGACCTTCAATGCTGCAGAAATGTTTTGGTACCCTTCCTCAGATATTGCCTCGAAACAATCCTGTCTCGGAGCTCTACGGACAATTCCTTCGACCTCATGGCTTGATTTTTGCTCTGACATGCACTGTCATCTTTGGGACCTTATATAGACAGGTGTGCCTTTCCAAATCATGTACAACCAATTGAATTTACCACAGGTGGAGTCCAATCAAGTTGTAGAAACATCTCAAGGATGATCAATGGAAACGAGTCTAATAGCAAAGGGTGTGAATATTTATGTAAATAAGGTATTTCTGTTTTTTTTATTTTTAATAAATTATCAAACATTTCTCAACCTGTTTTCACTTTGTCATTATGGGGTATTGTGTGTAGATTGATGAGGAAAAACATGAATTTATTGCATTTTAGAATAATGCTGTAACGTGACAAAAGGGAATGGGTCTGAATACTTTCTGAATGCCCTGTACATACTTTACAATAGTTTGCTGAGACTGTGAGCTAGATTATAGGCCCGAAGTTTCAGTGGGGCTGGTGTGTAACGGAGACGGCAAAACAGTCAGCACAGACACTCATGGTACATCCATGGTAGCTCACTTCCTTCTGTTGGGCTGATGGCTGGTAACATGGGAACGCCAGAGTTCCATCTGTAGATTCTGTCTGCCTGTTGTTCCAGACCAGCGTACAGAACAGCGTTCAGACAGACTGTCACTGTAATAATGTATCAGACAGACAGACAGACTGCCACTGTGATGTTGTGTAGACATTTCTTGGCACACGGTCGCTCCCTGAATCTGAGGGCTGATACAATACAGGATGAGGTAGGGGATATTGGTTCTTTGTGTTGACTAACGCCTGTTGCCTGTCTCACGGCTCACTGCTCAGAAAGGAACAGGCTCTGATACTCTTCTCTAAATACACATTCTTCCCTTTTTCAGGAGGAATTGCTTTAGCAACACATTTAGTTTGAGTCAGAATCATAGGATATTGGTTGTTTCATTTCCTGTACTGATTATGAATGAGTGTCTACCTGTACAGTCAACCTGAGAGTGTGTTATCGGTCAGTCCAGTGTATTGTGTCTGTTGTTATATTGATATACTGTAACCTTTTGTCATAATTATGTTTATTTTTGTGAATGAGACTTCTGGATAGAAAATACGGAAATATTGTGAAGGGGTTTTTGATAGCTGTCAAACTTCTGTACATCTTTGCGCAAATGACTCATATCTCTAGGCTTTGGCTAAGTACTATCGAAGTGTGAGATCTATTTGTGAGACCTTGATTGCTTACACTATCTACGGAAAGCATACACAGTGCCATAGTGCTTTGACTTAGAGAATTTATGGTATTTCCTTTGTGTCTCTAACTCTCTGCAGGAGAAAGAGAAGGCTCAGGGGAAGGATAAAGACCCCAAGGAGAAGGAGAAAAAAAACCTGAACGGCCATCTCTTCAGCTCTGTAAACCCAGCCCCATCCGCAACCTGCCACCAATGCAACAAACCAATTATCACTAAAGAATCCTTCCTCTGCAACAGTAAGACAACAAATCTGTAATGATCTTATCAGAGTGTTTATGAGAATCCCAGACTCCACAGAGTTAATAAGTCACTCTGTTCCATGGTAAGGGACCACTGCTCTAGTTTTAGCGCCATTTACCACACCTCAATACCCCTTATTCCTTTACATGGTGATTACATAGGCCTACACTTGGTGCTGCTTTGGACCTGTTTTGTGTGTATTTCTACCATTGAAACTATGCTGTTTCCGTAAGTCAGTAGATTCAGTACTTTTACAGTATGTTTTTAGGGGCTCAAGCCGTGTTTTCTATCATTGTGTAATGTCTGGTGGTGGAACATCCTACGTTAGCTCCAAGTAATGTGACAAAATGTGGACTGGTTATCCTCCTGTTTATTCATTCAGTCTAGTCACTTTACTGAAACTGCTCCATATTAAGCAGGACACAGGAAATTCTACATTTCGAGGGTCTATCTGCAGAGAACTAAAGAGAATGTTGTTTATTTTGGGGCCATCAGAAGTGGACGTATATAGAAACTATGTCGCTGCAGTATATTCATTCCTCCCACCATCTCTGTATGGCCAGCAGCATGCATTAGAAGAGCAGAGTAGACCACTCCCAATACTTTTTCTCAGAGCTATTTTGTTTGTTGTCAGTCTGTCTGAAGCGTGATGGACTGGGTGGGTCTGTCCCAGTGAATAGGAGTTGGGTGGTTAGAGGGAACCAGGGACAGGGGAGGGATGTGGCCCTCGGCCCAGCCAGTCCAGTTAGTCCCCTCAATGTTTCAATGGGTTGCATCACCCTGCCCCTGGCCCCTGACGCAGCTGGAAGATGTCAGCTCTACTCTTACATCCCGGCTATCTCTCTCTCTCTCTTTTTTCTTTCTTTCTTTCTTCCACTGGCAGAGGATGTGCTGTAAGCCCTATTGGGGCTTCCATTGCTCATTTCTAAAAGTGACTTCGTTTTTGTCATACAGATTCACAGAATTGTGGCCCACATAGGGTTTGACGAGCAAAGACCTAAATTTGAAACAAGCCCTTTATTTTGACAATTGACATAATTATTCAAAACATATTTTTTCTTGATCGGTGATTTTGATCCTTATCTTATCTAATAGTAAAATAGGGCTTTGTGGAGAGTCAATGAGTTTTTCTGAAGTATTAACTAATAGAGGGTAGTGTCTAATGGAGAGTTGCTTCCTCTCCAGTGGTGGAAAAAGTACTCAATTGTCATACTTGAGTAAAAGTAAAGATACCTTAATAGAAAATGACTCAAGTAAAAATGAAAGTCACCAGGTAAAATACTACTTGAGTAAAGTATTTGGTTTATATATACTTAAGTATCAAAAGTAAATGGAGTTGCTAAAATGTACTTAAGTATCAAAAGTAGAAGTATAAACGATTTCAAATTCCTTATATTAAGCACAATTTAATGATTTTTATTTATTGGCGGATAGCCAGGGGCACACTCCAACACACAGACATAGTTTAGTGAGTCCGCCAGATCAGAGGCAGTAGGGATGACCAGGGATGTTCTCTTGATAAGTGTGTTAATTGAACCATTTTCCTTTCAAAATTTAACAACTACTTTCGGGAGTCAGAGAAAATGTATGGGGTAAAAAGTACATTATTTTCTTTAGGAATTTAGTGAAGTAAAAGTATAGTGAAGTAAAGTACAGATACCCCAAAGTAGTACTTTAAAGTATTTTTACTTAAGTACTTTACACCACTGCTCCTCTCTCTGTTCTCTCAGACTCATTTAAAAAAAAAAAAATCGACACACACCCTGTTGCACAGCACAGTCCCCGCTCACTGTTTAAAACCTCCAGCTGGGAGAGAGCAATAGCACAGTCTCCGCTAACTGTTTAAAACCTCCAGCTGGGAGAGAGCAATAGCACAGTCCCCGTTCACTGTTTAAAACCTCCAGCTGGGAGAGAGCAATAGCACAGTCCCCGCTCACTGTTTAAAACCTCCAGCTGGGAGAGAGCAATAGCACAGTCTCCGCTAACTGTTTAAAACCTCCAGCTGGGAGAGAGCAATAGCACAGTCCCCGTTCACTGTTTAAAACGTCCAGCTGGGAGAGAGCAATAGCACAGTCCTCGCTCACTGTTTAAAACCTCCAGCTGGGAGAGCCTGCTCATTGTTGTGTTTCTCCCCTCTTCCCATCTCTTTCCTCCCTGAAGTGTTGTTGTGTTGGTGTTGGGATGGGCTTGACTGGAGGTGGAGCGGAACACTTTGACCTCTATGGTCTGCTCATACTCTACACTCAGCCTTGATTCCTCTGTTTTATGTTTTATGTTGTTAGGTCAACTGTTTATATGGCGCCTGCTCTGAGTTCCCCTCACCTTAACCTGGGTGTGTTTGCTAACTGTGTTCAGTAAACAAGACTTTGTAGTTGTTCAGAGGTCAGACATGGAGTGCTGGGAGAGGTACTGTAAGACACTGTACCCTGTCTGAAAAGGGAAACTAGGCAGAAACATAGAAAATATGTTTTTCTTTACAGAACATCATACCATTTTGGGACTTTTTCTAATTATTTTATGCAGCCTAAAATCTGGTGGAATCGGGATGAAGACATTTTCTCAGTGTACAGATTAGAGTTTCCTCTTGCTGCCTGTTTGTTTCTATAGTTCAGGATGGTTCAGATGAGCAATGTTGATTTTAGTATGAGTCACACCACCAAGCTAGCAGGTTTTTTACGCTGTTGTGTGATCTTGTTGCATTGAAATGATATTATTTACACCTGTAGCAAGTAGCAATGTTGTCACCTGATGAAGGAGGAGAGTGAGATGGGTAGACCTGACTACTCTGCTTTTCCTGCAGTCTTTAACAGATGTTTCTACCAAATCTTTGTCCTAATGTTGTTTTTCTTCTGATGATTTCAGACTGCAATGCACAGGTCCATAAGGGCTGCAGAGAGCGTCTTCCTGTATGTGTCCAGGTCAAAATGAAGGTAAGCTTGCTGTCAGCTGTCCACAATGCTACTTCATTCAAACACACAGGAACAGAATGTGTCTGTGTGTCTGTCAACACGCGTTTGTGCAGGATCAGTCTCTGTCTATCATGAATGAATGGGTAACAGGCTTGTTAATGGCATTGATGTATTGTAATACCATACTGTATTTTTCAGCAGCAAACGGTGCCAGATTCTGCGTCCATATCCGGAGTCATGTTGAGAAGTAAATGTAATATATTTATTTGTATAGTTCAGATGTACAGTTGAAGTCGGAAGTTTACATACACCTTAGCCAAATACATTTAAACTCAGTTTTTCACAATTCCTGACATTTAATCCTAGTAAAAATTCCCTGTCATAGGTCAGTTAGGATCACCACTTTATTTCAAGAATGTGAAATGTCAGAATAATAGTAGAGAGAATGATTTATTTTATTTCTTTCATCACATTCCCAGTGGGTCAGAAGTTTACGTACACTCAATTAGTATTTGTTAGCATTGCCTTTAAATTGTTTAACTTGGGTCAAACGTTTCGGGTAGCCTTCCACAAGATTCCCACAATAAGTTGGGTGACTTTTGGCCCATTCCTCCTGACAGAGCTGGTGTAACTGAGTCAGGTTTGTAGGCCTCCTTGCTCGCACACGCTTTTTCAGTTCTGCCCACACATTTTCTATAGGATTAAGGTCAGGGCTTTGTGATGCCCACTAATACCTTGACTTTGTTTTCCTTAAGCCATTTTGTCACAACTTTGGAAGTATACTTGGGGTCATTGTCCATTTGGAAGACCCATTTGTGACCAAGCTTTAACTTCCTGACTGATGTCTTGAGATGTTGCTTCAATATAGCCACATAATTTTCCTTCCTCATGATGCAATCTATTTTGTGAAGTGCACCAGCCCCTCCTGCAGCAAAGCACCCCCACAACATGATGCTGCCACTCCCGTGCTTCACCGTTGGGATAGTGTTCTTCGGCTTGCAAGCCTCCCCCTTTTTCCTCCAAACATAATGATGGTCATTATGGCCAAACAGTTCTATTATTGTTTCATCAGACCAGAGGACATTTCTCCAAAAAGTACTATCTTTGTCCCCATGTGCAGTTGCAAACCGTAATCTGGCTTTTTTATGCCGGTTTTTGAGCAGTGGCTTCTTCCTTGCTGAGCGGCCTTTCAGGTTATGTCGATATAGGACTCATTTTACTGTGGATATAGATACTTTTGTACCTGTTTCCTCCAGCATCTTCACAAGGTCCTTTGCTGTTGTTCTGGGATTGATTTGCACTTTTCACAGTAAAGTGCGTTCATCTCTAGGAGACAGAACACGTCTCCTTCCTGAGCGGTATGACGGCTGCATAGTCCCATGGTGTTTATACTTACATAGTATTGTTTGTTCAGATAAACGTGGTACCTTCAGGCATTTGGAAATTGCTCCCAAGGATGAACCAGACTTGTGGAGGTCTACAATTTTTTCTTCTGAGGTCTTTTGATTTTCCCATGATGTCAAGCAAAGAGTCACTGAGTTTGAAGGCAGGCCTTGAAATACATCCACAGGTACACCTCCAATTGACTCAAATGATGTCAATTGGCCTATCAGACGCCTCTAAAGCCATGACATAATTTTCTGGAATTTTCCAAGCTGTTTAAAGGCACAGTCAACATAGTGTATGTATACTTCTGACCCACTGGATTTGTGATACAATGAGGGAGAGGTGAAATAATCTGTCTGTAAACAATTGTTGGAAAAATTACTTGTGTCATGCACAAAGTAGATGTCCTAACCGACTTTCCAAAACTATAGTTTGTTAACAAGAAATTTGTGGAATGGTTGAAAAACGAGTTTTAATGACTCCAACCTAAGTGTATGTAAACTTCCAACTTCAACTGTATGTCTGTCTCAATCTATGCATTGTTAATATTTCCCTCCAAAAAAATCCCAAATACTGTAAATGTTTTTATGTACAGTATATTTGTATTTATTTGAGATTGTGCTTTTAGAATTCCTGATATCCTTATGAGCTGTACTACTCTACATGCTAACTGTATTTGTGTGATTAGCTACATCATCGACATCGTCTCGGGAGCGTCCGTGGTCTGCCATCTTGTCCCCTGATGACCAGGCCATGGTTACGGTGGCAGCGGTGGTGCCTCGCAGGAACCACAGCATCCTCCCCTTTAACAAAAGCAACCTGTCCAAGAGCATCTCCATCAGCAACATCGCAGGGTGAGACACAACACCAATCAATCACCAACCAACTCACTATCGCCCCTTACATACTCGGGTTGTACAAAGGATGTACATTTTCATGCTGACACACTCATCAACAATACTGTGTACTCACAAGTGTTGTGTAAAATGCATTGTACATGAATTGTACAACCAGAGTGTATACACAACTTATGTTATCACTGTAACAGTCCCTCCTTCACTAACTCTGTTTCTCTCTTCCACCCTGTCTGTCTGTCTGTCTGTCCGTGCAGGCCATTGATGGATGAGATGCCACTGAAGGGCCTGAAGTACCTGTCCCAGTCCACAGACTCACTGCACAAGACCTCCAAGGTCAATGAGTCCACTGAGTCTCTCACTGATGAAGGTAAGGTAGTGAGCTGGAGAGTTATCACTGTGACAGAGCCTGTATTTGCTGTACTCTCTTTGTAGGGATCGGTTCAAAGGAGTGAGCAAATATGACATGTTCGGATTTCCTCTGTTTTCAGCTGTTGTTTTGCATGACTTTGTATTGGTCCACATTACAGCATATGTGAGTGTAGGAGAGCACATGTATGCTTACAGTACTTACAGTATAGCCATTCCTGCCTCGTCCATACTAACTGTTCCTGTGTGTGTTGTCCTAGGGACTGAGATGATGGACAGCCAGCTGATGGGAGAGTTTGAGGCAGAGTCTAAGGATCTTGAGGCAGACTCCTGGACCTTCACTGTGGACAAGAAGTATGTGAAGGGGCTCAAGAAGGAGGTGGTCAAGAGACAGGACGTCATCTATGGTAGGAGGGCAACTCTCCCAATCCCACTCATTCCTTCATATGTTCCAATCCTTTGTTTCAGTCAAACAATTTATTTGAGAAGTTACAACATACATTTTAAACTACATTACACTACTACCCTACCCAGGCCCTATTGCTTCTGCCAAATGTAAGACCGGCCCTGACCGAAGCCTGAAATCAAGCCCGAAATCCATTAGCTGCTCCTCTCTGTCTGTCACTCGCTCCCTGCGCGCAGCTCACTCTGCATGTGCTCTGCTCATGGCGACTCTGTGTCTGAGTATCCATAGCAACGGCTCTGCTTGGGCTGCTCTGCTCAATGAAGAGACATGAGTAGCTGTTAGCTACTTTTTCGTCACTCAACTCTGACAAAACTCAAGGAACGTTATTGTTTTCTGCAAAATAATCTCTCTTGTCTTATATTTGACGAGGTTGAAGCACTTCTGACGCTTCAAACGCTTCTGACACATCTGACGCTTCTTAATCATATATGACTGTACTGCGCAGCACAGCACGTGCAAATGTTCAGCTTCTAATTGTTAGTGATCAATTTAGTCCTGATGTATAATGTCGGGGCGTTGGACTCGGGTCGGTTAGCAGAGCTCTACCCCCATCAAAGTTGCCCATCCCTGAAATACATGGAGTACACAGTGCAATGAAGTGCTTACTTGCATGTTCGCATATAAACTCGCATATAGAATCCCTATTAATTTAATAGGCTATATGTGGGACTAATAGTAAAGATTTGTCCTTTTTACTTTTAAAATGTATTACCTTTTAATGTGGTATAAACACAACCAGTCATCATGCTTTCATCTGATTGTCAAACAATTACTTCAATAGACTCCTGTAATCCTGTCTACTCAAAAATCATTACTACATCCATACACTGCACTGTACACCCGCCATTTGATGAGTGGAAAGAGACATCTGTTAAGGCGCCCGCATACTAGGTTCACTTTGCTGCTAGCAGAACTCAGCTAGGCGAAGCGAACGTCTGTGCCTCGCATACTCCCTTAAAAGACCTTTGCTTGAAAAACGAGAAAAAAGCGGCAACATTACTGTTTGTGCCTCTTGAGATGCCGTAGCAACAACAAATAAATACACATTTATAAATCAAGAAATCTGTAATAAAGGTTGATGTTCTTGCCAAGGAGGTCTTAGTCGCTTAATTTTACATCAAACTAAGATGTTCAGTGCATTATTTGTCATGTGAAAATATGTGCATGAAAACTAGTCGTTTCTTGTTGAATGAAAAGAAACACTTAATTGAAGAATCCCGTTCATAGTTCCCACTCCTACTAAGAGTATTACTGTTGAACAATCACCAACGAAGGGGTGTAGACTTCGTCTACCGGACTTCGACTCGCCTCAAGAATTTATTTTTCTCGAACAGCCGAAGAAAAACCTGCTGAACACCAAAACCAACAAAAACACAGTGGTGGAAAAAGTACCCAATTTTCATACTTGAATAAAAGTAAAGATACCTTAAAAGAAAATGACTCAAGTAAAAGTGAAAGTCACCCAGTAAAATACTACTGAGTAAAAGTCTAAAAGTATTTGGTTTTAAATGTACTTAAGTATCAAAAGTAAAAGTATAAATCACAAAAAAATCCTTATATAAAGCAAACCAGACATACGATTTTCTTTTTTTTTCTTTCTTTTTTACGGATAGCCAGAGGCACAGTTCAACACTCAGACATAATTTACAAACAAGCATTTGTGTTTAGTGAGTCTGCCAGATCAGAGGCAGTAGGGATGACCAGGGATGTTCTCTTGATATGTGCGTGCATTAGAAAACTTTCCTGTCCTGCTAAGCATTGAAAATGTAACGAGTACTTTTGGGTGTCAGGGAAAATGTAAGGAGTAAAAAGTACATTATTTTCTTTAGGAATGTAATGGAGTAAAAGTAAAAGTTGTCAAAAATATTACTAGTAAAGTACAGATACCCCAAAAAACGACTTGTAGTACGTTAAAGTATTTTTTACTTAGGTACTTTACACCACTGCAAAAACGATACAAAATGTTTTCATAATATAAGCGGTGTTTGGACTGGGAAGCATGCGACAGGCTTTACAAAACACCCCAACATGTAATGAATGACATTCAGTGATGGTCATTCATTAGACTTAACCTGAATGGATGGGTCCACTGCTGTCCGCGTGCATCTCCATCTTGGCCACTCACCTCTGCCTTCGCAAAATGCCACCTTTGTCGTTGAACCACACCGCATTTTGAAGCATATTACACATTCGCACATTTTTTTTAATGTGACATGTGGTAATGATAAATAAAAGTGTAATAGCTGACAGTTTTATTTGCATCTTTGTTTAATTATTGTGATAGGGTCATGTTTAACCGGTACGGCGTATCCCCACTAGTTATTTTGACGGTACTCTGTACCGGACCGTACCAGCTTACTTTCACCCTGGGGTTAAACACAATGTGAGGTGCTGTTAATTGGGATTTTGCACTATAACCCAGTCTCTACCTCTCCCTCCTACCCTTCCTGTCTCTCTGCAGAGCTGGTCCAGACAGAGATGCACCACGTGAGGACGCTGAGGATCATGTCTGAGGTGTACAGTAAGGGACTGCAGAAGGAGTTGCAGCTGGAGGCCCTGACGGTGGAGCGTGTGTTCCCCATGCTGGACGAACTCCTGGACCTACACACAGACTTCTTCACACACCTCCTGGAGCGCAAGAGGGAGTCTTCAATCGAAGGTCGGGATGACGGGAGCTTCCTCATCCACAAGATAGGAGACGTCCTTGTCTCACAGGTTAGCAGGGGGAGACTGTTTGTCGGCATGAGGGGTTTAGTGATCGTTGTGCAGATGTTGTGCAAATGTTGACTAGTAGACTAACCTGTAAGTTAATCTTAGATGGGTTGTCTGGTCTTCAGTTCTCAGGGCCCAATGCGGACCGCATGAAGAAAGTCTACGGGAAATTCTGCAGTCGCCACAACGAGGCGGTTAACTTTTATAAGGAGCTTCACACCAAAGACAAACGCTTCCAAGCCTTCATCAAGGTAACTAACTGCTCTTTGTTGTAGATGGTTATACCCTCTACAACCACTGTGATTATTATTATTTGACCCTGCTGGTCATCTATAAAAAGTTGAACATCTTGGCCATGTTCTGTTATAATCTCCACCCGGCACAACCAGAAGAGGACTGGCCACCCCTCATAGCCTGGTTCCTCTCTAGGTTTCTTCTGCTTGCTGTTTGCTTGCTTGCTGTTTGGGGTTTTAGGCTGGGTTTCTGTATAGCACTTTGTGACATCAGCTGATGTAAGAAGGGCTTTATAAATACATTTGATTGATTATAAGCAGTATGAAAAACATAACTTTATCCACCAGGTGGTGCCACTACACTGTTGTAATTTTATTGCATAACCTACAGTTGTTTGAAACAGAATATTCATATCTGAATTGAATCTGTCTGTTTTTCAGAAAAAGATGAGCAGCACAATCGTCCGAAGACTAGGCATTCCAGAGTGTATCTTATTAGTGACACAGCGAATAACCAAGTACCCCGTGCTACTACAGAGGATACTGCATCACACCAAAGGTGAGGCCTGCTATTCTCTATTCCTTGGATGGCACTCATACACTTACTTTGTGAGAAAGAGTGGTGATGTCTCTCCCTCTGTGTGTGCTGAAGTGACATGCAGCTCTTCTTTCCCTGATGCAGAGAATGAGGAAGACCATGACGATATAACCCAGGCTCTGAGACTGGTGAAGGAGATTCTAAATGTGGTGGACAACAAGATGAACGAACACGACAAGAAGAAACGGTTGAAAGAAGTGTACAGTCGTACGGACAGCAAGTCCATTCAGAGGATGAAGAGTGGCCAGATGTTTGCACGGGAAGACCTGGTGAGAGGCAGGAGGCTGCTGCATGATGGACCACTGCAGCTCAAGAACTCTGCAGGCAGACTAAAGGGTACGGGATCAGCCTTGTTCATCTCTGTCTCATTCGCCTTCTCTGTCCCTCGCTAGGTTTCTCTTTCTTTCTCATTCCCTCCTCTCTCCCTCTCCTTCTAGTTTTTTTTCACTCTTTCTGTCCTCAATTTCTCTCACTCTCTCCCATTCTCCCTCCCCCTCCCTATCTTGCCCCTCCCACTTCTCCCCCCTCCCTCCCTCCTCCACTGATCCTGAACCTTTATTATTTTCCTCAGATGTCCAGGCCATGCTGCTGTCTGATGTGTTTGTGTTCCTCCAGGAGAAAGACCAGAAATATGTATTTGCCTCACTGGTATGTTATTTTTGTTTTTCCCAGCTCAATGTTTCATATGTACCACACTCTGTAGAGAACCGTGCCCACTTCATGTTAGTTTACACCAAGTTTAGCTTTCTGTGCTGTTATAACACCAGTCCTTCAAGGTTTATCCAGCTGTATTAATATTGTGCCTCGCAAGTCCATTGCATTCTAGATGTACATTTTAATGAAGCAGTAACATTGGCTTGGTTACACTCTTTGTAGAATCTTGTCTTGCAGTTTTTTACCATTCACTTACGTTTGGAGTTTTCATTCAGCTCACCTTTCCTTGGGCTTTACATTGAATTTCCCTATAGTAGCTTCCATAGAAACCTCCCACTGGTCTATACATCCTTCAATAGAAACCTGGTCTATACACCCTTCAATAGAAACCTGGTCTATACACCCTTCAATAGAAACCTGGTCTATACACCCTTCAATAGAAACCTGGTCTATACACCTTTCAATAGAAACCTGGTCTATACACCCTTCAATAGAAACCTGGTCGATATACCCTTCAATAGGAACCTGGTCTATACACACTTCAATAGAAACCTGGTCTATACACACTTCAATAGGAACCTGGTCTATACATCCTTCAATAGAAACCTGGTCTATACACCCTTCAATAGAAACCTGGTCTATACACCCTTCAATAGGAACCTGGTCTATACACACTTCAATAGAAACCTGGTCTATACACCCTTCAATAGAAACCTGGTCTATACACCCTTCAATAGAAACCTGGTCTATATACCCTTCAATAGAAACCTGGTCTATACACCGTTCAATAGAAACCTGGTCTATACACCCTTCAATAGGAACCTGGTCTATACATCCTTCAATAGAAACCTGGTCTATACACACTTCAATAGGAACCTGGTCTATACATCCTTCAATAGAAACCTTGTCAATACATCCTTCACCTCCATTCTCCTTCCCTCTCTCTCTCTCTCTCGCTTTCCTCTCACTCCATTCTTCCCTCTTTCTTTCCCCTCCATCCCCACTCTCCCGTCCCCCAGGACCAGCGGTCCACGGTGATCTCCCTGCAGAAGTTGATTGTGCGTGAGGTGGCTAATGAGGAGAGGGGTCTGTTCCTGATCACAGCGGGGATAGAGAAGCCAGAGATGGTGGAGGTGCTGGCCAGCACCAAGGAGGAACGCAACACCTGGATGCAGCTCATACAGGACGCCATGCACTCCATGTGAGTCAGTTAGAAGCAACACACATAGAAATATAATGACTAGAATGGGGAAAACCCATCAGACCACAGCAATTTGATTATAATAAAAAATATCTGTAATTCTATATCTATGGGAACACACACATTGTGTACCCACAGATACACAAATATATACATTGAACATGTTTGTTTTATACTACACATGCAGTGTAAATGGTTTGATTGATTGAGGATTGTGTGTGTTAACAGAGAGAAGGATGATGATGAGGGAATCCCCAGTGAGACCGAGGAAGACAAGAGACTGCTAGAGACCAAAGCACGGGAGATTAGAGGTAAAACCTATTCTGTTTTTTCATCAAATACTGTGTAACCTGATGGATATCCTCTGTCAGTGTTGTGTATGACAGGTATTAACCACAGTGTGTGTCTCTGTTCCTCTCAGAGCTGCTGAGGAAGAAGGATGAGCAGATCATGAGTCTATTGGAGGAGAAGGTGAAGGTGTTCAGGGACATGTGTGAGGGTGGCAGTGGACCAGCAGAGGAGACCAGACCAACCCAGTCTATCAGGACCAGAATGCTGTTTAGAGCCACCCCAGATGACATCACCAAGGGAGAGCCCATCATGAAGGATGCCCTGAGGGAAGGTGAGTCAGAGATGACGGTCCTCGGGCAGAGACCACACACAACACAGATGACCCTTTATTCAATCAGTGGTCACCTATTGAATTACCTGGACACATGGCCCACCAGTTACTTGCCCCTAAAGACACACAGGACCAATCAGAAACAATCAGGAAATTACCCGAAAATACCCCTAATATAATATAATGCCGGTAGCAGCTGAAAGACCAAGGCAGAGAAATTACAGAATACTGCCGAAAACTCATTGTTGGCTAAAGCCAGAGTGATATATGGTTACCGTAATTTCCGGACTATTAAGCGCACCTGAATATAAGCCGCACCCACTGAATTAATTTTTTTATTTTATTTTGAACATAAATAAGCCGCACATGTCTATAAGCCGCAGGTGCCTACCGGTACATTGAAACAAATGAACTTTACACAGGCTTTAATGAAACACGGCTTAATAACAAAAATAAATAGGCTTTAACGAAACATGGCTTGTAACAAAAATAAATAGGCTTTAACGAAACACAGCTTGTAACAAAAAATATAAAATTAGCAGTACGCTTTAGTTGTCTTTTTGCACCCAGTCAATTCCTCACGCTGCTGTTTCCAACGTCTTATCATCGACTCATTAAGACCAAGCTCCCGTGCAGCAGCTCTATTTCCTTTTCCAACAGCCAGATCAATCGCCTTCAACTTGAAAGCTGCATCATATGCATTTCTCCGTGTCTTTGCCATGATGAGGGTGACAAAATGACTACCGTAATCAGAATGATGGGAAGTTTGAGAGTGCTCGATTTAATCTAAACAGTAAACAAAAAAGTTGTTTGACCGTAACCCGTTCGGCAATTTCATTGGTCTAATGAAAGCTTCATGCCGCCAAAAAACTGAGCACGTCACAGAATGTTTTTTTGAAGAGAAAAACATTTGAAAGTGGGAAAAATCCATATATTAGCCGCGTCATTGTTTAAGCCGCGAGGTTCAAAGCGTGAGAAAAAAAGTTGCGGCTTATAGTCCGGAATTTACGGTACTTGTCATAGTTATTTATATCAGCATTTTCTCTCTGTAGACAGCGATAGAATCAATGCATAAGCATACAAATGGATTGCTTTAACGCTGCAGGTTGAGTAATGAGCCAGATATTGATGTTTTTTCTAATTTTCTCCTGGTTCCCTTAGAAACCCAGTTTTGGAGGTTTGTCCAGGTTTCTTCAGCTACCTAGAGCAGTGTGTGTATTCGTTACTGAAATCATACAGTATGGTGTGTGTACATGTAGCCAGGAAAGGGTCACAAGACCTGGCAAATAGTAATAAAAAACAACACACACCTGTGAATAATTTTATGTCACGTTAATGCAAGAATACAGCACGAGAGTGCAGGACCTATCCTTATGTGTGTAATTTGTGTGTGTGTTTCAGTGGAGACTCTCCATGTGCTGGTGAATGGAAGTCTGGGCGGGGCCGTGGGGCAGCAGGTGTCCAGTACCCAAGATGCATCAGGGGGCAGTGTGGGGCCGGTGTGTCTGCCTCGCCGCGCTGAGACCTTCGGTGGCTTTGACAGCCACCAGATGAATATCTCCAAGAGTAAGGACGCATCACTCACTCCTACTCCCTCTCCCTATGTACCCTGACTGCCTGTCATACTGTAGCTGACTGTCATTATCTGCAGCTGTGGGATAAAGGTCTCTTTTGTTATTCCAGATGGAGAGAAAGAAGAGGGGGATGACTCATTAGACCTTCGGAGGACTGAGTCAGACGGTGTGTTAAAGAAGGTAATTACAGTAACCGTACATCTCAGAGGTGTATGTGTGTGAGTCACAGCAAAGGAATGAAAGGAACAGAGAAATGCTTGTAGACCAGCTTAGACACACACACACACACACACACACACACACACACACACACACACACACACACACACACACACACACACACACACACACACACACACACACACACACACACACACACACACACACACACACACACACACACACACACACAGACACACACACACTTTGTTCATTAACTCCTGGCTATTCTTTATAACTATTATTTCCTAACCAATGCCATCAGGAAGGATTTAATCTTGCCTGTGTCTCAGTAGGCCTGGTTCAGTCCCCCATCACCACCATTGACATTAACAGACAGACATTATCCCAGCCCGAGGCCCTGGGCTGGCTGAGTTGAGCTGGTCCATATTAATAAGGCTCCATTAGGCTAGGTGATGCCCCCGGGCTGGCCTGAGCTGTGTGGGAGCAGTCCTGTGCTTTTAATGCCTGCAATCTCCTCTGCTCAGGCCTCCCCGGCAGGCAGGTGGGATCAATCTCTTCCTTTGAGGGGATGATTAACATGGCCACTCGCTTCAGCAGCTCTGTTAACATCTCAGCAACTAACTGCAGCTGTACTTGTCTTCTTCCACAGGGGGGCAACAACAACCTACTGCTGCTGCTCAAGAGGAACAGTGAGGTAGGTCTGACTCCAACGCTATGTTACACTACCAGCATACTGTACATCCTTGGCTGACTGACTGGCTGGCTGACTGACTGGCTGCGTGAGAGAGGCATCACTACCTGTTCCCACAGACAGGCCTCTAGTTGCTGCTGTACTGTACTATGTTATTTCATAGGAAGTATTTTATTGTGTGCATGTTCCTATTGTGTAACCATACACAGGTACATGTTTATGATCTCTCTTCTTGTCTTATAATGTAGCAGGTCCTCCAGAGTGTCACACACCTCCATGACCTCCTCAGCACACTGCAGGTATATCCACTTCTCCTCTCTTTCATACAATGTTCTCGTCTCTTCTCCACTTCTCCTCTCTTTCATACAATGTTCTCGTCTCTTCTCCACTTCTCCTCTCTTTCATACAATGTTCTCGTCTCTTCTCCACTTCTCCTCTCTTTCATACAATGTTCTCGTCTCTTCTCCACTTCTCCTCTCTTTCATACAATGTTCTCGTCTCTTCTTCACATTTCCTCTCCTCTTTTATTAGATAAATCACGCGGAGCTGTTAAAAAGCCCACTGACATACAAAAACTGGCCATTAGTATGGATGTCAATACAACTTCATGTGTTTATAACCGGTGTTACTGTCCTCCTGCAGGCAGTGGTGGTGCAGCAGGACACCTTCATCGAGGACCAGCGTCATGCTCTGGCTGAGCGGCCAGCCTCACGCCACTCCTCCACCTCCTCCCTGTCCTCCTCCTCCTCACGGCCCAACTCCCTGATTGAGCAGGAGAAACAGCGCAGCCTGGAGAAGCAGAGGCAGGAGGTGGCCAACCTGCAGCGCCAGCAGGTGGCCCACGCTGATGAGAGGAGAAGGAGGGAGAGGGAGTGGGAGGTGAGGGAGTCGGGGCTGGGCGACAGGGAGGTGCAGGTGAAGGAGCAGGAGGAGGAGACAGTGAAGAGGCGTAGGCAGATAGAGGAGGAGAGGAAGGAGCTGCTAAGGAGGAAGGAGGAGTACCAGAGGGATCTGGAGAGGCTGAGGGACGCCCAGAGGAAGCTGGACAGAGACAAGGAGACGCTGCAGCGGGAGGCTGAGATAGTGGAGCAGATGAAGAAAGCCGAGGTGAGCTAGATCGGCCGACACGGTTCTCAAAGAGGGCTGCTGCTCACTGGTCTCTGTCTGTTACCTTACATTACAGAAATCAAATAACTATTATGTAACAAAATGTAACCACAATGGACTGACTACACATGGGCTATGTAATGATGGCCTTTAAATAACCCTTTACCTACCGCTTACCATAACCACCTGGGCTCAAGCCTGAGCTTCTAATCCTAAAACTAGCTCAACCTTGACTCCAAGACATAATCTCTTCCTTCAAAAGTTAGATTCCATCATTAAGTTGCTGTGAGGCTTAACTGTCTACTTGTTGTTGTATGGTTTGGTTTGATCTGTAGGCAGATCAGGCACACAGGACCCAGCGGACGCCCTCCACCACCTCAGAGGAGTCCATGAAGTTTCAGAGCTCCACCTCTCTGGATATAGAGCCTGGAGGAGGGGAGGCAGAGCTGTCCTCCTCCCCCGCCACCAAAGACCCCTTCCTCAGGATGGGCTCCAAGAGGAAAGGGAAGAACCTGAACCCCTTCTCCTCCTTGTCCTCTTCCTCCAACGCCAGCTCCAAGGCCCAGAGCAGCACAGAGGGCCAGAACCAAATCCCTAACCGCCTGATGCAGCTGGCCAAGACCAAGGACAAGAAGGAGAAGAAGAAGAAGAAAGGGAAGGGGCAGCAATCACAGACAGGTACCAGTAGCACCAGCCAGGTACCAGTAGCACCAGCCAAGTACCAGTAGGACCCCCCATCTTTGTAAGGAAAAGAGAGCCATGGGAAAAGTTGAGTTACCTGTGCTAGGCGCTATACACTGAGTGCACAAAACATTAAGAACACCTGCTCTTTTCATGACAGAAACTGACCAGGTGAATCCAGGTGAAAACTATGATCCCTTATTGATGTCACTTGTTAAATCCACTTCAATCAGTGTAGATGAAGGGGAGGAGACAGGTTAAAAAATGATTTTTAAGCCTTGAGACAATTGAGACATGGATTATGTATGTGACAGTGTGCCTTTCAGAGGGTGAATGGGCAAGACAATAAATGTAAGTGCTTTTGAACAGGGTATGGTAGTTGGTGCCAGGCGCACCGATTTGTGTCAAGAACTGCAATGCTACTGGGTTTTTCACACTCAACGGTTTCCTGTGTGTATCAAGAATGGTCCACCACCCAAAGGACATCCAGCCAACTTGATCCAGCCATCCAGCCAACAACTGTGGGAAGCATTGGAGTCAACATGGGCCAGCATCCCTGTGGAACGCTTTCGACACCTTGTGGAATCCATGCCCAGATGAATTGAGGCTGTTCTGAGGACAAAAGGGGGAGAGGTTCCTAATGTTTGGTATATTCGGTGTATAAGGGATGTTGTTACAGTCTAACTAAAGTCTATGTCCGTCTTTCTTCTCCACAGATCCCGAGAACACTGGGGTCACAGAGCCTCAGGGCGACGGAAAGATCTTCTTCTGCTGATCCCTCTGTCATCCACTATCCCACAATGCCCCACACTCACTGCATCAACTGACTGCCAGACCATGTAGTAGTGTGGCCAGATAGACATGCACCCCATTGACATACTGTACCCTACCCACTGACCTGGACCTGGAGGGGTCGGCCATGGCCATGGACAGGAAGTACAGCTAGAGCACTTCCTGTGAACTTATTACGGAACCATGCAGACACTTCCCGCTTAGTTGCCACTGAATTGTCTAGGTATAACTTTTGGATGAAGATCAAGTCTGCAAGTCTGCTGTGGCATGGATTGGATTGGTATGCATGGGTTGGTTACTTTGGTGTTTGATAGCGTTCAGATATGATTTGGACAGTTTCAGGAATTTTACCATGGCTAGAAGAAGTTTTAGCATTCATGAAGTATATAGTAGCTGACATTCGTTTTCTATGTGAAGGGAAGATTTAACAGAGCAGGTGTCGTAGGGGAGTGACTGTTGTAGAATGTTCTGCATTTCACAAATCCACATATACCCTAATAGCCAAAATGACAAAAGAGAGCATACAGTACACCCTATTCAACAATTCCAGTTGAGTGAGTAAAGTTTATGCAATAGTGTTTATTGTCAATCTTCTAAAGGTATTGCTTAACACTGGGCCCCATAATGCTTCGTTCCCACCTGTAAGGAACTACAGCCTCATTTGTCCCATCAGCGCTACATCAGAAGTTGTAAAGAAAGGCAACTCAAGGTTAGAGAAGACATGACTAACCACAGAGTCCGAGTTATGAGAAGAGGATGAATGAGTCTGGGAGAAAAGGAAAACAAGACAAGGCAAAGAAAGAGAAAGAATAGCTTGTAATGGAGGAGAGAAAAGAGAGAGTGAGGGAGAGAGAGATGAGTGACGAAGAGGAAGAGCTGAAGAAAGAGAGTGTAGTGTGTAAGGAAGCGAAACTCAAAGACGTAGTGGCTGACATGCTTTTGTCGCTATTGTCCACTTTGCAATTGAATGTATTGATGATAAACTGTTAGACGTTACGGTTCCAGCTGACTGAATGGGTAGAAGAGACATTTGCGGTACGTGTTTCTATTCCTCCACTGCACACTTGAGTTTGAATTTGTGAACCATTTTATTTGTCAATCACTGCAATGCAATACTGGCACAGGGTTTGAAGGTGATGATAATATTCACTCTGTTACAAGTGGCGAGACTTCCTGCTTTACAATGAGTGACAATCATTCAATTTACACAGACTAAATCGAAATCCAGACTGATTAAGGGATATCTATCTCACAAGAATGGATTTACAGAAACAAAAATTCTGATTACATTTTTGGGTAATATTTTTATGCTGATATTGGAATAGATGAATCTATCCCTGACCAACCATTCCCATTGGAATTACACTGATACTGTATATCTGCCTGCAGGACAGGCTGTTTGTCTATTAGTCAAACCAAACCTTTCCTCTGGACAAAACCCCATATTTCCCTATTTTCCCTGCAGTCTGCTCTAGTATTGGTAGCCTGTGGTACCATAAGCTCTCTTGTGCCTCTCAAATAGTCCAGAATAATTAATGTCCCTGTATTTTCTTCATTTATATTTTTCCGTCCATGCTCCAGTCTGGGGTTTTGATCCATATAACCAGGGGTGCATAATGTGTAATATTTCAGGTTTGTCGTTTCTCTTTACTGCTGATGAGCAGAATTTAAAATGAAAGCACAGCAAAGTCCTCTTCTGACTCTGTAAAACTGAAATATGGTGCTAATCATCAGTCGCATAGGCTGTTTACACTCAATTCTGATCTTTTTATCACTAATTGGTCTTTGGACTAATCCGATCAGCTCAAAAAAATATATATGGTCTGATGGGTAAAAATACAAATTAGTGGATCAAATATCAGAATTAGGCTGCCTGTGTAAATGCAGCCTAACTGTTCTGCTTCTTCTTGTCTGCGTTGGTTTATCTTGTTTTGACCATCAGATGGCGCTGTGGCAATCTTCATAACTCACCACCACTATCTACTCTGTGGGATTTATCATCTTCATATTTCACAACAATTCCCCCTGGTCATATATATGCAAAGTGAATCACCACGTTAACATGGTGTTTTATGGCCTTGTTTAGTGATTTTACAAAAGTGAAAGCATAGGGAGGGATCATTGGCATTTTGATTGATTGGTTCATTCACACTTACTGACTTGCCTTAATAGACATATTCCACTTTTGACAGGTGTGAACGTTCTTAGACCCTACCCTTTATCTCTTGATATCCTTCTTGGAATATCTGCTAATCATCCCTTCAACAACAACTGTCATGGCCGTCTACAGTATAAGATGTTGAGCAGTGATACAGTAGCTCTGAAATGTTGTACATGATGCATTGTGGCAAATGCAGAGATAGGGGAGACCATTATGCTCAAATTGAAATGCACTAGAATATTAACCAGCATCTGTGAGGAGTTGGAGTGGGTTTTACAGTTATACTGTATACCAGTGCTTTTAAAGTAATTTGTTGTTTGTACTAAAAAGGTACAATTTGTATTTCTTGCGGAATTTCATGTAAAAAGAAAAAAAAGGGCAAAGCAACCATTATGTAAATATGTGTCATGTACAAATGTAACTTTTAAAGTATTGTTTGTGGATTTTTGGATTGATTTAAGCTTTTTATAATGAGGCTTTATTTATCAGTGTCCTCCCTGTTTTGGAGGTATAAAATGTACATTCATTTTTCTCTTAATAAATAACTATTATTGTTTGTCAACTGAGATTTGTGTCTGTGTCTATTTTCTCCCATTGTCTTTGTGTGTTAATTGTTTGTTCTATAATGGAATTGCTTTGGTGTGCCTCTAGGCCACACATAACGGCCAGCCAAGCAGGACAACTCTGCATGGATCGTGTTTCACAGTTTTTGGGTGAATGTAGGCCTTAATTGATTTAACCACCTGTTACTCTATTTCTCTCTCTCTCTGTCTCTATGATCCTGTGCTGTCTAGTTTGACGAGGTACCTCGCAAAACTGCCATTCCTCTGCAGGGGACGTTGTCCTTCTTTACGCTTGTGTGTTCCACTCCATAGACAAGATAGAAATGTACTTGTCTTTTTCGCTCTAGCATGCTTTTTCATCCACCTCACTGCCAGCTCTTTAGACTGAGAGTGGCTTCAGGAAGAATTCTGTGGTAGAGGGTATGGCGGAGTTCACTTCTGGATGTGACTAGCCCTGCCTTTGTCAGTGACAATAAGTGACCCTGCCCAGCTGGCCTGCACCGTACTGCACTGCGCCGAGGAGAAACACAGGACTTCAAGGTAAGAGGAGGGGAAGATAAGAAACTGTTTTCTAATCAGATCCAGTCAATCTCATCCTGATTCCTGATTAAAGAATGTACACATCTTTTCTCTGGTTGATAATACACAAAACAGCTAATCTAAAGAATGTTTTCCCTGGCTTATACCAGTGGTTTAACTAACACATTATGCTCTCTATTTCTGCTTTCTATTATTTTGTCCCAGATGAGTATCCATATTTGACTTTGAACATTGTTTGGGATATGAACAGATTTATTAAGCCGTGATGAGGATTCTCTAGCAGCTGCTGTGAAATGCCCCACACTCAGGTCCAGATCTATATAATTCCCAAAGCTCCAGCCTACAAGATGTCTGCCATTATAACTCCACCTAAGCACATATTCATCTTTGCTAGTATGACCTTTTCAAAGTGCTTCCAAATCCCCCTGGCCCTCCCTCCCTCAACTGCAGTGGAAGAATGACTGGGCGACCTGTCACACCGTTAGAATGTGAGCAGAGCAGCAGAGATTTGGCTTGTAAAGGATGATATTATCATGCATTGCTCACTGTCAGTAGTGACCTTTATCTAGCTCCTGGTGCCAATTGGTGTGTAATGTGAAAGAGCCATTCTAGACTGCACCATCTGGGGAAGAAAAGAAAAAGGGACAAACAAAAGAAACCTGAGTCTTTATTGTGTTCCGTGTCGACGGGCATATAAATCCTGTCCGTATGTTCGCTAGAACAATAGTGGCAGACTGGTGTTGTGCTCCGATATGGGCATGAGTCATTATTCTCCTTTTACATATTATAGTACAAACCTCAATGAGCTGCTCTCTGTGGTAGTCAACTTACAGTTTGTTATGGCAACCTATCTGGCTCAGTTGAGTACGGAAACCTGTGTATATATAACATGGGAAACACCTTGATACTGGATGAAGAATATCCTCCTGAGCTTAGAGAACGTAGAGGCATCAAAGAAACATAATACATATTAATATGTTTTAAAGAGGTCAGCCTGTATGGTATTGAGCTATTTCAATATGATAATAACTTTAATGAGACAGGCGGTCATCTCAGATGGGTGGCTGACTGATGTCTTTGTTTTACAATGAAAGCTGTATAACTAGCCAGCCTGGGTTTATACAAGCAAGTACCTCGTAAATCTCACAGGTGTCACGTTCTTTTGTTCATTCCATATATATCACATTGGAAGCACGACAGTGCAGTGCCTCCCTGTCTCTCCCATTCCCCCAAACACCACGCAGGCAGCACCCTATGGGTTATTATTGAACTCAATCACTGTCTGATGGAAATGGGAGGCAGAGGGTCTGAAGCCATTTCCATCCATCTCTGGGCCTCCTCTCCCCGGGGGCAGCGATGATGAGGCTAGGGTTCATAATTTACCCCCTCAGCGGCTCCCATCATCAGCAAATCATATTTCACCTAGACTCTTAAAGGTTCAGAACTAAATTGCTTCCGCTCTGCAGCTCTCTCTCTCTCTCCTTCTCTTCCTGTTTTTCTCTCTCCCTCTGTTCCTCTCTCCTCCTCCTCCACCTTTTCAATCTCTATTTCTGCTAATTTGTTCTCTATACCTGATCTGCTGAATCAATTTTTTTTTGCCTTTTCCATTAATCATAAATGATGGCATTAGGGCTATATTGATCCCGGTGGAGTGGCAGAGAGAGAAGGGATAATAATGCTCATCCAGAGAATTTCTGCTTCTTTTTCGGGCTGTTAAAAGAGCATGTCTTTCTTCTGAACCAGACCTCATTTTTTGTAAGGTACATGCACTTCAAAAGCACTTTTCCTTCCTGCCCATTATTGGTTTTCTATGACCTCCCACTGTGCTGTAGCAGCCAGGCAGTAAGGCAGTCACACAGCTTGGCATGTGAGCACATCCTTGGTGTGACATGTGAGGGATTTGGTCATCATCTTCTGTGCTCCAGCAGATTGCTGCCCTTCTCCTCATGCTCTGTAATTTGGCTGTGTTTTACCCAACTACCATCTTCTACTCACCAGCCGACCACAACCAGGCTCTCCCCCAATTCTCCTCCAACATCCCCTAGCTCTGTGGGGGGGACATGGGGGGGTGAAATTAAACGAGCATCTTCTTCACCCACCCCAAATTGGAGGGTGGAGGATTATGCAAGATGCACACACACAGGCCACAATAGAATCTATGGGTTGTAGCCGCAGCTGAAGGAATTAAATAGGTTTCGCTCCATTACGGCTGTCAACAAGGGTATTTTAATGTGCCGGTTCACTGGGAGCTTAGCGCCTGCTCTGCTGTTGGCGCTGGACTAGTGGGGGCTTTGGAAGCTTCTGGGATTGTGTGTGCATTCATTAGCACTAGGCTGACCAGGCACTGCAGCCAGCTACTGGTGAGCAAGCAGGAAATTTCAATCGCTGGGGCACAACAATAGATCAAAGGGCCTGCCAGGCCAGTTGAAAATGTGAGAGTCCATTGGGCTCCTGGTGAACATGCTCTTTGAGAAAGAGAGGATGAGTTCATCGGCATGCCGATCAGGGGTTCCAGGCTCCACCTTGTTTCGGATGGAGCGTTGCTCTGCTCTGTCCTGGACAGACCAGACGGACTGCTCATTGATCTGACTGGGTCTTCTGGGGGAGCTGCATTACACAGCGGGTGTCCTCTGACCAATTACCACGGTACTCTGTGTCTGTATGTAAATACAGTATTTTGAGGAAGTGCAGCATGTTGTGTCGGTTGGCCTGTCTGTATGTTCTGTTGATGGGTGTTTAAAAAAAAAAAAAACGATTCATGGGTGTGTTTTGTGCTGGCGTTGGCTTGAGTAATGAGTTTCTGGTCAAATGCAGATTTATAGAAACCCCTGGAAGGCTGGATCCAGAGTAGTGAATACCACAGTCCATGTACTGGTTCCCTGTGGGAATCAAACCCACAACCCTGGTGTTGCAAGTGCCATGCTCTACCAAATGAGCCACATGGGACAACAATTATGTATTGGATTCTGTCTTCAAATATACTTATTCATGTCACCATTATAGAACATTGATTACTTTGCATATATAAGACATTTACAGTATATGTTAGGGGTAAACTCACTTACAAACTTTGTGTAAGGAAAGTTACTGTGTGAGACCAGGGGAAGTACAGAAAGTTAATAGCTGTGCAAACATGTCATTGCAGAATATTAATATTTCTAAGGAAGGAGGCGAAGAGTAACAGTCTAGTCTCAGTTCCTGATAAGGCAGGCCAGATGCTGTAGAACTAGGATAAGGATGGGTGTGGAACTCAACTCAATAAGGTCAACAGTTGAAGAGAGAAGAAACCTCACTTAGGCAGGGCCATGACAATACCAGTAAGAAGAGCAGACTGAGTTTCTGCCTAGCAACAGAGAAGGATTATTTATCTTAGGTATAAGTATTGATGTCTTCACTATTATTCTACAATGCAGAAAATAGTAAAAAAAATTAAGAAAAACCCTTGAATGAGTAGGTATGTCCAAACTTTTGACTGGCACTGTATATATTAGAAAAATGTCAGGTAGGCTAAATGATCACACCTGTAATAGATAAGTTGTTATATTACTTGTGGGGAACAGCTAAGTGAGCACACATTTAAATAATTTGTATTTTATTTGTATTTTACTGGGCTGATGGTGCCTGCAGCTGATGGTCAGTCTCATCCTCAGTTCGCCTCTCAAAATCCCTCCGTTCTCCTTTTCCTCCACTGACACTGACCAAAAAGGTACACCTTTTTCCAGCTGATGGTGAAACTTGAGTCGTATCGTATTATTTCTGCATCATGCACAAATTCATGTTGTTGTTACTCCTATGAGCAGAGAAAGTGAAATTCCTCGACATTAAAAAAGTCCCAAGCCGCTAATAAAAATGCAACCAAGCCTATTGATACACTTTCCTACTTATTCATTACAGCTGCAATGCTGGTTGTAGAGCGAGTGGAAGAAGGAAGAACGCACATTTTATGGCTTATAAAAGTGTTGAATGAATTGTGTTGACAGTGCTGAAAAATAACTTAAACATGAACTCACTAATAAAAACAGAAGCTCTTTGCTGTATTCGTTGACATTCTCGCTCTAGTTTTTAAAATGTATTTCATCTTTATTTAACTAGGCAAGTCAGTTAAGAACAAATTCTTACTTACAATGACGGCCTACCAAAAGGCAAAAGGCCTCCTGCGGGGACGGGGGCTGGGGTTAAAAATAAAAATATAGGAAAAAACACACAACAAGACAAGAGAGACACCACAACACTACTTAAAGAGAGACTTAAGACAACAACTGTAACACTCTTCGTCGTCAGACGATACAGAGAAATCATCGTCGGAGAAAGTGGACCAATACGCAGCGGGGTTATGTGTACTCATCTTCTCATAATAAACATACATAAAAGATACAAATGTTATGCACCAGCTTAAAGATAACCTTTTTGTTAATCCAACCGCTGTGTCAGATTTCAAAAAGGCTTTACGGCGAAACCAAACCATGCGATAATCTGAGAACAGCGCCCAGTAGACAAATCATTACAAACAGTTAGCAGCCAAGAAGAGGAGTAACAAATGTCAGAAATAGCGATAAAATGTATCACTTACCTTTGATGATCTTCATATGGTTGCACTCCGAAGACTCCATGTTACACAATAAATGTTCATTTTGTTCGATAATGTCCCTCTTTATGTCCAAAAACCTCAGTTTTGTTGGTGCGTTTTGTTCAGCAATCCAATGGAACAAAGCGCAGTCACAACAGACAGACAAAAAATCTAAAAAGTACAATATAAGTTCGTAGAAACATGTCAAACGATGTTTAATGAATCAATCCTCAGGTTGTTTTTGTCATAAATAATCACTAATATTTCAACCGGACAAAAGCTTCGTCAATAGAAAAGGAGAAACCGATCGCGCGCTGGACTCGTGTGGAAATTTCCACTGTCCACTCATTGAAAGTGCTGTATCTCCCTCATTTTTCAGAGTAAAAGCCTGAAACAATGCCTAAAGACGGGCCACATGTAGAAGAAGCCATAGAGATCGTGAACTGGGTCCTAAGTCTTTGTATGGTGGATAGGCTTTCAATGGAAAAACTGCCTTTCAAAATAATAGTACTTCCTGGATGGATTTTCCTCAGGTTTTTGCCTGCCATATCAGTTCTGTTATACTCACAGACATTATTTTAACAGTTTTGGAAACTTCAGAGTGTTTTCTATCCAAATCTACCAATTATATGCATATCCTAGCTTCTGGGCCTGAGTAGCAGGCAGTTTACTATGGGCACGCTTTTCATCCAAAATTCCGAATGCTGCCCCCTACCCTAGTGAAGTTAACTGACTGTGTGTATATTGGTTCCTGACTTCCCTGAAAAGTTGCATATCACGGGGGCTATTCAATGCTAATGCAGAACACCACAGGATGTTTTTGTGTTGGTCAAGGGCAGTCAAGTCTGGGGTGAACCAAGGGCTATATCTGTTCTTAGTTCTACATTTTTTGAATGGGGCATGCTTATTTAAGATGGAGAGGAAAGCACTTTTGAAGAGCAACCAGGCATCCTCTACTGAAAGGATGAGGTTAATATCCTTCCAGGATACCTGGGCCAGGTCGATTAGAAAGGCTTGCTCACTGAAGTGTTTTAGGGAGCGTTTGACAGTGATGAGGGGTGGTCGTTTGACCGCGGACCCATTACGCAAGCAGGCAATGAGGCAGTGATCGCTGAGATCCTGGTTGAAGACAGCAGAGGTGTATTTAGAGGGCAAGTTGGTCAGGATCATATCTAAGAGGGAGTCCATGGTTACGGATTTAGGGTTGTAGCTGGTAGGTTCCTTATAATTTGTGGCATCTAGCTTAGATTGTAGGATGGTCAAGGTGCTAAGCATGTCCCAGTTTAGGTCACCTAACAGTACGAACTCTGAAGATAGATGGGGGGCGATCAATTCACATATGGTGTCCAGGGCACAGTTGGGGGCTGAAGGGGGTCTATAACAAGCGGCAACGGTGAGAGACTTGTTTCTGGAAAGGTGGATTTTTAACAGTAGAAGCACGAATTGTTTGCATACAGACATGGATAGTAAGACACAACTATGCAGTCTATCTCTGCAGTAGATTGCAACTCTGCCCCCTTTGGCAGTTCTATCTTGTCGGAAAATGTTATAGTTAGGGATGGAAATGTCAGGATTTTTGGTGGCCTTCCTAAGCCAGGATTCACTAGGACATCTGGGTTGGTGGAGTGTGATAAAGCAGTGAATAAAACAAACTTAGGTTGGAGGCTTCTGATGTTAACATGGATGAAACCAAGGCTTTTACGGTTACAGAAGTCAATAAATGAGAGCGCCTGGGGAATGGGAGTGTTGCTGGAGGCTGCAGGGCCTGGGTTAACCTCTACATCACCAGAGGAACAGAAGAGGAATAGGATAAGAGTATGGCTAAAGGCAATCAGAACTGGTTGTCTAGTGCATTCGGAACAGAGAGTAAAAGGAGCAGGTTTCTGGGCACAGAAGAATAGATTCAAGGCATAATGTACAGACAAGGTTATAGTGGGATGTGAGCACAGTGGAGGTAAGCGGTTCTGGTTCTAAAGTGTAAAAAATAGCAGATCCGTACCACATTGGGTGAGGCGGATTGCAGGAGAGTATGTTCAGTCCGTAGATGGAAAATGAGATTAAAAATAGAAAAAATGTATACAAAATATATACAACAAAAAACGATATATACAAGGGACGTGACAAGACAATCAAAACAGACATCCCACTGCTACGCCATCTTGGAAGTTTTTTCACGCAAAACTGCAACAACTGCGGCAGGTAGCCTAGTGGTTAGAGTGTTGGACTACTAGCCAAAAGGTTGCAAGATCGAATCCCTGAGCTGACATGATAAAAAAGTATTTTATTCTGCCCCTGAACAAGGCAGTTAACCCACTGTCATTGAAAATAAGAATTTGTTCTTTACTGACTTGCCTAGTTAAATAAAGGTAAAGAAAAATAAACTGTCAGTAAGAGTGTCCATGATTGATTCTTCGAATGAAGAAATGGAGATAAAACGGTCCAGTTTGTCTTTTTTGCAGCTCGTTCCAGTACCTAGCTGCCACGAACTGAAAAGAGGAGTGACTCAGGGATGTGTATGCTTTCGGGACCTTTAACAGAATGTGACTGGCAGAATGGGTGTTGTATGTGGCACATGAGGGCTGCAGTAGGTATCTCAGATAGGGGGGAGTGAGGGCTAAAAGGGTTTTATAAATAAGCATAAATCAGTGGGTCTTGCGACGAGTATACAGAGATGACCAGTTTACAGAGGAGTATAGAGTGCAGTGATGTGTCCTATAAGGAGCATTGGTGGCAAATCTGATGGATAAATGGTAAAGACCATCTAGCCGCTCGGGATCATCCTTACCTGCCGATCTATAAATTACGTCTCTGTAATCTAGCATGGGTAGTAGGATGGTCATCTGAATCAGGGTTAGTTTGGCAGCTGGGGTGAAAGAGGATCAATTATGAAAGAGGAAACCAAGTCTAGATTTAACCTTAGCCTGCAGCTTTGATATGTGCTGAGAGAAGGACAGTGTACCGTCTAGCCATACTCCCAAGTACTTTTTTGAGGTGACTACCTCAAGCTCTAAACCCTCAGAGGTAGTAATCACACAGGTGGGAAGATGGGCATTCTTTTAACCAAACCCCATGTCCTTTGTTTTGGAGGTGTTAAGAACAAGGTTAGGGGCAGAGAAAGATTGTTGGACACTGAAAAAGCTTTGTTGTTGAGCATTTAACACAAAATCCGGGGAGGGGCCAGTTGAGTATAAGACTGTATTGTCTGCATATAAATGGATGAGAGAGCTTCCTACTGCCTGAGCTATGTTGTTGATGTAAATTGAGAAGAGCATGGGGCCTAGGATCGAGCCTTGAGGTATTACATTGGTGACATGCAGTGGCTGAGACAGCAGATGTTCTGACTTAATACACTGCACTCTTTGAGAGAGATAGTTAGCAAACCAGGCCAAAGACCCCTCAGAGACATAAATAGTCCTTAGCCGGCCCACAAGAATGGAATGGTCTACCATATCAAAAGCTTTGGCCCAATCAATAAAAATAGCAGCACAACATTGCTTAGAATCAAAGGCAATGGTGACATCATTTTGGGACCTTTAAGGTTGCAGTGACACATCCATAACCTGAGCAGAAGCCAGATTGCATACCAGAGAGAATACCAGAGAGAGTACTATCGCATGGCGATGATAGGGGCTGCAACCTTTTTGGGGTCAAATTTAACGAGCTCCTTTAGCAAATCAGACTCAGTGACTGCCTGTAGGGAGAACCTTTGTAGCGGGGCAGGGGAAAAAGAGAGAGGAGCATCGGGGCTAGTCACATTAGAAGGCGTGGGTGATGAGGAAATGTTGGATGGGCAATGAGGCATGGCTGAGTCAAATAGGAATCCTGACTTAATGAAGTGGTGATTAAAGAGCTCAGCTATGTGCTCCTTGTCAGTAACAACCACATCATCAACATTAAGGTACATGCACAGCTGTGAAGAGGAGGGTTTATTCTCCAGGTCTTTAACTGTTTTCCAGAACTTCTTGGGGTTAGACCCACAGAGAGAGAACTGCTCCTTAAAGTACCGTAATTTCCGGACTATTAAGCGCACCTGAATATAAGCCTCACCCACTGAATTAAAAAAATATATATTTTGAACATAAATAAGCCGCACATGTCTATAAGCCGCAGGTTCCTACCGGTACATTGAAACAAATTAACTTTACACAGGCTTGTAACAAAAATAAATAGGCTTTAATGAAACACGGCTTGTAACAAAAATAGCTTGTAACAAAAATAAATAGGCTTTAATGAAACACGGCTTGTAACAAAAAATATAAAATTAGCAGTAAGCTTTAGTTGTCTTTTTGCACTGAGTCAATTCCTCACCCTGCTGTTTCAAATGTCTTATCATCGACTCATTAAGACCAAGCTCCCGTGCAGCAGCTCTATTTCCTTTTGCAACCGCCAGATCAATCGCCTTCAACTTGAAAGCTGCATCATATGCATTTCTCCGTGTCTTTGCCATGATGAGGGTGACAAAATGACTACCGTAATCAGAATGATGGGAAGTTTGAGAGCGCTCAATTTAATCTAAACAGTAAACCAAAAAGTTGTCTAATGAAAGCTTCATGCCGCCAAAAAACTGAGCACGTCACAGAATGTGTTTTTTTGGAGAAAGAAAAATTGAAAGCGGGAAAAATCCATATATTAGCCGCGTCATTGTTTAAGCCGCGAGGTTCAAAGCCTGGGAATAAAGTTGCGGCTTATAGTCCGGAATTTACGGTAACTAACTTTGGCCTTCCGGATAGCCTGAGTGCACTTATTTCTCATTTGCCTGAACAAGAGCCAGTCAGCCTGAATATGCGTATGCCGAGCCTTTCGCCAAATGGAATTCTTGAGGTGGAGTAACTCTGCCAGATCATGGTCGAACCAGGGGCTGAACCTGTTTTTTTTTTCTCATTTTCTTTATGTGGGTGTGTTTGTTAACAATACCACTGAAAATATAAAAAAAGAAGGTCCAAGCGTCTTCGAAGCTGATTCTATACCAATTTACAGAGGCCAGGCCATGAAGGAAGGCTTTGCTCCTAAACATTTTTTGTAAGCGTATGACAAATCAGGACAGGTCATTTCACTGAGCAGCCATTACGGAAACAGGCTGTAAAAGAGTGATCACTAAGGTCATGGTTTTAAACGTTTAGAAATCTCACAGTATCAACTTTGTTGTTGCTTTTTTTAACACCTGCTACATTACTGCAGACATGGAAATCTGAGACATCCGATTGGCCAGCGGTAGGCCTATAGAGCACTTGATTTACTCTCCGGGCCCACCGGGAAGGCTGATTTTGAACCTTCAGACACATAAAATGGGAACACTTCGGCTACCCGGTGCGCAGGGCACCTGAATTGGGTGCACCTACTGCAAAAAGTGCAATACAAATTTTAAAAAATAGGAACGCAAGGGTTTATTGTTGGGTTTTTTACAGAAATGTTTAGCGGTCGACTAGGAATGACTTGGAGATTGACAAGTCGATTGCGATTGACCAGTTGATGACCACTGATGTAGTTCTCCTCTGTCTAGAAGTTTTTAGTTTCAAGGTTGTGACCGTTAAGTTTAAATGGGGCCTCTGTTTAAAACAGAAATTTGTCGCCCACAGCCAAGAGTGGTGAATGTAAATATTTTGTAGACTTTAATTTAGATGCTTCCTATTGGGCATACCTCCATGGTTACCAGGCTGTTGACACACAATGGCCGACATCTCCTCAGTGACAGCTGCTTGGCAAATACCACCCTGTAATGAAAAAGAGGAGGGAAAGAAGACAAACATGTTGCTTGAGAGAAACTTGGCTGGAGGCCAGAGCCAGAGCCATAGCCAGGGCAGGGCACCTTGACTAGTCTGAAGTATTGGAATTATCATGATCTGACCACTCAAGACTTTTAGTCATGAGGCATTCAAATAGTTTAGTCTACTTTGAACGGGGTAGAGAAATTGTCTTCTGCACAGCAGGTTGACACAAAAAAAAAACATATGGAACTGGTAGGATTGTTCATTATATTCATTCTAACAGTATGTACAGTATGCAACATAGTATTCTCCCCTTTCACTTTCAAGAAATATATTTTGTCATCAATAATTAATAATTGCATTTTGAAGTAAGACAAACTATCTTGAAAATGAAAGTGAAACCTGTTGATTCATGTCTGGGTACTATACAGTATGTAGTGACAGGTAGATGAAGTTGGGGAGATGAAGTGATACACAGAGGGGCCTTGGTTCCTGCTCTGTATAATAGGGATGAATGACGTTAGTGAGACTCAGACAAAAGGCTCTTTTCAGCCACAGGCTAATACAGGAGAATAGTTTGGTTGTGAAGGAAACCTCTGCTTCTCACCACCGGGCAAAGTCCTCCTTGTTTTCCTCTCCTCGGCCCTAGGGTCCTTCAGCTTTTTCAAATGCTAATCTAGAGGAGGAAAAAACACTTGGCCCTACTTAGAAAGCATCAGTTCTAGTGTCCTCCCCGACTGACTGGTAATCATTTGAAGGCCCTTTCTGGGTGAAAAAAATAGGGGGAAAAGATGCTATAGGTTTAAGCCAATCAGTGTCCGCTTTGCTGAACATCACTGCTAAATGCTTTGGAATGGAATGAAGCGAGGAGAGGACAGGAGTCACATTCTCTGAAGGAGCATTGTGAGGACGCTAGGGTTCAGACATCTCAATGTTACGTCCCAACTCAGACCATGCCAGGGCCCCACTCAGCCTATACCAAGGTCCCAGGCAGGCAATTTAATGATCAACTACAACCACACACCTGATAGGCTATGGATAGGACCAGGAGTGTTTCTTCCGCATGTAAACTAACCAGAAAAAAATCTGGGACCTAGTTTTAGCCTTTGATAATAATTCTTAACTTGTTGTCCTGGTCACTTAAGTCTCTCATTAAAAACTGCGCCATAGGGCACACTGCTTCTGCTATGTTCCCCTCCCTACATACAGCGGACCATATGGCATGCAAGTACCTTGAAACAGTTTGATAAAGTGAACATTTCAAACACAGCGAACCGTTATTTTCCTTGAGGACCCAACACCGGCACATTTTGTCACTCAAGGCCCCCACACCAGCCCATTTATTCATTGAGGCCCCAATTATTATCCAGATATTTATCATTTTGCGCCAAAAAAATAGTTAGACAGGTCCACTAGGCAAAAAATGATCCAGCCTATCTGATGTTTCGGTCTGCCCCTGCCAGACTGTAATATTTGCTATAAAGTGCACTATTTATCTATAAGCTATGGCTCACCAAAGGGATGGAAGCCAAGTCAGTCCAGCTCCTGCAGCAGCTTAGAAACAAACATTGTTTATGGAGAAAGTTTATTATTAGTGAGTAAGTTTCATATTCATAACCGTAGACATAGTAATGCATCTGCCCCCTGTAGACATAGGAATGACATAAAATACAGGAATGCATTGGTTGCTCAGTCTGATCACACAGCCATGAAAGCCAGTCCTCTCCCGTCCCTGTCAGCCGGGTCCAGAGCATGATTGATTGATTACACTTGGAAGACCAGTGGCCAGGGAGATAGGAGTAATTAAGCCTGTTAATAGGGTGTGACTAATGAAGATGAGAGCTCATTCTAGAGAGCCTTTCACTACTTAACAATGGCATTCTCTGTCTGCTCCACATTTGTCTCTTCATTTTGGGTGCCTTTGTGATAACGAATGTGTTTCCACTCCATCAATTACTTCTTGGGCTGTAAATCCATACAGAGAGTGTGTCTCAATACGAACAGAGAACAGAACGGCCATTGAGTATCAAAAACAGTATGTTCACCATTGCCAGCCTTTGATTTCGCCCGACACCGTCAAGCGTGTTGTATATTTTTTTATGCTAGATGTTGATAAAGGTTAAACATCTTTTTCATATCGTGTCATAGTGGAGGGAGTCAATTTCTTAGACTGCGTTGTTCCTCTTCCAAATAGGCTTGTATAATGCCCATCCCCTCTCTCTCTCCCCCATCCTGCTCCCCTCACAGTCCAGCCACAGGAGGAAGGTGACAGCTGAGTAATAGAAAGCAGGGTGTTATTGTTATTGTGGAGAGGAACCTCAAAATCTCAGACAAGGGGCCGACATTTGTTGTCAGGTCATGTGTGTATGTTCCCATCAATGTTTTAACAATCAATACTAATGGCACTATGCACTCAGATAGATAGGCTGTTTTTCACAGAAAGAATGAGAGAGTGAGAGAGAGAATGAGAGAGAAAGAAAGAAAGAGAACGAGAGGACCAATGGTGTGCCACCCCCTCCTCTCCTTCATTCTTTATCCATCCATCTCTCTGAGTCTGCCAATGGTCATTTCTAACCTATTAGAGATCAATAGGGATCTCTGATAGGTTCAACGGTTGGGCTAAAGGATAACCCAGCAGCCATTCTCAGTCTGTTGCTGTTGCATATAACATTATTGATTTGATTTATAACAGTGATGAAACACTCACCACATAGAAAAATCCCAACCAAGCTACTGTACTTCTACTGTGCTGGTTCTGTACTTGTACTGTGCTGGTTCTGTATACAGTGCATTCAGAAACTATTCAGACCCCTTGACTTTTTCCATATTTTGTTATCCTCTCTGGGCTAGGCGGGACGAAATCGTCCCACCTACGCAACAGCCAGTGTAATCCCGTGGCGCGATTTTCAAATACCTTAGAAATGCTATTACTTCAATTTCTCAAACATATGACTATTTTACACCATTTTAAAGACAAGACTCTCGTTAATCTAACCACACTGTCCGATTTCAAAAAGGCTTTACAACAAAAGCAAAACATTAGATTATGTCAGCAGAGTACCCAGCCAGAAATAATCAGACACCCATTTTTCAAGCTAGCATATAATGTCACAAAAACACAGAAGACAGCTAAATGCAGCACTAACCTTTGATGATCTTCATCAGATGACACACCTAGGACATTATGTTATACAATACATGCATGTTTTGTTCAATCAAGTTCATATTTATATCAAAAACCAGCTTTTTACATTAGCATGTGACATTCCGAACTAGCATACCCCCCCGCAAACTTCCGGTGAATTTACAAAAAATTTACTAAATTACTCACGATAAACGTTCACAAAAAGCATAACAATTATTTTAAGAATTATAGATACAGAACTCCTCTATGCACTCGATATGTCCGATTTTAAAATAGCTTTTCGGTGAAAGCACATTTTGCAATATTCTAAGTAGATAGCCCGGCATCACAGGGCTAGCTATTTAGACACCCAGCAAGTTTAGCACTCACCAAAGTCAGATTTACTATAAGAAAAATGTTATTACCTTTGGTGTTCTTCATCAGAATGCACTCCCAGGACTTCTACTTCAATAACAAATGTTGGTTTGGTCCCAAATAATCCATAGTTATATCCAAACAGCGGCGTTTTGTTCGTGCATTCAAGACACTATCCAAAAGGGTAAAGAAGGGTGACGAGCACGACGCATTTCGTGACAAAAAAATTCTAAATATTCCATTACCGTACTTCGAAGCATGTCAACCGCTGTTTAAAATCAATTTTTATGCCATTTTTCTTATAAAAAAGCGATAATATTCCGACCGGGAATCTGCGTTTAGGTAAACAGAGGAAAGAAAACAAAGCATTTGGTCGACGCGGGCACGCGCTTGAGTCTCACAGTACTGTAACCAGCCACTACCCAAACGCGCTACTTTTTTTCAGCCAGAGCCTGCAAAGCCACGATTCAGCTTTTTGCCGCCTTCTGAGAGCCCATGGGAGCCGTAGGAAGTGTCACGTAACAGCAGAGATCCTTTGTAATGGATAGAGATAATCAAGAAGGGGAAGAAATTGTCAGACAGGCCACTTCCTGCATGGAATCTTCTCAGGTTTTGGCCTGCCATATGAGTTCTGTTATACTCACAGACACCATTCAAACAGTTTTAGAAACTTTAGGGTGTTTTCTATCCAAAGCCAATAATTATATGCATATTCTAGTTACTGGGCAGGAGTAGTAACCAGATTAAATCGGGTACGTTTTTTATCCAGCCGTGTCAATACTGCCCCCTAGCCCTAACAGGTTAATTAGAGCCTTATTCTAAAATTTATTCAATTGTTAGTTTTTTCTCATCAATCTGTACACAATACCCCATAATGACAAAGCAAAAAAAAAATCCCTGAAATATCACTTTACATAAGTATTCAGACCCTTTACTCAGTACTTTGTTGAAGCACCTTTGGCAGCGACGACAGCCTTGAGTCTTCTTGGGTATGACGCTACAAGCTTGGCACACCTGTATTCCCATTCTTCTCTGCAGATCCTCTCAAGCTCTGTCAGGTTGCATGAGAAGCGTTGCTGCACAGCTATTTTCAGATCTCTCCTGAGATGCTCAAGGACATTCAGAGACTTGTCCCGAAGCCACTCCTGCGTCTTGGCTGTGTGCTTAGGGTCGTTGTCCTGTTGGAAGGTGAACCTTCGCCCCAGTCTAAGGTCCTGAGCGCACTGGAGCAGGTTTACATCAAGGATCTCTCTGTAAATTGCTCCGTTAATCTCTGCCTCGATCCTGACTAGTCTTGCAGTCCCTGCTGCTGAGTGACCATCAGGTTCTTGGTCACCTCGCTGACCAAAGCCCTTCTCCCTCGATTTCTCAGTTTGGCCGTGTGGCCAGATCTAGGAAGAGTCTTGGTAGTTCCAAACTTCTTCCATTTAAGAATGATGGAGGCCACTGTGATCTTGGGGAGCTCAGAGACAATCCTGTCTCTGAGCTCTACGGACAATTCCTTTGACCTCATGACTTTTGCTCTGACATGCACTGTAGACTGTGGAACCTTATATAGTTATTTGTACTCTGATGTAATGACAGGAATCGTTCATATCCATCATATATCCTCTTCGGATCCCTGTGGATATGAGATGGTAAGTTACTGGGGGAGGACAGACATCAATGTTCATTATGATGAGATGCATGACCTTCGAGTGATTCTAAAATCCATGCCAGACCAGTAATACGGTGTCTTTGATGTGAATACAGTTTTATGGTGAATCCATCCAATTTCCCGTTTCCCCTTCCCTCTGACAGTACAGCATGTTCTCTCTCTATGATTTAATCTGAAAGGTGTGAAAGTGGATAGTACCCTATGCTGACGCATGGCAACACCTCGCTTGTGAAACTACCGAAAGTTGTTTTCTAGATAGTATCCTCTCAGAAATCTTATTTTGTCACTCAATGTTTGTGTGTGCCTGTTCTCTCCTTTTCTTAGTAGAATTTCTCAACATTTTACCCAACATCTGACCAAATACCTTTCTTTGGCCTTCATGGAAACCTAATATCTTAGCTGTGATCACCGTCATTGTTATTCTCCACCTTGTAGGGAAGTGGTTCCTGAACTTTTTCACTATTGTCACGTCTACATTGCCTTCAGAAAGTATTCATACACCTTAAATTATTCAAAATGTTGTTGTGTTACAACCTGAATTGAAACTGTATTAAATATAATTTTTTCTCACCCATCTACACACAATAGCCCATAATGGCGAAGTGAAAACATGTTTTTTGACATTTTTGCTAATTTATTGAAAACGAAATACAGAAAAATTGAATTTACATAAATATTCACAACCCTGAATCAATACTTTGTAGTAGCACCTTTGACAGTGATTACAGCTGTGAGTCTTTCTGGGTAAGTATCTAAGAGCTTTCCACACCTGTATTGTGCAACATTTGCCCATTATTCTTTTCAAAATAATTCAAGCTCTGTCAAATTGGTTGTTGATCATTGTTAGACAACCTCATTCACTGTCTTCTTGGTAAGCAACTCCAGTGTAGATTTGGCCTTGTGTTTTAGGTTATTGTCATGCTGAAAGATGAATTAATCTCCCAGTGTCTGGTGGAAAGCAGACTGAACCAGGTTTACCTCTAGGACTTTGCCTCTGCTTAGTGCCATTCCGTTTTTTCTTTGTGCTGAAAGACTCCCCAGTCCCTAACGATTACAAGCATACCCATAACATGAGGGAGCCACCACTATGCTTGAAAATATGTAGAGTGGTACTCTGTAATTGGATTTGCCCCAAACATAACTCTTTCTATTCAGGACAAAAAGTTCCTTTGCCTCATTTTTTGCAGTATTACTTTAGTGCCTTGTTGCAAACAGGATGCATGTTTTGGAATATTTTGTATTCAGTACAGGCTTTCTTCTTTTCACTCTGTCAATTCAGTTAGTATTGTGGAGTAACTACAATGTTGTTGAGCCATTATCAGTTTTTCATATCATTGCTATTAAACTCTGTAACTGTTTTAAAGACACCATTGGCCTCATGGTGAAATCCCTGTGCAGTTTCCTTCTTCTCCGGCTACTGCGTTAGGAAGAACTCCTGTGTCTTTGTACTGACTGGGTGTATTGATTCACCATCCAAAGTGTAATACTCAAAAGGATATTCAATGTCTGCTTTTTACATTTTTTACCCATCTACCAATATGTGCCCTTCTTTGCGAGGCATTGGAAAACCTCCCTGGTCTTTGTGGTTGAATCTGTGTTTGAAATTCACTGCTTGACTGAGGGACCTTACAGATAATTGTATGTGTGGGGTACAGAGATGAGATCATAAAAACATCATCAACACTATTAATGTACACAGAGTGAGTCCATGCAACTTATTATGTGACTTGTTATTAAGCAAAACTTTACTCTTGAACATATTTAGGCTTGCCATAACAAAGGGGTTGAATACTTATTGACCCAAGATATTTCAGCTTTTCATTTTTAATCAATTAGTAAACATTTGAAAAAAATAATTACACTAAACGTAATACATTTTAAATTCAGGCTGTAACACAACAAAATGTGGTAAAAGTGAAGTGGTGAGAATACTTTCTGAAGGCACTTGTATTTCTATGGGCATAAGCACTGTCAATGAGACAAACTTTTCACACCCCTCTTGTTGGCGAAGAGAATTTAGCAGGTTTAATGCTTATTTCCTGCAATTCCATACATTTTGCCATGGGGTGGAAATGTTATATATTTTTTTTTAATTTTAAAGCTAATTTAAAGTACATTTCCTGCAATTATACAACATTTGCCATTTGGTGGAGAGAACATTTTGCAGTTTTAAAGCTCATGTTTTTCATGTGATATTTAAGAGACCAACATTACCACAAAATCAATGGGTTAAAATCCTAGCTAAAAAATAGGCTAGTTGATCTGGACATTTCTGAAAAGCTACAAATATAAGGTCTACAATGACTGGCATGACAAGAGGCTGCTAATGCAGTACCCAATTTCGAAATTGCACTTTACTCTACATCCAGTGTCCTTACACGCTGTGACACAGTAATAACCATGTATGATATGCCATAACAGCTGACATTACTTGTCATAACATGTCATAATATGGTCATAACACTGTCATGACCTATATAGTTACACCTGTTATGACATATATTGAATTATTTTATGGCTGGTTATGACACCTACATAACAAATGTCAAAACCCAAATTATTCAAATTTGTTTTTTTCCTGCCAAGAAGATTCCTTTCGCTTGAAAGTTTTTTTCTTAAATCCTTGTTTTTTCTAATGAATTCTTTACAGTCATGTTTTTTTCTCCATCATATTTTAAATAACTTTGTGACACTGTCATGAAGCATTACGACCATCCTGTGTCACTTTCCTTGGACTAAGAAAATATATTTTATGACACTGTCAAGAAGCATTATGACCATCATTATCATATAAGTCAAATAAGCCTATCACGTACATGCCAGTCATCAGTCAAAAAGAGGGTGTCTTCTTCCTGCTCCTGAAATCTGCTCCTGCAGTCATCCCTGTCATCAGCAACAGAGCATTGGAGTTTTTGCATGTCTGACGTCAATGTGTGTGCAATTACACTTACAGTTGAAGTCGGAAGTTCACATACACTTATGTTGGAGTCATTAAAACTCGTTTTTCAACCACTCCACATATTTCTTGTTAACAAACTATAGTTCTGGCAAGTCGGTTAGGACATCTACTTTGTGCATGACACAAGTAATTTTTCCAACAATTGTTTACAGACAGATTATTTCACTTATAATTCACTGTATCACAATTCCAGTGGGTCAGAACTTTACATACACTAAGTTGACTGTGCCTTTAACCTCTCTAGGGTCGGCGGGACGAAATCGTCCCACCTACGTAACAGCCAGTGGAATCCTGTGGCGCGTTATTGAAATACCTTAGAAATGCTATTACTTCAATTTCTCAAACATATGACTATTTTACACCATTTTAAAGACAAGACTCTCGGTAATCTAACCACACTGTCCGATTTCAAAAAGGCTTTACAACGAAAACAAAACATTAGATTATGTCAGCAGAGTACCCAGCCAGAAATAATCAGACACCCATTTTTCAAGCTAGCATATAATGTCACAAAAACCCAGAAGACAGCTAAATGCAGCACTAACCTTTGATGATCTTCATCAGATGACACACCTAGGACATTATGTTATACAATACATGCATGTTTTGTTCAATCAAGTTCATATTTATATCAAAAACCAGCTTTTTACATTAGCATGTGACGTTCCGAACTAGCATACCCCCTGCAAACTTCCGGTGAATTTACTAAAAATTTACTAAATTACTCACGATAAACGTTCACAAAAAGCATAACAATTATTTTAAGAATTATAGATACAGAACTCCTCTATGCACTCGATATGTCCGATTTTAAAATAGCTTTTCGGTGAAAGCACATTTTGCAATATTCTAAGTAGATAGCCCGGCATCACAGGGCTAGCTATTTAGACACCCAGCAAGTTTAGCACTCACCAAAGTCAGATTTACTATAAGAAAAATGTTATTACCTTTGGTGTTCTTCATCAGAATGCACTCCCAGGACTTCTACTTCAATAACAAATGTTGGTTTGGTCCCAAATAATCCATAGTTATATCCAAACAGCGGCGTTTTGTTCGTGCATTCAAGACACTATCCAAAAGGGTAAAGAAGGGTGACGAGCACGACGCATTTCGTGACAAAAAATTCTAAATATTCCATTACCGTACTTCGAAGCATGTCAACCGCTGTTTAAAATCAATTTTTATGCCATTTTTCTCGTAAAAAAGCGATAATATTCCGACCGGGAATCTGCGTTTAGGTAAAAAGACGAAAGAAAATAAAGCATGGGGTCGACTTGTGCACGCGCCTAAGCGCATTGTCCTCTGATCGGCCACTTGCCAAAAGCGCAAATGTGTTTCAGCCTGGGGCTAGAATTACATCATTCAGCTTTTTCCTGCCTTCTGAGAGCCTATGGGTGCCGTAGGAAGTGTCACGTTACAGCCAAGATCCTCAGTCTTCAATAAACAGAGGCAAGAAGCTCAACTAATGGTCAGACAGGCCACTTCCTGTAAGGAATCTTCTCAGGTTTTTGCCTGCCATATGAGTTATGTTATACTCACAGACACCATTCAAACAGTTTTAGAAACTTCAGAGTGCTTTCTATCCAAGTCCACTAATAATATGCATATTCTAGTTTCTGGGCCAGGGTAGTAACCTGTTTAAATTGGGTACGTTTTTCATCCGGCCGTGAAAATACTGCCCCCTAGCCCAGACAGGTTAAACAGCTTGGAAAATTACAGAAAATGATGTCATGGCTTTAAAAGCTTCTGATAGGCTAATTTACATAATTTGAGTCAATAGGAGATGTATTTCAAGGTCTACCTTCAAACTCAGTGCCTCTTTGCTTGACATCATGGGAAAATCAAAAGAAATCAGCCAAGACCTCCACAAGTTGTAGACCTCCACAAGTCTGGTTCATCCTTGGGAACAATTTCCAAACACCTGAAGGTACCACGTTCATCTGTACGTTCATCTGTACAAAGGACCTTGTGAAGATGAAACAGGTACAAAAGTATCTATATCCACAGTAAAACGAGTCCTATATCAACATAACCTGAAAGACCACTCAGCAAGGAAGAAGCCACGGCTTCAAAACCGCCATAAAAAAGCCAGACTACGGTTGCAAGTGCACATGGGGACAAAGATCGTACTTTTTGGAGAAATGTCCTCGAATCTGATGAAAGAAAATAAACCTGATTGGCCATAATGACCATCGTTATGTTTGGAGGAAAAAGGGGGAGGCTTGCAAGTCGAAGAACACCATCCCAACCATGAAGCACAGGGGTGGCAGCAATCATGTTGTGGGGGTGCTTTGCTGTAGGAGGGGCTGGTGCACTTCACAAAATAGATGGCATCATGAGGGGGGGAAATTATGTGGATATATTGAAGCAACATCTCAAGACATCAGTCAGGAAGTTAAAGCTTGGTCGCAAAAGTCAAGGTATTGGAGTTGCCATCACAAAGCCCTGACCTCAATCCTATAGAAAATTTGCGGGCAGAACTGAAAAAGCGTGTGCTAGCAAGGAGGCCTACAAACCTGACTCAGTTACACCAGCTCTGTCAGGAGGAATGGGCCAAAATTCTCCCAACTTATTGTGGGAAGCTTGTGGAAGGCTACCTGAAACGTTTGACCCAAGTTAAATAATTTAAAGGCAATGCTACAAAATACTAATTGAGTGTGTGTAAACTTCTGACCCACTGGGAATGTGATGAAAGAAATAAAAGCTGAAATAAATCATTCTCTCTACTATTATTCTGACATTTCACATTCTTAAAATAAATTGGTGATCCTAACTGAACTAAGACAGGGAATTTTTACTAGGATTAAATGTCAGGAATTGTGAAAAACTGAGTTTAAATGTATTTGGCTAAGGTGTATGTAAACTTCTGACTTCGACTGTATAATTTAATATGGTCAATGTAATTAATTAAACATACTGTTGACACGTAGGCTATGGTGTAATGGAATGTTTTGCCTTGTGTGGTAGGCTTTGTGGGTTTTGAGACTCTTATGTAGGTGTCATAACCAGCCTTAAAATAACGCAATATATGTCACAACAGGTCTAAATATGTGTCATGACAATGTTATGACCATATTATAACAGTTTATGACAAGTTATGTCAGCGGTTATGACATATTATGATGTGTTATGACACTGGGTGTCAAGTAAAGTGTTACCATTCATTCTACTATTACAACTTTCAAGAGGGTGACCAAAATTACAGCTTGGACAGCTTCAGGCGATTACTGTCTCAGACATTCCGGTGGTTACCCCTCTAAACACTGGGTTGATACCCTGTCCCACCCCCTCCTCGGGACTGTTATAATACCTAGTCACAGTGTCATAAGACTGTTATACAAACACACAGCAACTAGGTGACTCCCAGGCAGCAGGAGCATGTGAGGAGCCCCCTGACTGACGCCCTGAGCCCTTCCCCCCTCGGCCCCAGCAATTGGCTCGTCTGGCCATATAACCTACTGCTGGAGGGAGAGGGATGGAGAGGAGGAGGGAGGGAGGGAGCAGCAGCTTTATTTACCCTGCACACCGCAGCAGACAATGTGACAGGGTGGTTACGTGAGCCATAGTAATGTGTTCCACTGAATTACAGTCAGGGGAAACCAGGGAGAGAGGAGAGGCCACTCAGAGATGAAGGAAGAAGGGGAGAGGAGACTAGAGAATAACAGCAGTATGGCTGCTCTGTTGCCCGGGTTTTCAGGATACTGTTCTCCAGCTAATATGGCAAATAGATTACTGTGCACCAACAGTGACCTCTTGATGATTATTGTCACAACACCTGAACACCATACTTTATACATTACTTTATTAATGACCTTATAATTTGCTAGATCAAAGCTAGAAATGTAAGTGTCCTTTGCAGTGACATGCTATCTATGACACAGTTACCGTGAAGAGCTTACTTGTTATGATGTATTATGACAGCATTCCTACTGTATTCTTGAAAGGCACAGTGCCCTTTAATCATCTGTATAGCGTAGTGATTCAACATATAGCAGGGTTGGGTTCTAAAGTGCAGAGTGATCTGATAAAGGACAGGAACGCCAGGTAAGGTCCATTAGGGTGGATGTGTTATGCTGCATATCCTGTCTTTGACGCACTGGCTCTGCTCTACTCTACTCTGGCCACAAGGCTGGCTGCTGTTGATTTCCAGAGAGGTAGAACAACTCCTCTCAGAGAGTGAGAGAGAGCCATCAGCTTCTCTTCTCCTCTTCTCCTCTTCTCCTCTTCTCTTCCTCTCCTCTCCTCTCCTCTCCTCTCCTCTCCTCTCCTCTCCTCTCCTCTCCTCTCCTCTCCTCTCCTCTCCTCTCCTCTCCTCTCCTCTCCTCTCCTCTCCTCTCCTCGCTGCTCCGTACCCCAGAGATCTCCCTCCAACAGGCTGGGTATCCCACCTCTTCAAAGGCTGTTAATTGCACTGTTAAAAATGTGTGGGATGACTCATCTGTCCAGGGGACCACACCTCTCTTGTCTCCTGTCATGTCCTGACCAGGCCTGTCCATCGGGCCCCTGGGAGCCGCGGTGCTCTCGCTGGTGCATGGCCCTGTTCACTGCAGACTGTACTGTACCTACCTTGACTAACAAGAGGTCTTGTCCTGTCACACAAGTGTTGGCAGGAAGGGGAGGGATGGGAGACCTTTGAGATTCCATCCACATTAGAGTACCGTAAATTCTGGACTATAAGCCGCAACTTTTTTCCCAGCTTTGAACATCGCGGCTTAAACAATGACACGGCTAATACATGGATTTTTCCCGCTTTCAATTTTTTTTCAAAAAAAAAACATTCTGTGACGTACTCAGTTTTTTGGCGGCATGAAGCTTTCATTAGACCAATGAAATTGCCGAATGGGTTAAGGTCAAACAACTTTTTTGTTTACTGTTTAGATTAAATTGAGCGCTCTCAAACTTCCCATCATTCTGATTACGGTAGTCATTTTGTCACCCTCATCATGGCAAAGACACGGAGAAATGCATATGATGCAGCTTTCAAGTTGAAGGCGATTGATCTGGCTGTTGGAAAAGGAAATAAAGCTGCTGCACGGGAGCTTGGTCTTAATGAGTTGATGATAAGACGTTGGAAACAGCAGCGTGAGGAATTGACTCAGTGCAAAAAGACAACTAAAGCTTACTGCTAATTTTATATTTTTTGTTACAAGCCGTGTTTCGTTAAAGCCTATTTATTTTTGTTACAAGCCGTGTTTCGTTAAAGCCTGTGTAAAGTTAATTTGTTTCAATGTACTGGTAGGCACCTGCGGCTTATAGACATGTGCGGCTTATTTATGTTCAAAATAATACTTTTTTTTAAATTCTGTGGGTGCGGCTTATATTCAGGTGCACTTAATAGTCCGGAAATTACGGTATACAGTATACAGAGTCCTGAAATGTGGAAGTGGAATCCCTGCATAGCACACAGAGCACTGTAAGTATAGTGCTCTTCCAGTGACATATTTACCATATTTGGGGAATCTATAGAGCAAGACTACAAAATAGAAAGGAAGAATACTGCCCAATGTGCACACCACGCCATTTAAACGTGACTAATTGGGTAATACATTATATATACAAAAGCATTTGAACACCCCTTCAAATAAGTGGATTCGGCTTATTTCAACCACACCTTGTTGCTGACAGGTGTATAAAATTGAGCACACAGCCATACAATCTCCAAAGACAAACATTGGCATTAGAATCGCCTTACTGAAGAGCTCAGTGACTTTCAACGTGGCACCGTCATAGGATGCCACCTTTCCAACAAGTCAGTTTGTGACATTTCTGCCCGGCTAGAGCTACCCTGGTCAACTGTAAGTGCTGTTATTGTGAAGTGGAAACATCTAGGAGCAACAACAGCTCAGCCGCAAAGTGGTAAGCCACACAAGCTCACAGAATGGGACTGAGTGCTGAAGCGCATAGCATGTAAAAATTGTCTGTCCTCGGAAGCAACACTCACAACCGAGTCCAAACTGCCTTTGGAAGCAACGTCAGCACAAGAACTGTTCGTCGGAAGCATCATGAAATAGGTTTCCATGGCCGAGCAGCAATGCCAAGCGCAATGCCAAGTGTCGGCTGGAGTGGTGTAAAGCTTCCCGCCGTTGAACTCTGGAGCAGTGGAAATGCGTTCTCTGGAGTGATGAATCACACTTAACCATCTGGTAGAATCTGGGTTTGGCGGATGCCAGGAGAACGCTACCTGCCCCAATGAATGGTGCCAACTGTAAAGTTTGGTGGAAGAGGAATAATGGTCTGGGGCAATTTTTTATGGTTTGGGCTAGGCCCCTTAGTTCCAGTGAAGGGAAATCTTAACATTACAGCATACAATGACATTCTAGACGATTCTTTGTGACAACAAAGTTTGGGGAAGGCCCTTTCCTATTTCAGTATGGCAATGCCCCCGTGCACAAAGCGAGGTCCATACAGAAATGGTTTGTTGAGATCGGTGTGGAAAAACTTGACTGGCCTGCATAGAGCCCTGACCTCAACCCCATCGAACACCTTTGGGATGAATTGGAACTCCAACTGCGAGCCAGACCTAATCTCTCAAAATCAGTGCCCAACCTCAATATAAACTATTGTGGCTTAATGGAAGCAAGTCCCCGCAGCAATGTTCCAACATCTAGTGGAATGTCTTCCCAGAAGAGTGGAGGCTGTTATAGCAGCAAAGGGGGGACCAATTCCATATTAATACCCATGATTTTGGAATGAAATGTTCGACGAGCATACTTTTGGTCATGTAGTGCATTTGGTTGAGACTTTGATCAATAAGACTACAACCTATATTCACACACTCAAAAACACAGCCAAATGTTAGTTGAATTTCCAATGTGGTATCACTATGCTTTCAACCATCTAAAAGTACAACCAAAATTCAATGGAAAAACAATTTTTTGGACAGATTTTTCATTTAGTTTTCACACAAATGTCTATCACTGCACTTTCAACCATTTAAAAGCACAGCAGAGTTCAAATGGGAATACAACATCAGATATTTTTATTTATACAACAGATGAATATGTTATCACTGTGCTTAATCTAATAGAAGAACCAAATGACCTGGATGGATTTCAGTTGAGATTACATTATAAGTGCAAGGTGCAGGTGATTAATGCTGTTCGAGATTCTGCACAGATTATTACAGCAATTATGAAGATCTCCACAGACCTGTAACCACCTATGCATGCTCTCTTGAACATGCACACTTTATATGATTTCATAAGACATTTATAGTTACAGAAACCTCGAAATGTGGCCATGGATGTGTTACTCATTTTAAAATAGAATGTTACATTAGTTTGTAAAATAGACTTAACTTTAGGCGTTTTACTGTATTACAAAAGTAATATTGAATTGTGTTTGGTTGACAATGCAACCAAATATCAACAATTAAAGGAGATGTAACTACTGCTTGGATAGTTCCATCTGAACCACTGGCTTAATCCCATTCTTAAAGTTGTATTTTAGGTTGAGTTGGAAACATGAATCCAACATATAAGTTGTTTACTTGTCGACAAGTTAATGAGCTATTGTATTTCAAAAGTTATATTGAATTATGTTTGTTGTCAATGCAACCAAATATGAACATTTGAAGGAGATTTATCTTCTGCATGGATACTTCCATCTGTATCTTAAATTCCAGTTTTTCTACAAATGAATCATTGATGTTGGATTCACGTCTCCATCTCAACCAAAAAATAGAATTGAATGAACAGGGCTAAATCAAATTAAAGTTTAAATGCACTTTAAATAAAGTTTGATTTCATTAAGTCCTATTCTTCGACTTTGATTTTTGGTTGAAATGACGATGTGAATCCAACACATCAATTATTAAATTGAAGATAAGCTGGAATTAAAGCCAGTAGCACAGATGGAACTATCCAAGCAGAAGATTAATCTCCTTCAAATGTTGATATTTGGTTGCGTTGAAAACCAGACACAATTCAATATTACTAAATATCATTACATTGGAAATCAACCAGAGCTTGAAACCCCAGGCCTACACTCTTAGAATTTTTTTTGTTGCTATCTAGTACCTAAAATTGTTCTTTGGCTGTCCCCATAGGAGAACCCTTTAATGAAGCCTTTTTGGTTCCAGGTAGAACCCTTTTGGTTTCCACAAAGAAGCCTTTCCACAGAGGGTTCTACCTGGAACCAAAAAGGGTTCTCCTATGGGGACAGCCAAGGAACCCTTTTGCTAAGAGTGTTTTGTATTGTCTATTGTTAGTTGAATTCACATTGAAGATCTGACATTGTTTTAAAGGTACACATTTTATACAAGATTTGTCGATGTTGAAATGTGGTTACCATGATGCCATAATCCTGTGGTTGAAATTTCACCCTCAAACATTTTCTTTCAGATCCAATGTATTTTCCACGTAGATTCCATAATACATTTACAAATGATATGGGTGATAACTGATGACTGCCATGCTCTTTGTACAGTATTCCTCTCGGGGTAGAACATCAGGCTGCACTTCTACAGGTTCTATAAGAGGACGCATCAAACCCCCACTGGGCCCTGTTCACACGCTGAGTTTGTGCCTGACATGACTGCTTCCAAAACATCTTTCTTCCATGTGGTGTGAGGCTTGAAACAACTCCCCCATTCCCTGCCTCCCTCCTCCCTTCTGCCCACTTCACATCTCCCCCTCTCCCGCTCTTTCACCAGTGAACATGGTTTACATAACATGATTCTCACTCACGAGAAAATGGAAACAGCAACGCAAACAATGACAACAAACAAAGTGTCCTACTTTGAAAGGCAGTGCAGCAAAGAGTGACTAAACCCTGTGCTCAGACTCATTCTTCTGTGTGCTGTAGACGTGTGAACACTGTTCTCCCCTGGCATGCTGTTCCTCTACTCAGTTGCAGGAGATGTGTACTTGAAGATAATCTCTCAAGGATTAGCAAAGATGAAAGAGTTTTATATTGTACTTTGTTGTGTGTGAGTGTGCGCGCATTGGAGTGTGTACATACGAGTGTGTGCATGCATGTGTGTGAGAGAGAGCATGTGTAAGACAGAGTATGAGCTTGTGCAAGACAGTGTGAGCTTGTGCGGCTGTGGCATCCAGCACAAGCTTTGTTGTTTCAGCACTGCTCTGGGAGGTCAGCTCTGATTTTACAGCTGCATTTCTCGCATAGTTCCTTCCCACACTTGGCATGTTTACTGCCAGACAGACAGACAGACAGATGACATTGCCCCAGAGTAATGCACAGACAGAGAACCTGGGCTGTCGAGCCCTGGGCTTACCTATGCCCGGCAGCTCCAGACTCCTGTTATGTAAATTTGACAATCTTAAGGAGCCAGGCTTCCCATTGAACCGTGTCACAGCATGTTTCTGTGGAAATGCTATGTTCTCTCCTACATTCCCCTCTCTCAAGCTGGCATTACACAGTAGGCTATACAGTAAGTAATGTTGAGAATTTTCTCAGCAGGTTTACATAAAAGGATTCACTTAACCGTAACAAATTATGAAAGAAAATATAAAATATGATATGATCCACTGAACATGTAGCAATGTAACTATACTGTTATATGAGACTTTGTGTATAGCTTCTGCTTCTGCAACTAGAGCACTGTCTATGAATTTGAAGAGGTTCCATTTCCCAGCACCATCTCCATTATACCTGCGTTCAAATATATGTGTATTTTATTATTTGTTATTTAAATACTTATTTTCTGTATTTGAGTATATTCAAATAGTGTGGCCCGAAACAACTACCATTGAAAGTATTGGTAAGTATTTTTAAATAATTTGCTATAAATAGCCTACTCTTTGAAAGTATTTTCAAATACTTATTTCAAATACTATTTTCAAATACCTGGTTTACGTCAGTGTATTTGAGTATTTTCAAATCTTTGAAAGCAATTGAAATACCCTAAATAGTATTTGAACCCAGGTCTGATCGCCATACACCAAAAGAGTGGCTTGCTTCTGAAGCTAAACAGGGTTGGTGGTACTCGTCACTGGATGGCAGACCAAAGGCATCATTTATAAAATGTTTGTATGCACAGATTTAATCATAAAATCACAGCAACAATGTGAACATTTGGTTGTTGAGACAATTGGAATGTTTGATGAACAGATGCTTTCCTACAATGAGTCATGACAAAGATGGAAATAAATGTGAACCAGTAATCATTTCATGATAGATATGTCTGTTTTACTGTAAGTGAGATGATTAGGGGCTCTATTAAATCTGTAATGCTGAAGCGTTACAGACTCCGCAATATACATGTAAAGGTCATTTCCGATTGAGCTGACATAAGCAGTGTTTACAGTGAATGCAGTCACCACTAAAGCAGGAACATTGCCTTTTAATTTAGTAAATCACTCTGTAAAGCTGATTTCCGCGATGAAGATTGAATAAGGCCTTATGACGATCATACTTCCTTGTATGACAATCACCTTCAGTTTGAAAAAAAGAGAGGTACCATTGCTAGGCAGTGGCGATTTTAGCATGTAAATATTGGTGGGGCAAAAAAAATAAAAGTGGGACGCATGCCAGCAAAGCCACTACACAACACAACACTAAACAATACATTAATTGCACTGTAACAGTGACAAACGGTGCCCACAAACTGTTAGGGCCTACATAAAGCTGTCCCAACAGCAGTCCCAACACCTTACCACCACAACACCTGGCTACCAGTGGAGCCTTGTCTGGCAGCGAAACAGTTAATTCAGCCTCATTTACTGCCTTTAAAAAAACATAGCTGATATGGCTGACTTGCTTAAGCAAATGTGGTTTCTAATGACAATTGAGATGTACAAACTAGAGGTCGACCGATTAATCGGAATGGACGATTAATTAGGGCCGATTTCAAGTTTTCATAACAATCGGTAATCGGTATTTTTGGCCAACGATTTGCCAATTCTTTAAAAAAAAAGTTATAAATATTTTTTAACTAGGCAAGTCAGTTAAGAACACATTCTTATTTTCAATGACGACCTAGGAATGGTGGGTTAACTGCCTTGTTCAGGGGCAGAACGACAGATTTTTACCTTGTCAGCTTGGGGATTCAATCTTGCAAACTTACGGTTAACTAGTCCAACGCTCTAACCACCTGCTTTACATTGCACTCCACGAGGAGCCTGCCTGTTATACGAATGCAGTAAGAAGCCAAGGTAAGTTGCTAGCTAGCATTTAACTTATCTTATGAAAAACAATCAATCAATCAATCATAATCACTAGTTAACTACACATGGTTGATGATATTACTAGTTTATTTAGCCTGTCCTGCGTTGCAAATAATCGACGCGGTGCGCATTCGCGGAAAAAGTTGCTCCAACTTGTACCTAACCATAAACATCAATGTCTTTCTTAAAATCAATACACAAGTATATATTTTTAAACCTGCATGTTCAGTTAATATTGCCTGCTAACATGAATTTCTTTTAACTAGGGAAAATGTGTCACCTCTGCAACAGAGTCAGGGTATATGCAGCAGTTTGGGCCGCCTGGCTCGTTGCAAACTGTATGAATACTATTTCTTCCTAACAAAGACAGCCAACTCGGCCAAACGGGGGATGATTTAACAAAAGCGCATTTGCGAACAAAGCACAATCGTTGCACGACTGTACCTAACCATAAACATCAATGCCTTTCTTAAAATCAATACACAGAAGTATATATTTTGTGTTCCTGGTTCGAGCCCAGGTAGGAGCGAGGAGAGGGACGGAAGCTATACTGTTACACTGGCAATACTAAAGTGCCTATAAGAACATCCAATAGTCAAAGGTATATGAAATACAAATTGTATAGAGAGAAATAGTCCTATAATTCCTATAATAACTACAACCTAAAACTTTTTATCTGGGAATATTGAAGACTCATGTTAAAAGGAACCACCAGCTTTCATATGTTCTCATGTTCTGAGCAAGGAACTTAAACGTTAGCTTTCTTACATGGCACATAATGCACTTTTACTTTCTTCTTCAACACTTTGTTTTTGCATTATTTAAACCAAATAGATTTTTTTGATGTATTATATTAAGTTAAAATAAGTGTTCATTCAGTATTGTTGTAATTGTCATTATTACAAATAAATAAATAAAAAATATCGTCTGATTAATCGGTATCGGCATCGGCGTTGAAAAATCACAATCGGTCGACCTCTAGTACAAACTATGGCATAAGGGGACGACAAGTGGATAAGAGGCAATCCATAATTTCGATTAAGACATTAACGAGCGAGCTAGGATGGATGTAGCACTTTTGAAATGTACAGTGACAGAATTCAAATCATGGGCCGTTCTTAGTGTTCTCCCTGTACGCCAAGTCAGAACTGTAGTATAAATAAAGGGGGCATACAAGCAGACAATGAAAGCTCTTACAATATTCGATGATTACGTTTCTCTAAAACAGGTTATAGGCTACATGTGCACCACCAAGTCAGAACAGTAGGCGAAATTAAGAGGGGTAAATAGACCAAATTATTAGGGTGAGGCACACGGGCTACTAACATCTTACTACCCAACATACACATATTATTACTTTCTTAGCTACAGTAAACATATCTCCCTGGCATATTACATCATTTATGCAGCAGCATACAATACATTGTTGGACTCACCTTGTTGTGCTGTGCTCACTTGAGCAGGAAAGTCTGGCATTCTCTGGATTTATGGTGCTTTCAAAACAGCTGGGAACTCTGAAAAAAACAAGGTCATATAATGATGATCTTCAGGTCGTAGCTTCAGGCCAGATTTACAATTCTGAGTTGGATGACCGTTTCAAAACATATTTTCCCAGTCGGAGCTTGTTTATTCCCGACTTCCCAGTTGTCTTGAACTCACTGAAGTCAAGTTTTCGCAGTTCCGAGTTAACAGTTGTTTTGAGCATGGCACAAATCATGCTTCATTGACAGCATGGTCAATGTTGAATGTTTATAATTTTAAATTTGGAAAAGAGCCTTTTAATCCAAGGTGACGTAGTGTCCCCATGAGTGACAGAACACTGAGACAATCACGGCGCAACATTCCGTATTTTCTGATGGCTTGCCCCACAACCACAGAAAGCACTGAGCTAGGCTGAAACACCTGCATTTTGGAGCTGCCTTATTCAAGAAAACAAAATAGAGACCATGTTTGTATGCGGCTTTATCAACTCAATTATATATATTTATTTATTATATTGTTTGCATACTGATATGTGACACGTATTAATGCCAAAATAACATGCAAAACAGGCAAGCCAAGAAAAATGTTTTTTTTGTTGCTAAAAATGTGTGGCTCGAAACAGGTGGGGCTAATTTTTTTAAATGTATTGCTCAGATGTTATTGCTCAGATGTTATTGCGGGTGTACCGAAATGCTTGTGCTTCTAGTTCCGACAGTGCACCAATATCTAACATGAAATCGAACAATTCCACAACAACTACCTAATACACACAAATCTAAGTAAAGGAATGGAATAAGAATATATACATATAAATATATGGATGAGCAATGACAGAGAGGCATAGGCAAGATGCAATAGATGGTACAAAATACAGTATATACATGAGTAATGCAAGATATGTAAACATTATTAAAGTGGCATTATTAAAGTGACTAGTGATCCATTTATTCAAGTGGCCAATGATTTCAAGTCTGTATGTAGGCAGCAGCCTCTCTGTGTTAGTGATGGCTGTTTAACAGTCTGATGGCCTTGAGATAGAAGCTGTTTTTGGTTCCCAGCTTCGATGCACCTGTACTGACTTCACCTTCTGGATGGTAGCGGGGTGAACAGACACTGGCTCGGTTGGTTGTTGTCCTTGATGATCTTTTTGGCCTTCCTGTGACATTGGGTGCTGTAGGTGTCCTGTAGTTTGGCCCCGGTGATGCGTTGTGCAGACTGCACCACCCTCTGGAGAGCCCTGCGGTTGTGGGCGCTGCAGTTGCCGTACCAGGCGGTGGGTGATACAGCCCGACAGGATGCTCTCAACTGTGCATCTGTAAAAGTTTGTCAGGGTTTTAGGTGACAAGACACATTTCTTCAGCCTCCTGAGGTTGAAGAGGCGCTGTTGCACCTTTTTCACCACACTGTCTGTGCAAAACGTCAGTGTCCGTGACGTGGCTGGTTTTCTTTTTGTAGTCCGTGATTGCCTGTAGACCCTGCCACATACGTCTCATGACTGAGCAGTTGAATTGCGACTCCACTTTGTCCCTATACCGACATTTTGCCCTGTTTGATTGCCTTGTGGAGGGAATAATTACACTTTTTGTATTCAGCCATATTCTCAGTCATCTTTCCATGGTTAAATGCGATGGTTCACGCTTTCAGTTTTGCGCGAATGCCGACATCTATCCACGGTTTCTGTTTAGGGTAGGTTTTAATAGTCACTTAGGGTAGGCACATTTTAGAGTGGCCTTTGACTGTTCCCAGCACAAGGTGCATCTGTCTAATGAGCACTAACATTTGAGAGAAATAAGCTTTTTGTGTGTTTGGAACATTACTGTGATCTTTTATTTCAGCTCATGAAACATGGGACCAACACTTTACATTTGTTGTTCAGTATATATAGATTGTAAACAATAGTGGGGCATACTGGGCCGAGTATCAAACCTTGGGGAACCCCTTTATGTAACTAAAGGAACTCAGATTTGACCCCATCTACCTTGATGGCCTGAGTTCTGTCATTGAGATAATTATGAAACCATCGGCAAGCATCAGTACCCAACCCTATTGAGGACAGCTTATTCAACAGAAAAACATGGACTGCAGTATCAAAAGATTTGAACAAGCTACAAAATTGGCAGCACAATTCTTTCTATCATCTAAGGCATTCACAATATAATTTGCAACAACCATGGTAGCCGTAGTGGTGCTCAACTGGCTGACCAAGACCGGTATGACTACCATTTCTTTCAAATAGGAAACCAGGAATAGGAAATATGAAACCAAACATGAAACCAGAGATAAAATGCTGATTAAAAGCATCACAGATCTTAACTTTTCAGTAATGATGAAGGAGTCTAAAACTACTTGCTTAGGCAGGGAAGTAGAGGAATTACCAAGCTTCAGTGAATTAACAGTTTCCAGAATTTAGAGGGATCACTAACAGAGTATTTTTTTTTGGGGGGGGGCTGTGGTCCGTATTGACCAGCAGGGATGTTCCTGTCCCATTGCGCACTAGCGACTTCTGTGGCGGGCCTGGCACAATGCACGCTGACATGGTCACCAAGTGTACAGTGTTTCCTCCGACCCATTGGTGCGGCTGGCTTCCAAGTTAAGAGGGAGTTGTGTCAAGAAGCAGTGCAGCTTGGCTTGGTTGTGTTTCGTAGGATGCACAGCTCTCAACCTTCGTGTCTCCCGAGTCCGTACGGGAGTTGCAGTGATGGGAGAAGACTGTAAATACCAATTGGATAACACAAAATTGGGGAGAAAAAGGGGTAACAAAAATAATAAAACCTCTCGAGCCAGCTAAGGCATCCCTGGTTTCTTCGGCAGTGGCACCCGGACCCGATGTCACCAACCAAAACAAAAAACAACAAAAAACTCCCTGATGCTTCCAATATTGGTGTCAGCATTCTGTGAGGTCAGAAGCTGGGAGACAGGAAGCAAGTACAGGGACTGAATATTTTATAAATAACAGACATGAAACAAAACACGGACAGCGTCTGGACAAGGGAAACATAACGATATTAATGCTGACGCGGATCAAACTGAGGAATAGACAGATATAAAGGAGGCAATCAACAAAGTGATGGAGTCCAGGTGAGTCCAATGAAGTGCTGATGTGCGTAACGATGGTGACAGGTGTGCGTAATGATGGGCAGCCTGGGACCCTCGAGTGCCAGAGAGGGGGAGTGGGAACAGGCGTGACAGATACGGCATTTCTACCCTATTTGCAGCTCAAATCAATAATAAAATGTATTTCCTCAAACGGTATTGATGTGGGATCTAAAAGTGTGATAGACAACAAACTGAGGGGTGTTGCTAATGGGAAAGAAACGTTTTCCGCCTTATACAAGCTGGTTGGCATCTCCTCCTCAAACAACAACATCCCTGCTCAGTTATGTTGGGAACAGGACTTGGGTGTATCTCTCACTGCAGTACAGTGGGATGCAACATGGAAACACACAACATCGATATCCAACTGTGTAAGGTATAAAATTATTCAAAATTAAGGTCTTGCATAGGGCTTATATTACACCTCACAGATTTGTGTTGGTATGGCTGCGGTGAGGTTGGTACACTAATGCATCTGTAATGGAAATGTCCAGACGTCAAAAGATTTTGGACTGAGGTAGGTGATATGTTGAATTTTGAATGTACAGTATGTTTCCCACTTTGTCCTGCAGTGTGCCTGTTAGGAGGTAGGGTGGACAATATCTAACCTAGAACCACGCAACATACAGTATCATTGCATTGGCCTTCCCATCACTCAAACCAACAAATGGAAAAACCAAAGCCTGTAACAAATAGGAACATCCATTAAGTCATCCAGAAGCATCCTACTAATTCAATTTCCCAGGGAAGGGGGAGATCTTTTCAGGGAGGGATCCCTGCAGAGCACCGGCCAGTCGGTTATGGAGAGACGACACGGCGGCAACACACCCATCAGGTCAGAGTGGCGTCCAGCTGCTGGAGTAGAAGAGAAAGTAGGTGGATGTGGATGTTTTCTTTTATTGTATTTAACCTTTATTTAACTAGGCAAGTCAGGTGGATGTGGATTCCCCAATAGCTTGTATAAGTTCACTACTTGTTTGCTAAGAGTAGCCACTTCACCTCTGTAGTCCTCTGCGAGCAAACAGTTGCTACATTGAAAGTCCGGGGGGGCCACGTTGTCTGGGAATAAAACAAAATATCACAGCTCCTGCAGCATTGAAACTGTTTGTTAGCGACCTCCATTTGAAACTTTAGGCTAACTGGACTTCTGTGTCTATCTTCTTGACAGGAATTTACAAAAAAAAAACATGCATGTCAATCTCTCATGGCTCAAAGTGGAGGAGAGATTGACTGCATCACTACTGGTCTTTGTCAGAGGTATTGATGTATTGAAAGTACCAAACTGTCTGTTTCAATCAGTTAAAACACAGCACAGACACCCATACATACCCCACTGAAACAAGACATGCTACCAGTGGTCTCTTCACAGTCCCCAAGTCCAGAACAGAGGCTAAGAAACGCACAGTACTATATATAGCAATGACTACATAGAACTCTCTCCCACCTCAGGTAACTCAAGCTAGCAATAAAATCTGATTTAAAAAAACAGATAAACAACAACTCACAGCACAATGTGAAAGCGAGAGAGAGAGACATATACACATTATTCTTAGTAATGTAATAATGGAGCAATGTACATATGTATAATGCACAATGTTTTGTATGATGTAATGTTTTATTTCTGACCCAGGGAAAAGTAGCTGCTGCCTTGGCAACAGCTAATGGGGATCCTAATAAAATACTAAATGTTATTATATTTATAAAAGTTATTACATTAATTAACCAGTGTTATTACATACACCATTATTACAGGGACTAATTAATACATTCTGCTTAAATTGAATAAATTCAAGTAGAGACCTGGCTTAGCTCATCTGTTGTTAATTATCATGGCTGCTATACATGATTTATAATAGGGGAGGGCAACATGCAACAGTTGTGTCCTCATGGAATATTTTATTGTCTTTATGATGTTTGGTTCTGAATTCCAGCTCAAGCTTGTTGAAAGAGAGATTTAGTGTTGGAGAAGCTACTCTGAAAATCTAGTTTTCCAAGCTACCAATTACTTCACACTGGAAGAATTAAGCTACACTAAAGCTACCCTTCAGAAATATAGTCTATTAACTAAAGATACATTGAAAAAGTAGTTATCTACATCCAAACTACTTTGTGAAAAATGATCATACGCAAATCTAAAATGTCATATAATACAAATAGCAAAAACAGATCGCTCTCGAGTCCCTTGTTAACAGGATGTGTTATTGAGTCTATTAAACACAAACCTATGTTTCAAGTGAAAATGAAGCAGGTCTTATGCCAACAAAGAAAGGAAATTCTTGCCTACAATTTTAGAAGAAAAAATAAATACCTAAAAGGGTTCTTTGGCTGTCCCCATAGGAGAACCGTGAAGAATCCTTTTGGAACCCTTTTTTCTAAGAATGTACTTCACCCATCTTTTCTTTTTGCAAAAAAGTAATTTGTAATTCCAGTAGTCTGCTACACCGCTACATGGCAAAAAAGTAATTAACTACTGAAAACACTAACTATATTTGAATTTAGTTCAACTACCACCAAGCTACTGCAAAATGGAGTATAGTTACTAGTGGAACTAAATGTACAGTAGCTCACTACTCCCCATCACTAGAAAGACTACACAATGGTATTTCCAAGTGGCTTTTCAACCTTATACACCTTAATTTTACCTCTTATACTTTCCCCAGAATTTGTGAGCCATTGTGAATGCGGTAGCTAGCAAATTTACATTTACATTTACGTCATTTAGCAGACGCTCTTATCCAGAGCGACTTAGAAATTGGTGCATTCACCTTATTTACGACACAACACTATCTATGTTGTAGCCTACTGTTCAGTGTAGGGTTTGTTGTAATTGTAGTTTTGTCCTCAACTGTTCCTGTTTGTATGCTCTCAGTCCCAGTGGTGCAGTCAGGCCAGTCCTAGTCTGCTGCTCTCTGCTCCACAATGACAACAACACCAACCACCCCTTACACACAATATTGCTGCAGCCAATCCTCAGCTTGACCTTTAACCTCTCAACTCCCAGGAGTCTGTGTATCCAAGGCACTCTCTGAGAGAAGGTCAATAGACTTTCTGCAGAACATGTCTGCATACTAAGCAGTAAGAGCAGCAAACCACTGTCAATCCCATCGCTGGGGGGTGAGATTAGCTGTTCATAGTGTTTACTTTTACACAGACTTATAGGGCTAATGGAATTTATTGATTTCACATGTCTCTCTTAATCAGTGGTAAAAAAAAATGAGATGGTGGAGTATCTGACAAGCCCTGATCTATGTTTGGCATTAGAGGGAGGAGTGAGTGTGTGAAACGCTCTCTGTCTTCTTAATGTACACTGACCAAAAATATAAACGCAACATGGAACAAAGATTTTACTGAGTTACATTTCATGTAAGGAAATCAGTCAATTGAAATAAATAAATTAAGCCCTAATCTATAGATTTCACATGCCTGGGAATACAGATACGCATCTGTTGGTCACAGTTACCTTTAAAAAAACAAAAACAATTTGCATCATGCAGTGCATCTCTTTCGCATAGAGTTGATCAGGCTGTTGATTGTGGCCTGTGGAATGTTGTCCAATTCCTCTTCAATGGCTGTGCGAAGTTGCTGGATATTGGTGGGAACTGTGACATGCTGTCGTACACCTTGTTCCAGAGCATCCCAAACATGCTCAATGGGTGACATGTCTGGTGAGTACGCAGACCATGAAGGAACTCTGACATTTTCCGCTTCCAGGAATTGTGTATATATTTTTATTCAGCTTAAATTATTATCTCACCGGCATGCATTGCTTCTCCACACAATTGTGTATGTTCATGACATTTCTGGGAAGCTGCCAAACCAGGTTATTAGCCTGACTGTATGTACAGTATAGCCCACAGTATGGTGGTCATCAACAGTGTGGCTCACAGTATACGTCAGATCCTTGTACTTGTACATTTACAGTAGGGCAATTGAGAGATACTGCCTGAAAAATCGTGTAAACGTTCTTTATGAGCCATAATGTTGAACAAAATGTAAACTTTCACGAATTGTTGCCTGTGAGGCTTGTCTTTCAGTTGCTCTAAATTTTGGATAAAATATCCACAGGAAAGTATTTCTTAACAAACCTTTTAGGGAGCTGGTAGGTGTGGTTTGATTAGGCACCGGTTTTCTCTCATCTATAGCTATTGAACAAAGCATGCCATGAACAACGGGTCAGCAGGTAGCCGAGTGGTTAGAGCGTTGGACTTGTAACTGAAAGGTTGCAAGCTCAAATCCCTGAGCTGACAAAGTAAAAAATATGTCGCTCTGAAGGAGGCAGTTTACCCACTGTTCCTAGGCTGTTATTGAAAAAAAGAAATGTGTTCTTAACTGACTTGCCCAGTTACATTACTGTAAAAAATCAGCAGAGAATGAGAACAACACATATTTTTTTGTGTGAATTTTTAATTTTTTGGTATATTTAAATCCTAATAAAACATTTCAAAAAGGTGTTGTTTGTTCTCCATCCTCCTCTGATATACCTACCAGCTCTCTAAAAAGTCAGGTGAACAATACTTAACTGTGGATATTTTGTAAAAAATGTAGAGCAGCTGAAGGACAAACCGCACAGACAACCGGTATGTGCGGTTTGTAATTTTTTTCAACATTCTGGCTTGTAAGGAACATTTACATGATTTTGCAGGCGGTATATACAGTTGAAGTCAGAAGTTTACATACACCTATGCCAAATACATTTAAACTCAGTTTTTCACAATTCCTGACATTTAATCCTAATAGATATTCCCTGTTTTAGCTCAGTTAGGATCACCACTTTATTTTTAGAATGTGAAATGTCAGAATAATAGTAGAGAGAATGATTTATTTCAGATTTTATTTCTTTCATCACATTACCAGTGGGTCAGAAGATTACATACACTCAGTTAGTATTTGGTAGCACTACTTTTAAATTGTTTAACTTGGGTCAAACGTTTTGGGTAGCCTTCCACAAGCTTCCCACAATAAGTTGGGTGCATTTTGACCCATTCCTCTTGACAGAGCTGGTGGAACTGAGTCAGGATTGTAGGCCTCCTTGCTCCCACACGCTTTTTCAGTTCTGCCCACCAACTTTCTATAGGATTGAGGTCAGGGGTTTGTGATGGCCACTCCAATACCTTGACTTTGTTGTCCTTAAGCCATTTTGCCACAACTTTGGAAATATGCTTGGGGTCATTGTCCATTTGGAAGATCCATTTGCGACCAAGCTTTAACTTCCTGACTGATGTCTTGAGATGTTGCTTCAATATATTCACATACATTTCCATCCTCATGATGCCATCTATTTTGTGAAGAGAACCAGCCCCTCCTGCAGCAAAGCACCCCCACAATATGATGCTGCCACCCCATTGCTGGATGGATGGTGTTCTTCGACTTGCAAGCGTTTCCCCCTTTCCTCCAAACATAACGATGGTCATTATGGCCAAACAGTTCTATTTTTGTTTCGTCAAACCAGAGGACATTTCTCCAAAAAGTACGAACTTTGTCCCCATGTGCAGTTGCAAACTGTAGTCTGGCTTTTTAATGGCGGTTTTGGAGCAGTGGCTTCTTCCTTGCTGAGTGGCCTTTCAGGTTATGTCAATATATGACTCGTTTTACTGTGGATATAGATACTTTTGTACCTGTTTCCTCCAGCATCTTCACAAGGTCCTTTGCTGTTGTTCTGGGATTGGTTTGCAGTTTTTGCACCAAAGTACATTCATCTCTAGGAGACAGAACACATCTCCTTCCTGAGCGGTATGACAGCTGCGTGGTCCCATGGTGTTTAAACTTGAGTACTATTGTGTGTACAGATGAATGTTGTACCTTCAGGCGTTTGGAAATTGCTCCCATGGATGAACCAGACCTGTGGAGGTCTACAATTTCTTCTCTGAGGTCTTGGCTGATTTCTTTAGATTTCCCCATGATGTCAAGCAAAGAGGCACTGTGTTTGAAGGTAGGCCTTAAAATACATCCACAGGTACACCTCCAATTGACTCAAATGATGTCAATTAGCATATCAGAAGCTTCTAAAACCATGACATCATTTTCTGGAATTTTCCAAGCATTTTAAAGGCACAGTCAGCTTAGTGTATGTAAACTTCTGACCCACTGGAATTGTGATACAGTGAATTATAAGTGAAATAATTTGTCTGTAAACAATTGTTGGAAAAATTACTTGTGTCATGCACAAAGTAGATGTCCTAACCGACTTGCCAAAACTATAATTTGTTAACAAGACATTTGTGGAGTGGTTGAAAAACGAATTTTAATGACTCCAACCTAAGTGTATGTAAACTTCCGACTTCAACTGTACCAATGAATTGTGTATTACTGTCACAGGTGTCGTAAGGAGAGGACCAAAACGCAGCGGGAATATGTACACTCATCTTCTTTATAGTGGACAAAGAAGGAAAAACCCAAAACAAACACGTATACAAAACTGTAACGGTTGTCTTCTGTAGAAATGGACCAAGGCGCAGCAGGTACGTGAATACTCATCTTTAATTAAAATAAAGGAGTAAAGCATCCACTTAACAATTCAAACAAAGTAACAACAGCTACAGTTCTGCAGGCTAGAAACGCAGTGCAAAAAACAACCACCCACAACCCCAAAGAAAAACACACACACCTATATAGGACTTCCAATCAAAGGCAACTATACACACCTGCCTTCAATTGGAAGTCCCAATCATCCACCCAACATTAAACCAATACAAACATGCCACGTCCTGACCCCAAAACTAAAACACTAGCTCCATCTACTGGTCAGGACGTGACAGTACCCCCCCCTCAAGGTGCAGACCCCGGAATGCACCTACCAAAAAAAAAAAAACAACACAAAACCCATAAACAATAACCCTAAAACAATAAGGGAGGGAAGGGAGGGTGGCTGCCGTCACCGACGGCACTGTGCTACACCCTCCCTCCCCAACCCACCTATCCTGGAGGTGGCTCAGGTGCAGGGCGTGGACCTTGCTCCACCGTCGGCGTAGCCCACTTCGGTGGCGCTGCTAACTGCGCCGGGCAGATGGGCCACTTGGGCTGACCCTGGCAGACGGACCACTCGTGCTGGGGCGGAGGACAGGAGGACCCCTCGGGCTGGACCGGGGGACAGGAGGGCCCCTCGGGCTGGGCCGGGGGACAGGAGGGCCACTCGGGCTGGGCCGGAAGGCATGCGGGCCACTCGGGCTGGGCCGGAAGGCATGCGGGCCACTCGGGCTGGGCCGGAGGGCAGGAGGACCACTCGGGCTGGACCGGAGGGCAGGAGGACCACTCGGGCTGGACCGGAGGGCAGGAGGACCACTCGGGCTGGACCGGAGGGCAGGAGGACCACTCGGGCTGATCCTGACAGGCCGGGCACCCTGGCAGATCAGGGCAGGCGGACCACTCGGGCTGGGCCGGAAGGCATGCGGGCCACTCGGGCTGGGCCGGAAGGCATGCGGGCCACTCGGGCTGGGCCGGAGGGCAGGAGGACCACTCGGGCTGGACCGGAGGGCAGGAGGACCACTCGGGCTGGACCGGAGGGCAGGAGGACCACTCGGGCTGGACCGGAGGGCAGGAGGACCACTCGGGCTGATCCTGACAGGCCGGGCACCCTGGCAGATCAGGGCAGGCGGGCACGTCTGGCAGAACCGGGCAGTCTGGCCACCCTGGCAGTTCAGGGCAGTCTGGCCACCCTGGCAGTTCAGGGCAGTCTGGCCACCCTGGCAGTTCAGGGCAGTCTGGCCACCCTGGCAGTTCAGGGCAGTCTGGCCACCCTGGCAGTTCAGGGCAGTCTGGCCACTCTGGCAGTTCAGGGCAGTCTGGCCACTCTGGCAGTTCAGGGCAGTCTGGCCACTCTGGCAGTTCAGGGCAGTCTGGCCACTCTGGCAGTTCAGGGCAGTCTGGCCACTCCGGCAGTTCAGGGCAGTCTGGCCACTCCGGCAGTTCAGGGCAGTCTGGCCACTCCGGCAGTTCAGGGCAGTCTGGCCACTCCGGCAGTTCAGGGCAGTCTGACCTCTCTGGCGACTGTTGACTAGCGGGCAGCTCTGACGACTGTTGACTGGCGGGCAGCTCTGACGACTGTTGACTGGCGGGCAGCTCTGATGACTGTTGACTGGCGGGCAGCTCTGACGACTGTTGACTGGCGGGCAGCTCTGACGACTGTTGACTGGCGGGCAGCTCTGACGACTGTTGACTGGCGGGCAGCTCTGACGACTGTTGACTGGCGGGCAGCTCTGGTGATGGTTGACTGGCGGGCAGCACTGACGACTGTTGACTGGCGGGCAGCTCTGGTGACTGTTGACTGGCGAGGCTGGGTTGACACACTAGACTCCTGATGCGTGGGGCTGGTATAGGACGTGCCAGCCTGGAGACACGCACCTCCATGCTAGTGCGTCTGGCGGGAAACACCGGACCAAAAGGGCGCACTGGCGGTCATGAGTGCAGGGTTAGCATCACCCCTTCCGGCTCGATGCTCCCCTTGCCCTGGCACCTGCGGGGCGCTGGTACTGGGCGAACTGGGCTGTGCGTCCGTATAGGCGAGATGGTGCGCACCTCAGCGTAACATGGCGCCCTCCACCTCGTACGCACCTCCCTGTAGTCACGGGTAGCTGGCTTACGGCTCTTCCCTGGCCTGGCCAAACTACCCGTGTGCCCCCCCAAAAAAAAATCTTGGGGCTGCCTCTCGGGTTTCCTAGCCAACCGTGTTCCAGCGTAACGTTCCCGATGGTTCCTCTGTCCAGCTGCCTCCACTCTCCTGAGTGCCTCCACCTGTTCCCATGGGAGGCGATCCCTTCCGGCCAGGATCTCTTCCCAGGTGTAGGCTCCCTTGCCGTCCAGGACGTCCTCCCATGTCCATTGTTCCCTTTTTCTCTCCTGTGGCTTCCTCCTCTTCTGCTGCTTGGTCCTTTGGTGGGTGGTTCTGTAACGGTTGTCTTCTGTAGAAATGGACCAAGGCGCAGCAGGTACGTGAATACTCATCTTTAATTAAAATAAAGGAGTAAAGCATCCACTTAACAATTCAAACAAAGTAACAACAGCTACAGTTCTGCAGGCTAGAAACGCAGTGCAAAAAACAACCACCCACAACCCCAAAGAAAAACACACACACCTATATAGGACTTCCAATCAAAGGCAACTATACACACCTGCCTTCAATTGGAAGTCCCAATCATCCACCCAACATTAAACCAATACAAACATGCCACGTCCTGACCCCAAAACTAAAACACTAGCTCCATCTGCTGGTCAGGACGTGACAAAAACACACCGACGAATAACAGGCCGGTAAGGCACAAAGCTATACGCAGCACAATCTCCCACAAAATCCCATGACAAACACACCCCTAATTATAGGACCTTCAATCAGAGGCAACGATAGACAGCTGCCTCCAACTGAAGGCCCCAACACCAATTAACTAAACCTAGAACTACAATAGACTAGTCAGAATATAGAAATACACTAACATAGAACATAGACTAACAAACCCCGAACCACATAAACCAAACACCCCTCTACCTAAATACATAGCCCAAACCACATGAAACAAACACCCCCTTCCACGTCCTGACCAAACTATAATAACAAATAACCCTTATTACTGGTCAGGACATGACAATTACAGTCTGATTAATCAGACTAGTTGACACCCAGAGTTCTACTGCTGGGATTGTTCATGTTCAAGCCTTATGAACCGAATCATTTCAGAAGAAATTTACTAGCTGTCAAAGGAAGTTCTCCTATGCCAATTATCTAAAATGGATTCACATGGTAACACTAAAGGAAAGGGTTGACATGAATGAATGTACCCAGATAATTGCATCGTGAGGGATAATACATATTTATTGCTAGCTGTAGCTCAACTCAAATCAAATTGTATTGGTCACAAGGTTAGCAGATGTTAATGTGAGTGTAGCGAAATGTTTGTGGTCCTAGTTCCGACAGTGCAATAATATCTAACAAGTAATCTAATAATTCCCCAATTGCTCCTACCTATCTTTCCGATTTGGTCCTGCCGTACATACCTACACGTACGCTACGGTCACAAGATGCAGGCGTCCTAATTGTCCCTAGAATTTCTAAGCAAACAGCTGGAGGCAGGGCTTTCTCCTATAGAGCTCAATTTTTATGGAATGGTCTGCCTATCCATATGAGAGACGCAGACTCAGTTTCAACCTTTAAGTCTTTACTGAAGACTCATCTCTTCAGTGGGTCCTATGATTGAGTGTAGTCTGGCCCAGGAGTGTGAAGGTGAACAGAAAGGCTCTGGAGCAACAAACCGCCCTTGCTGTCTCTGCCTGGCCGGTTTCCCCCTTCTCCACTGCGATCCTCTGCCTCTAACCCTATAACAGGGGCTGAGTCACTGGCTTACTGGTGTTCTTCCATGCCGTCCCTAGGAGGGGTGCGTCACTTGAGTGGGTTGAGTCACTGACGTGGTCTTCCTGTCTGGGTTGGCGCCCCCCCTTGGGTTGTGCCGTGGTGGAGATCTTTGTGGGCTATACTCGGCCTTGTCTCAGGATGGTAAGTTGGTGGTTGAAGCTATCCCTCTAGTGTTGTGGGGGCTGTGATTTGGCAAAGTGGGTGGGGTTATATCCTGCCTGTTTGGCCCTGTCCGGGGGTATCATCGGACGGGGCCACAGTGTCTCCTGACCACTCCTGTCTCAGCCTCCAGTATTTATGCTGCAGTAGTTTATGTGTCGGGGGGCTAGGGTCAGTCTGTTATATCTGGAGTAATTCTCCTGTCTTATCCGGTGTCCTGTGTGAATTTAAGTATGCTCTCTCTAATTCTCTCTTTCTCTCTTTCTTTCTCTCTCTCGAAGGACCTGAGCCCTAGGACCATGCCTCAGGACTACCTGGCATGATGACTCCTTGCTGTCCCCAGTCCACCTGGCCGTGCTGCTGCTCCAGTTTCAACTGTTCTGCCTGTGGCTATGGAACCCTGACCTGTTCACCGGACGTGCTACCTGTCCCAGACCTGCTGTTTTCAACTCTCTAGAGACAGCAGGAGCAGTAGAGATACTCTCAATGATCGGCTATGAAAAGCCAACTGACATTTACTCTTGAGGTGCTGACAACTACTGTGATTATTATTATTTGACCATGCTGGTCATTTATGAACATTTGAACATCTTGGCCATGTTCTGTTATAATCTCCACCCGGCACAGTCAGAAGAGGACTGGCCACCCCTCATAGCCTGGTTCCTCTCTAGGTTTCTTCCTAGGTTTTTGGCATTTCTAGGGAGTTCTTCCTAGCCACCGTGCTTCTACACCTGCATTACATGCTGTTTGGGGTTTTAGGCTGTGTTTCTGTACAGCACTTTGAGATATCAGCTGATGTAAGAAGGGCTATATAAATACATTTGATTTGATTTGAACTACCTAATACACACAAATCTAAAGAGGTGAATGAGAATATGTACATATACATTTATGGATGAGCGATGGCCGAGTGGCATAGGAAAGGTGCAATAGATGGTATAATGGTATACAGTATGTACAGTAGATGGTATACATTATATACATATGATATGAGTAATGTTAGATATGCAAACATTATGAAAATGGCATTATTTACAGAGGCATTGGTTAAAGTGACTAGTGATCCATTTATTAAAGTGGCCAGTGGTTGGGTCTCAATGTAGGCAGCAGCCTCTCTGAGTTAGTGATTGCTATTTAGCAGTCTGATGGCCTATAGATAGAAGCTGTTTTTCAGTCTCTCGGTCCCAGCTTTGATGCACCTGTACTGACCTTGCCCTCTGGATGGTAGAGGTGTGAACAGACAGTGACTCGTGTGGTGGTTGTCCTTGATGATCTTTTTGGTCTTTCTGTGACATCGGGTGCTGTAGGTGTCATGGAGGGCAGGTAGTTTGCCCCCGGTGATGCGTTGTGCAGATTGCACCACCCTCTGGAGAGCCTTGCGGTTGAGGGCGGTGCAGTTTCCATACCAGGCTGTGATACAGCCCGACAGGATGCTCTTGATTGTGCATCTGTAAAAGTTTGTCAGGGTTTTGGGTGACAAGACAAATTTCTTCAGCCTCCTGAGGTTGAAGAGGCACTGTTGCGCCTTCTTCACCACACTGTCTGTGTGGGTGGACCATTTCAGTTTGTCTGTGATGTGTACGCCGAGGAACTTAAAACTTTCGTCCTTCTCCACTGCTGTTGCTGTCCCTTCGATGTGGATAGGGGAGTGCTCCCTCTGCTGTTTCTTGAAGTCCACAATCATCTCCTTTATTTTGTTGACGTTGACCGAGAGGTTGTTTTCCTGACACCAAACACCGAGTGCCCGCACCTCCTCTCTGTAGGCTGTCTTGTCGTTTTTGGTAATCAAGCCCACTACTGTTGTGTCGTCTGCAAACTTGATGATTGACTTAGAGGCGTGCATAGCCACGCAGTCGTGGGTGAACAGGGAGTACAGGAGGGGGCTAAGCACGCACCCTTGTGGGGCCCCAGTGTTGAGGGTCAGCGAAGTGGAGATGTTGTTTCCTACCTTCACCACCTGGGGGCGGCCTATCAAAGTCCAGGACCCAGTTGCACAGGGCAGGTTGAGAGGGTACTATAGTGTTGAATGCTGAGCTGTAGTCAATGAACAGCATTCTTACATAGGTATTCCTCTTGTCCAGATGGGATAGGGCAGTGTGATGGCGATTGCATCGTCTGTGGACCTGTTGGAGCGGTAATCAAACTGAAGTGGGTCTAGGGTGGCCGGTAAGGTGGAGGTGATATGATCCTTGACTAGTCTCTCAAAGCACTTCATGATGACAGAAGTGAGTGCTACGGGGCGGAAGTCATTTAGTTCTGTTATCTTTGTCTTCTTGGGTACAGGAACAATGGTGGCCATCTTGAAGCTTGTGGGGACAGCAGACTGGGATAGGGAGAGATTGAATATGTCCGTAAACACACCAGCCACCAGGACGCGGCTAGGGATGCCGTCTGGGCCGGCAGCCTTGTGAGGGTTAACACGTTTAAATGTCTTACGTCGGCCACGGAGAAGGAGAGCCCACAGTCCTTGGTAGCCAGCTGGTCTGCGCATGCTCTGAGGACGCGGCTAGGGATTCCGTCTGGGCCAGCAATCTTGCGAGGGTTAACACGTTTAAATGTTTTACTCACATCGGCCATAGAGAAGTAGGGGGAGGCGCAGTCCTTGTTAGCGATCTGCGACAATGGCACTGTATTATCCTCAAAGCGGGCAAAGAGGGTGTTTAGGTTGTCTGGAAGTGTAACATCGGTGTCCGTGATGTGGCTGGTTTTCTTTTTGTAGTCCGTGATTTCCTGTAGACCCTGCCATATACGTCTGGCTGTATTCTCGGTGGGGATGTACTGTAGCATGTAGTCATTGTGCAAATGCAATGCCAAAGCATGCGTATTCTGTTAGAAAACATGAAAGGACACTGAAACAAGGCATTTTGTGTTCCCTTCTCTGAACAGTAAGAAAGGTTGTTGATATTTAGTTATTCAAAACAGTAGGCATTCGTTGCACTTTGAAATCCTGTGAAGTTTAGCAAGACTTACGTGTTGCTTGAGGGTTTTCTGAACTGGGAAGAGAGGGGTGGATATGCTAAAATATACATAAGTGAAGATTCAGGATTGCTCAATTATGAAGCAGCTTATGAAAACACCTGTAACAACTCTGATGCTGCATTTCAATTAGAGAGCAACCTCCCTGTGAATGCTAACATGCTATTAGGGTCATACACAGACCATTTCATGTAACAGTTTGGAAGTACGCAGCCTGAAAGTAGTTAGGTAGAGTACTTTATTATATGGTAACACCTGTAGTCAGGAGTAAATTTGTGTGGGGGTTACAAGGGACGTTCTGGTGCAGAGTGCCACCATCTCAGGATGGAAAACAGCATATAGTGAGAATTGATTACATTCCTGTTTGCAATTAGTATGGAAAATCAACTAGTTTTATGAACAGTGCCATCCCAATCTAACATGCAGGACAAGCCCACATCATTGTACACATACCATCTTAAATGGTCATAATGAAAAAGGAACGTGATAATAGCAGTCTCTTGTAAAAACCTAAGGGCATTAAAGTATGTGTGTTGGAGGGAGGGTGATCTTGGATGATATTGGATATCAGCGATGATGAAGGGCAGCAGGTGGTCTGTCCAGACGGCTGAGAGGCAGGTGGGATCGTCTCCTGGCAGAAGACTCACCTTCCACCTGCCCAGAGGACTTGCTACGCTGCCTGGCGATGCCTGCCTGTGCCCTTCATTGGCTGCCTTTGGAACTCCTCCTAAAGCTTCTGGGCTGAGAGCCACACAGGCAGATTAGAGGTGAGGGTAAATGTGTCTGTAATGAGCTAAAAACAGAGTTGCAACAACCTTGTGGACATACTGTCACTCTGAGTGTCAGATTGAGAGATTGGTGAGTGGGTTGTATAAGGATGAGTGGACATCTAGATCGAATATTCCCATTTACACTACTTAAAAAGTGGCCGGGGACCATACTTCTGTTTTTAAACTATCCTTTCAGCTAAAAAAAAAAGGCTGTGAAATCTACAGTTTGCATTTATTTTCCCTGAGGGGCCAGGACTGAGCTGGAAATATCGCTGTTGTGGTCCGCTTCCACACCTGTCACTCCCAGCCTAATGGGTCATTCTAATAGCTTCTCGCTGTAGCAGAGCAAACGTTACAGGATAAGACCCTTGTATCCCGGGAAAGAGAGGATTGCAAGGCAAACAGTTATAAATAAAACTCTAAATAATTGATTTAGGCAGACAACATATTCAGCAGAGCGAGGTTTATTGTTACTGTTGCCTTCACTGGGCTAGCTTTAGGGTCTTTATATTGGTGCTCATGAAGGAGGGATTCTATATACAAGTGAAAATACAGAATGGGTCATTTGATGCAGCATACTGCAAGAGTAAGTGTTTTGAATCCTATAGCAAAATAAAAAATATTGACCGAACTGTGCTTCCAAAAAACCTTGCATTAAATAATGAATCTTAGCTTTCAAGAGAACATATTTCTTGCATTGTTGTTGCTACAGCCAGTGAAGTGGACACCTCCTTCGACTACTTCTACTACTTGGCTGGCTTAGCTGTGCCCATTACCTCTTCTATTAACGTTCTCATCAGACTAACCACATCAGAAAAAGGATGAAATTCCGGAATAAATCCCCACTGGTCTTAATCTAACTGTAATTACGATCATAAGATGATTTTGTCTACTTCAAAGCCCTCTGGAATGTCTGCATTAGAGGTGTGACAAATCAGGACAGCAGGCTGAGGCACTCATTTAAGCCCCCGTCCCTGTACTTATGGAACCAACCAGTAGTAAATGTGAATTAAAAAGTCATTTATTCAAACACTTTAACAGAGTGAATTTATGACAAACCTTTCTACCAGTATTAGGCACAAGGAATTCAGTTCACAAGGAGGCCTTATTACAGTCCTTGAAGGCACCCCCCACATGGAAAAGTAACTGTAGTTTAAAAGTGAGTCTTTATCATAAAAAAAAAAAATCCCCCCTTCTCCTACTCGAAAAAGGTTGTAGCTTCTGGGCGGCTATCATTCCACAAATAAACTCCAGAAATAAACCAAATTCACCCCCCAAAAATCCCAGTATCAAAGCTTATTCACATATTCACATATACATTCACATATTATCAAATGTATAGTGCCAAGTGCAAATGTTGTATAACTCAACCACAATGTACACACTGGGTACAGATTCAATTTCAACATCTAGTGTTGATTTTACATTTGGTTGAGTTGTCAACAAATGTGAATTCAACGTGAAATCAACAAGAAATGTCACCATGTCCATTGGATTTAGGTTAAAAGGTGGGTGAAAAAAAGACAATTCCCTTACGTTGATTACTTTTTGCTAATCCAATCACTTTTCCATGTTTTCAATGTAATCACATTTAATTTTGGGGTTGAAATGACATGGAAACAATCTTGATTAAACCAGTTTTTGACCAGTGAGTAATGGGTATTGTTTCATGCCTTCAAGAAATGCTTCAATGATAAGAGGTCTACAATAGCAAATTGTGCTGTGGTGTTGACAGGAGTCCCAGGCTGAATTGTTTCATAGATACGAAGTAAATACAGTACAACTGCTTATACTTTAACATTGTGTTTCTTTGATATACAGTATCTCATTGTTTTAAAGAGTTGACTTGCAATGTAGTGTAGGGCTGCTTGTTGGATCTGAGTGTCTGCTGAGGCTCATTAACCGTGTGTGCTGAGAGCCTACAGCAAAGAGCCAACAAACAGCACCACATTTTATGATGGAAGGGATAGTGTTCCTGCTTACTGTAGTTTATTAATTGTCATTTACAAAAACCAATCACCCCTTAAGACTACATCGCCTGGGTTCAAAGCTGGAATGATCAAATAGGGGATCCCTCAAATAATAAGACATTTAAAATGGCCTCAGTTAGAAATACTGAGAAATAATACCCAAATCGGTTGTCTGTCTATAAAGGGTCTGTTTCTCTCCATGGTCATGAATAAGACTGTTAGGAAGCATAGTGTAGATGTCTCCTTGTGCTGTGAGGGAGAAGATCCAGCGAATGGCATCCCTTTTGGAGGACCTTGTGTTCTGCCATTGGACCACGCACCCCTCAGATAATCTGGAACAGTCTTTACCTCCGAGGGGGTGTTTGGTGGAACAGCTATAGCTGGTCGACCCTGGCAGAACCAAACCCTTCACTCGCTGGACACATCTCGTTGGTCTACAGCAGGGAAGCCCCAGCAAGCCTCTGCTAGTCACTATGGCCGGAAACATGTGACATCTGTGAACAGAGAGGCAGATGGATACACAGTGAAACCAAAGTCTCATGTCTCAGAAGCAAAACACTGAAACAGACAAAACAGCGCCAATGAAGAATACAGACTCAAGACATCAACACAAGTTATTGGTTTATTCGGATCCCAATTAGATTTTGCCGAAGCAGCAGCTATTCTTCCACATATACACTGATGGACAAGAATGGTCACACAAATGTAAAATACAACGATATACAAACAATACAACTAAAGAATGTGTAGACTGTTAGTGTGTGCATCATTTCAGTCCCTATTGTGCCATGAGATGTTTTATACATTTTTAATTGTAATTTTGCTTGAGTAATTGGAGATGGAAGGGAGTTCCATGCGATCATGGCTCTGTATAATAAATACTGTGTGTTGGCATGAATTCGTTTTGGACTTGGACTGTGAAGAGATTCCTGGTGGCATGTATTGTGGGGTCTACATGGGTGTCTGAGCTGTATGTTATTTGATTTTGTAATCTGGAATTTTCATCACAGTAATATTTATCATAAAAACTAGGAGAAGCAGTTAATCTCTTGTCAACCCTCGGGGCTCCCGAGTGGCACAGCGGTCTAAGGCACTGCATCTCAGTTTAGAGGTGTCATTAGTCCCTGGTTTGAATCCAGGCTGAATCACATCTGGCCGTGATAGGGAGTCACATAGGACGGTGCACAATTGGCCCAGGTTTGGCCAGGGTACGCCATCATTGTAAATAAGAATTTGTTCTTAACTGACTTGCCTAGTTAAATAAAGGTAAAATAAACCAGGAATGACTGGCATGCATGTTGTTGATGTTAGTTCTGTATGTGCAATTAAAACCCCTGTAGGTTTAAGTCCTTAGATCCCAATATCTACTAAGCTAACGTATGGAATTGTTATAAGTTGGTCATAAACTGTATCATTTAGCCATTTGATTTAGAATTTTTTAGGACCTATGTAGGTATCAAAAACATTTTTTTTACATTGAATATAGCCTTTACGGCTAGAGCCCATAGAAACGCATTGAATAATTAATTCATAAATGGCAAAACACAGTAAAAAAAATGTATAATAAGGAACAAGGTTTTGAAGTGTCTGTCCTATATCCGAGAGATATAATAAAACTTTGGTCACGTTATTTTTGGCTCATTTTACCCCATATGCACTTTTCGCAATTTTTACAGCCAGGCCCTGGGTTACTTTCAGATGGCTCCCCTGAAGCTTGTGTGCATCGTAGAGCAGATCAACCGACATCTTCATGCTCATGAGAGTATCACTTGTTGATATTTGTAGCTCACACGGTTTGGGTTTTACATGATGTTACCATTTGAAGCTGTGGAGCTTCAATTGACTTTAGGGGGTTAAATGAAAGGCGTGCAGCTCTGTTTTAGTTCTGAATTGTGTAAGTGCGAGATTATTACTGTACATTCATGTTGTGCAAAGCATTTTTTACAAGCAGATCCGCGTCATGTGAATCCCCCCCCCCCCCCCCCCCCCAATGATGTATGCCGTATTGAAAGAGGCACATTACTTTTCCTGTCAAACGGGCTCACACAGTTTGTATATCTGCTGTTGCATTCTTCTGGTTTTGGCTTTGAGGCAACCTCTTTCGCTCACTCCTCCACCCACCAACCAAGCCCCTTTGTCAGCATTCCACATATTGTGCAAATGATCCTGCACATGGAGCATGATCAGCGCTGGAATCAGAATTAACTGCAGCCCAGAGAACAATGGGCCAGTGAGCTCCACAGAAACACAGCCACACAATGTGAGAATGGCTGCTCACATTAAACAGGTACAGTGCCTTCAGAGAGTATTCATACCTCTTGACTTATTCTACATTTTGTTGTAACAATCTGAATTCAAAATGGATTAAATATATATTTTTTATAACCCATCTACAAACAATACTCCACAATGACAAAGTGAAAACATGCTAGTTGACATTTTTTTGGCAAATTTATTGAAAATGAAATACAGAAATATCTAATTTACATGAGCATTCAATACCCCTGACTCTATTCATGTTACAATTACCTTTGGCAACGATTACAGCTGTGGGTCTTTCTGGGTAAGTCTCTAAGAGCTTTGCATACCAGGATTGTACAATATTATTTTTAACATTCTTCAAGTTCTGTCAAGTTGGTTGTTTATAAATTGTTAGACAGCCATTTAAGTCTTGCCGTAGATTTTCAAGCCGATTTAAGTCAAAACTGTAATTAGGCCAGTCAGTAACATTCAACTTCATCTTGGTAAGCAACTCCAGTGTATATTTGGCCTTGTGTTTAAGGTTATTGTCCTGATGAAAAGTGAATGTCTCCCAGTGTCTGTTGGAAAGCACACAACCAGGTTTTCCTCTAGGATTTTGCCTGCTTACCTCTATTATTTATTTTTAATAAACCAAAAAAAACAACCTTGCCGATGACAAGAATACCCATAACATGATGAAGCCACCACCATGCTTGGACATATGAAAAGTTGTACTCAGTGATTTTACCCAAACAAAAGGTTTTGTACTCAGAAAATAAAATGACTTTCTTTGCCACATTTTTTGAATTTTTACTTTAGTGCCTATTGGCAAACAAGATGCATGTTTTGGAATAGTTTTACTCTGTACAGGCTTCCTTTTCACACTGTAATTTTGGTTAGTATAGTATGTTGTTGATCCATCCTCCATTTTGTTATATCACAGCCATAATACTCTAACTGTTTTAAAGTCATCATTGGCCCCATGATGAAATCCCAGAGCGGTTTCTTTCCTCTTCGGCAACTGAGTTAGGAAGGGCACCTGTATCTTTGTAGTGACTGGGTGTATTGATCCACCATCCAAGGTGTAATTAATAACTTCAACATTCTCAAAAGGGATATTCAATGTCTGCATAATTATTTTTAGGTGCCCTTTGTGAGGCATTGGAAGACCTCCCTGGTCTTTGTGGTTGAATCTGTGTTTGAAATTTACTGCTCGACTGAGGAACCCTACAGATAATTGTATGTGTGGGGTACATACAGTTGAAGTCGGAAGTTTACATACACTTAGGTTGGGGTCATTAAAACTCGTTTTTCAACCACTCTACAAATTTCTTGTTAAACTATAGTTTTGGCAAGTCGGTTAGGACATCTACTTTGCGCATGACACAAGTAATTTTTCCAACAATTGTTAACAGATTATTTCACTTATAATTCACTGTATCACAATTCCAGTGGGTCAAACATTTACATACACTAAGTTGACTGTGCCTTTAAACAGCTTGGAAAATTTCAGGAAATTATGTCATGGCTTTAGAAGCTGCTGATAGACTAATTGACATCATTTGAGTCAATAGGAGGTGTACCTGTGGATGTATTTCAAGGCCTACCTTCAAACACAGTGCCTCTTTGCTTGACATCATGGGAAAATCAAAAGAAATCAGCCAAGACCTCAGAAAAAAAATTGTAGACCTCTAAGTCTGGTTCATCCTTGGGAGCAATTTCGAAATGCCTGAAGGTACCACGTTCATCTGTACAAACAATAGTACGCAAGCATAAACACTATGGAAGCACGCAGCAGTCATACCGCTCAGGAAGGAGACGCGTTCTGTCTCCTAGAGATGAATGTACTTTGGTGCGAAAAGTGTAGATCAACAGCAAAGGACATTGTGAAGATGCTGGAGGAAACAGGTACAAAAGTATCTATATCCACAGTAAAACGAGTCCTATATCAACATAACCTGAAAGGTCGCTCAGCAAGGAAGAAGCCACTGCTTCAAAACTGCCATAAAAAAGCCAGACTACGGTTTGCAACTACACATGGGGACAAAGTTCGTACTTTCTGAAGAAATGTCCTCTGGTCTGATGAAACAAAAATAGAACTGTTTGGCCATAATGACCATTGTTATGTTTGGAGGAAAAAGGGAGAGGCTTGCAAGCCGAAGAACACCATCCCAACCATGAAGCACGGGGGTGGCCGCATCATCATGTGGGAGTGCTTTGCTGCAGGAGGGACTGGTGCACTTCACAAAATAGATGGCGTCATGAGGAAAGACAATTATGTGGATATACTGAAGCAACATCTCAAGACATCAGTCAGGAAGTTAAAGCTTGGTCGCAAATGGGTCTTCCAAATGGACAATGACCCCCAAGCATACTTCCAAAGTTGTGGCAAAATGGCTTAAGGACAACAAAGTCAAGGTATCGGAGTGGCCATCACAAAGCCCTGACCTCAATCCTATAGAAAATTAGTGGGCAGAACTGAAAAAGCGTGTGCAAGCAAGGAGGCCTACAAACCTGACTCAGTTACACCAGCTCTGTCAGGAGGAATGGGCCAACATTCTCCCAATGTATTGTGGGAAGCTTGTGGAAGGCTACCCGAAACATTTGACCCAAGTTAAACTGTTGGGGATAGGGGGCAGTATTTGCACGGCCGGATGAAAAACGTACCCGATTTAATCTGGTTACTACTCCTGCCCAGTAACTTGAATATGCATATAATTGTTTGATTTGGGTAGAAAACACCCTAAAGTTTCTAAAACTGTTTGAATGGTGTCTGTGAGTATAACAGAACTCATATGGCAGGCCAAAACCTGAGAAGATTCCAAACAGGAAGCGCCCTCTCTGACCATTTCTTGGCCTTCTTTGTCATCTCTATCCAAAACAAAGGATCTCTGCTGTAACGTGACACTTTCAAAGGCTCCCATAGGCTCTCAGAAGGCGCCAGAACGTTGAATGATGACTCTGCAGTTACTGGCTGAAAAACAGTAGCGCATTTGGTAAGTGGTCGATCTGAGAACAATGAGACAGGCGCACGCGTGCACGTGAAGTCCATTTTCTTCTTTGAGTCTTTGAACGAAAACAACTTCTCCCGGTCGGAATATTATCGCTATTTTATGAGAAAAATCGCATAAAAATGTATTTTAAACAGCGTTTGACATGCTTCGAAGTACGGTAATGGAATATTTTGAATTTGTTTGTCACGAAACGCGCCGGGCGCGTCACCCTTCAGATAGTGTCTTGAACGCACGAACAAAACGCCGCTATTTGGATATAACTATAGATTATTTGGGACCAAACCAACATTTGTTATTGAAGTAGAAGTCCTGGGAGTGCTTTCTGACGAAGAACAGCAAAGGTAATCAAATTTTTCTTATAGTAAATCTGAGTTTGGTGAGTACCAAACTTGGTGGGTGTCAAAATAGCTAGCCAGTGATGGCCGGGCTATCTACTCAGAATATTGCAAAATGTGCTTTCACCGAAAAGCTATTTTAAAATCGGACACCGCGATTGCATAAAGGAGTTCTGTATCTATAATTCTTAAAATAATTGTTATGTTTTTTGTGAACGTTTATCGTGAGTAATTTAGTAAATTCACCGGAAGTGTTCGGTGGGAATGCTAGTCACATGCTAGTTACATGCTAATGTAAAAAGCTGTTTTTTTTATATAAATATGAACTTGATTGAACAAAACATGCATGTATTGTATAACATAATGTCCTAGGAGTGTCATCTGATGAAGATCATCAAAGGTTAGTGCTGCATTTAGCTGTGGTTTTGGTTTTTGTGACATTATATGCTAGCTTGAAAAATGGGTGTCTGCTGACATAATCTAATGTTTTGCTTTCGTTGTAAAGCCTTTTTGAAATTGGACAGTGTGGTTAGATTAACGAGAGTCTTGTCTTTAAAATGGTGTAAAATAGTCATATGTTTGAGAAATTGAAGTAATAGCATTTCTAAGGTATTTGAATATCGTGCCACGGGATTCCACTGGCTGTTGACTAGGGTGGGACGCAAACGTCCCACCTAGCCCAGAGAGGTTAAACAATTTAAAGGCAATGCTACCAAATACTAATTGAGTGTATGTAAACGTCTGACCCACTGGGAATGTGATGAAAGAAATAAAAGCTGAAATAAATCATTCTCTCTACTATTATTCTGACATTTCACATTCTTAAAATACATTGGTGATCCAAACTGACCTAAAACAGGGAATTGTTACTTGGATTAAATGTCAGGAATTGTGAAAAACTGAATTTAAATGTATTTGGCTAAGGTGTATGTAACCTTCCGACTTCAAGTGTGGATGAGGTAATCATTCAAATATCATGTTAAACACTATTACTGTACACAGAGTGAGTACATGCAACTTATTATGTGACTTGTTAACTTTTTTGGGATAGGGGGCAGTATTCGGAAGTTTGGATGAATGAGGTGCCCAAAGTAAAGCTAGGATATGCATATAATTGGTAGCATTGGATAGACAACACTCTGAAGTTTCTAAAACTGTTAACATATTGTCTGTGGGTATAACAGAACTGATTTGGCAGGCGAAACCCCGAAGATAATCAACAAATTCAGCTCACCTCTGATTACAATGGCTGGGAATGGGAATATAAAAGGAAGTCCTCCCAGATTGCAGTTCCTAGGGCTTCCACTTCCACTTCAACAGTCTTTAGAACGAGTTTCAGGCTTGTTTTTTGAAAAATGAGCTAGAATTTGTAGTTTTTCTAAGTGGCTCCCATTTTGGCTGTAGTGTTTGTAGAGCGTTCCGGTGAGTGCGCTCATTATTTAACTTTGTTATTTATCTTCGGTAATGGTCTCCGGTATTCTCCGTCTTAAATTTTATCGTTTATTTCCATAATAGGGTACCTATGAGGATTGATTAGGAACGTTGTTTGACTTGTTTAGAAGAAGTTTATTGGTAACTTATGGGATTCATTTTGTATGTATTTTGAACGAAGGAAACTGGTGGATTACTGAGTCAAGCGCACCATTAAAACTTACTATTTTGGGATGTAAAGAAGGACTTTATCAAACAAAAGGACAATTTGTTATGTAGCTGGGACCCTTGGGATTGCAAAAAGATGAAGATCTTCAACGGTAAGTGATTTATTTTATCGCTATTTCTGACTTTCGTGATGCATCTGCTTGGTTGGAAAATGTTTGTGGCACGCTTTGGTGAGGGCACGCATTTGGTTATTTATCTCCGGTATTGAATATACTATTCTCCGTCTTAAATTTGATCGTTTATTTACATATTAGGGTACCTATGAGGATTGATTAGGAACGTTGTTTGACATGTTTGGACCAAGTTTATTGGTAATGTTTGGGATTCATTTTGTATGCATTTTGAAGGAGGGGAAACAAGTGGATTATTGAATGAAGCGCGCCAAATAAACTTACTTTTTTGGGATATAAATAAGGACTTTATCGAACAAAAGGACCATTTGTTATGTAACTGGGACCCTTGTGATTGCAACCAGATGAAGATCTTCAAAGGTAAGGGATTTATTTTATCGCTATTTCTGACTTTCGCGATGCATCTGCTTGGTTGGAAAATGTTTTTAATGCTTTTGTATGCGGGGCGCTGTCCTCAAATAATCGCATGGTGTGCTATCACCATAAAGCCTTTTTGAAATCTGACAACGCGGCTGGATAAACAAGAAGATAAGATTTTAAATTATGTATTTTCATGAATGTTTAATATTACGATTTCTGTAATTTGAATTTGGAGCTCTGCAATTTCACCGGATGTTGTAGAGGTGTGCCGCTAGTGGCACGACTAGCCCAAAGAAGTTTAAGCAAAGATTTACTCCTGAACTTTTTTAGGCTTGCCATAACAAGCCACATTCCACTTTGATATTATGGGGTATTGTGTGTAGGCCAGTGACACAAAATCTCAATTTAAACAATTTGGTTGCTTACCAAGATGACATAGAATTTTCCTGGGTGGCCTGGCTACAGTTTTGACTTACACTGAACAAAAATACAAAAAGCATTCGTACAAAAATACATTCGTACAAAAAGCTTATTTCTATCAAATGTTGTGCACAAATGTGTTTACATCCCCGTTAGTGAGCATTCCTCCTTTGCCAAGATAATTTATCCACTTGACAGGTGTGGCATATGAAGAAGCTGATTAAACAGCACAGGTGCACCTTGTGCTGTGCTGGGACAATAAAAGGCCACTCTAAAATGTGCAGTTGTGTCACACAACACAATGCCACAGATGTCTCAAGTTTTGAGGGGCGTGCAGTTAGCATGCTGACTGCAGGAATGTCTACCAGAGCTGTTGCCAAATAATTGAATGTTCATTTCTCTACCATAGGCCGCCTCCAACGTCATTTTAGAGAATTTGGCAGTACGTCCAACCGGCAGGCATAAGCTGCGGACAACAAACACAATTGCATTTTATCAATGGCAATTTGAACGCAGAGATACCGTGACGCGATGCGGAGGCCCATTGTCATGCCATTCATCTGCCGCCATCACCTCATGTTTCAGCATAATTCATGAATCCATGCTGCAAGGATTTGTACACAATTCCTGGAAGCTGAAAATGTCCCAGTTCTTCAAAGGCCTGAATAGTTACCAGACATGTCACCCATTGAGCATGTTTGGGATGCTCTCGATCAATATGTATGACAGCGTGATTCAGTTCCCGACAATATCCAGCAACTTCACCTAGCCATTGCAGAGGAGTGGGACAACATTCCACAGGCCACAATCAACAGCCTGATCAACTCTGTGTCAAGATGTGTCGCGCTGTACGAGGCAAATGGTAGTCACACCAGATCGCGCTGTACGAGGCAAATGGTAGTCACACCAGATACTGACTGGTTTTCTTATCCACGTCCCTACCTTTTTTTAAGGTATCTGTGAACAACAGTTGCTTAACTGTGTCCCCAATCATGTGAAATCCATAGATTAGGGCCTAATGAATTTATTTCAATTGACACGGCTTTCCGAGCTAAACATCGTTAATTCTCTCCACATAACCTTGACATGTTTTCACTGCACTCCAGCTGAATGCTAATCATTTCCCTTTGAGATTGCAAAGGCATTAAAAGAAAGATTCAACCATTTGGAATGCTATATCGTTTTCTGAGCATATCTGAGCGATGTTCTATCGATTCCCAGGATAATTTCATGTTTTCATGTGTTTCACAGGCTCTTCCCGTTCACGCAGGCAGAAACAAACCTGGTATGAGGTAGCATTGTGATGAAACCACTCCCACTACTCTGCAAGTTAATAGTATGATTACTTTAAGATCGCAAAAATATCCATTATACATGTCAGATTTCAATATCTTCTCTGTAATGAGACATTGATCCTATTTTTGTGATATTCCTACCTCGAGAAATCAGTGACATGGATGCCAAAGAAAGCCAGGTTCCCCCAAGAAATTGACCAAGAAAAAATAAATAAATATTTTTGTCACGAATCCCACCGAAGGTGGCTCCCCTGCCTGCTCGGGCGGCGCTCGGCGGTCGTCGTCACCGACCTACTAGCCGCCGCTGATCCTTTTCGTTTGGTTTGTCTTATTGTTTGCACCTGTTCCTCATTTGTCTTTTGATTTTGGTTATTTAAGCCTGGTTAGCCCGCCCAGTGTTGTGCGGGATTATCTTAGCGTCAGGTTGTGTTTTTGTCGTTGGATGTGCTGGCGATTTACGACTGTGATATTGTATGCTGGCTGTGCACCTGTTTTGGGCACTTGGCATTTTTTCCACGCCGTTTGTGTTGGCGAGGTTCGTGTTGTGTTTTTTTATTTAAATAAACACAAAGTTCCGTACCTCTGCTCTCTGCGCCTGACTCCTACCACCACTCCTAGCAATCGTCTGACAATTTTGTCTGTTTCATAATTTTCTTTCAGCTGAACGTCTCATCGGCGAAAGCATCCAAGCAAGCGAAACAGTGCCCCTCTGTCTCAGTATGTGTAGGCCACCTATCTGATGCTGTCCGGTCAAAAAGAGTGGATTTTTTTGCGCACTTAGCACTGAATGCAAGTCACGCCAGCAAGCATTTCTCTCCCTTGATAAAAAAAAGTATAAAATAATAGCCAATCAGCATTGAGCTAAACCGAGAGAGCTCAACTATGAATGGTCCTGGCGCACCAAAAAAAAGTCTAATGGGAAACCAGTTTGGATTTGTCTTCACACCAATCGCATCACGTCAAAATACCAAACGTGCCCATGAAAGGAAGTTAGGATAGCAAGCAAGCATTTTAGCCAGGTAGCCTAGGCCAAAAAAACAAAAAGCGTATACTATATGACAGTCATAGACCATTTCGTCAACATGTTTTTTTCTACTTGTGTTCATGCACACACACATCAGAACCATGGACAGACACATATTTATCTTATGTTGATTGGACTAAATTGTTTTTGGTATCTTTTAGTTGTCACTGAATAAGACATAGCATAGGTGATTTGATGTTGAAATGTTGCTGGAATAGTGGAGGCAGCTCCTGCTTTTGCTACAGTAATTCCGTGGTTCTAAATCAATAATTGTTTAGTAGTCCGAAAATGTCGGAAAAATGTACTTGCTTGACCATGCTGTAGGTCATGTAACTGTTTGTTACATGCAATATGCTTTGAAGACTGGTTTTGTGATGAAACAAAATCTGTGGTTAAATTTATTCTGCCAATGTGTGGTCAAAGGTTTGGACACACCTACTCATTCAAGGGTTTTCTTTATTTTTACTATTTTCTACATTGTAGAATAATAGTGAAGACATCGAAACTATGAAATAACACATGGAATCATGTAGTAACCAAAAAAGTGTACAACAAATCAAAATATTTTATTTGAGATTCTTCAAAAGTAGCCACCCTTTGCCTTGATGACCGCTTTGCACCGTCTTGGCATTCTCTCAACCAGCTTCATGAGGAAGTCACCTGGAATGCATTTCAATTAACAGGTGTGCCTTGTTAAAAGTTCATTTGTGGAATTTCTTTCCTTCTGAATGCGTTTGAGCCAATCAGTTGTGTTGTGTCAAGGTAGGGATCATGTACAGAAGATGGCCCTATTTGGTAAAATACCAAGTCCATATTATGGCAAGAACAGCTCAAATAAGCAAAGAGAAACAACAGTCCATCATTACTTTAAGACATGAAGGTCAGTCAATGCGGAAGGTTTCTTCAAGTGCAGTCGCAAAAACCAACATGTGCTATGAAAAACTGTCTCTCATGAGGACCGCCACAGGAAAGGAAGACCCAGAGTAAGTTAGAGTTACCAGCCTCAGAAATTGCAGCCCAAATACAAGCTTCAAAGTTCAAGTAACAGACATCTCAACATAAACTGTTTAGAGGAGACTGCGGGCATCAGGCCTTCATGGTAGAATTGCTGCAAAGAAACCACTACTAAAGGACACCAACAATAAGAAGAGACTTGCTTGGGTCAAGAAACACAAGCAATGGACACTAGACTGGTGGAAATCTGTCCTTGGTCTGATGAGTCCAAATTTGAGATTATTTTTTATTTTATTTTTATTTCACCTTTATTAACCAGGTAGGCCAGTTGAGAACAAGTTCTCATCTACAACTGCGACCTGGCCAAGATAAAGCAAAGCAGTGCGACACAAACAACACAGAGTTACACATGGGATAAAAAAACGTACTGTCAATAACACAATAGAAAAATATATATACAGTAGAGGTCGACCGATTATGATTTTTCAATGCCGATACCAATACCGATTATTGGAGGGCCACGAAAGTGCTGTTTCAATCAATGCTTACGAGCCTGCTGGTGCCTACCATCGCTCAGTCAGACTGCTCTATCAAATCATAGACTTAATTATAGCATAATAACACACACAAATACGAGCCTTAGGTCATTAATATGGTCGAATCCGGAAACTATCATCTCGAAAACAAAACGTTCTTCCTGTCCGTATTTTATGTAACGGGTGGCATCCCTAAGTCTAAATATTCCTGTTACATTGCACAACCTTCAATGTTATGTCATAATTACGTAAAATTCTGGCAAATTAGTTCGCAATGAGCCAGGCGGCCCAAACTGTTGCATATACCCTGACTCTGCGTGCAATGAACGCAAAATGACACAATTTCACCTGGTTAATACTGCCTGCTAACCTGGATTTCTTTTAGCTAAATATGCAGGTTTAAAAATATATACTTCTGTGTATTGATTTTAAGAAAGGCATTGATGTTTATGGTTTAGGTATAGTCGTGCAACGATTGTGCTTTTTTCGCAAATGCGCTTTTGTTAAATCATTCCCCGTTTGGCGAAGTCGGCTGTCTTTGTTAGGAAGAAATAGTCTTCACAGTTCGCAACGAGCCAGGCGGCCCAAACTGCTGCATATACCCTGACTCTGTTTGCAAAAGAAGTGACACATTTGCCCTAGTTAAAAGAAATTCATGTTAGCAGGCAATATTAACTAAATATGCAGGTTTAAAAATATATACTTGTGTATTGATTTTAAGAAAGGCATTGATGTTTATGGTTGGAGCAACGTGTACCTAAGCGATTATATGCAACGCAGGACAGGCTAGATAAACTAGTAATATCATCAACCATGTGTAGTTAACTAGTGATTATGATTGATTGATTGTTTTTTATAAGATAAGTTTAATGCTAGCTAGCAACTTACCTTGGATTCTTACTGCATTCGCGTAACAGGCAGGCTCCGCGTGGAGTGCAATGTAAAGCAGGTGGTTAGAGCGTTGGACTAGTTAACCGTAAGGTTGCAAGATTGAATCCCCAATCTGACAAGGTAAAAATCTGCCGTTCTGCCCCTGAACAAGGCAGTTAACCCACAGTTCCTAGGCCGTCATTGAAAATAAGAATGTGTTCTTAACTGACTTGCCTAGTTAACCTGTCTGGGCTAGGGGGCAGTATTTTCACGGTCGGATGAAAAACGTACCCAATTTGAACAGGTTACTACTCTGGCCCAGAAACTAGAATATGCATATTATTAGTAGATTTGGATAGAAAACACTCTAAAGTTTCTAAAACTGTTTGAATGGTGTCTGTAAGTATAACAGAACTCATATGGCAGGCAAAAACCTGAGGAAAAATACAAGCAAGAAATGAAAATCTTGTGGCTGTACTATTTTCAAGTCATTGCCAATGGAACACACAGTGACTAAGGATTCATTTTGCACTTCCTAAGGCTTCCACTAGATGTCAACAGTCTTTAGAAAGTCGTTTGAGGTGTCTACGATGAACAGAGACCGAATGAGAAGGCTGGGAAGTTGGTGAAGGATATCAGTTCATTGGTGCGCGTTCATGAGGGAGTATCCTCTGTTCCAAAACGTTTTTCAAGACACAGGAACTGTCCGGTTGAAATATTACTGAATCTTCACGTTCTAAAGGCCCTAAAGATTGATGCTATACAACGTTTGACATGTTTGAACGAACGTAAATAGATTTTTTAAAACTTTTCGTTGTGACATTGTCCGTGCGGCTTCCTACATTCGGAGTAGCTGAACTGAATGCGCGAACAACAAGGAGTTATTTGGACATCAATTATGAACTTTATCGAACAAAACAACATTTGTTGTGGACCTGGGATTCCTGGAAGTGCCTTCTGATGAAGATTATTAAAGGTAAGTAAATATTTCTAATGCTATTTATGCATTTAGATGACTCCAAAATGGCAGCTATCTGTATTGCATAGTGTATTTTTCTGAGCACAGTACTCAGATTATTGCAAAGTGTGCTTTCCCAGTAAAGTTATTTTGAAATCTGTCAATGCGGTTGCATTCAGATGTTAATCTATAATTCTTTGAATAACAGTTTAATATTTTATCAACGTTTATAATGAGTATTTTTGTAAATTGTAGTACTGATTCACCGGTAGTTTTGGGGGAAATACATTTTCTGAACGTCACGCGCCGATGTAAAATGCTGTTTTTGGATATAAATATGAACTTGATAGAACGAAAAATGCAGGAATTGTCTAACATAATGTCCTAGGAGTGTCATCTGATGAAGATTGTCAAAGGTTAGTGCATCATTTTAGCTGGTTTTCTGCTTTTGGTGACGCCTGTCCTTGCATTGAAAATGGCTGTGGGTCATTTTTTGTCTATGTACAGTCCTAACATAATCTAACTTTATGCTTTCGCCGTAAAGCCTTTTTGAAATCGGACAACGTGGTTGGATTAAGGAGATGTTTATCGATAAAATGGTGTAAAATAGTTGTATGTTTGAGAAATCTGAATTATGACATTTTGTTGTTTTCGAATTTGGCGCTCTGATTTTTCACTGGCTGTTGAATAGTGTAAACCGTGGGTGGGACGCTTGCGTCCCACATAGCCCATAGAAGTTAAATAAAGGTAAAAAATAAATTAAAAAAATACAAATAAATCGGCCAAATCGGCGTCCAAAAATACAGATTTCCGATTGTTATGAAAACTTGAAATCGGCCCTAATTAATTGGCCATTCCGACTAATCGGTCAACCTCTAATATACAGTGTGTGCAAATGTAGTAATTAAAAAATAATAATAAAACATTTGACCTTTATTTAACCAGGTAGGCTAGATGAGAACAAGTTCATAGCATTGTTGGCTAAGGGCTTGTACGTAAGCATTTCACTGTAAGGTCTACACCTGTTGTATTCAGCACGTGACAAATACATTTTGATTTGAAAACATCCCCTCAGCATGATGCTGCCACCACCATGCTTCACCGTAGGGATGGTGCCATGTTTCTTCCAGATGTGACGCTTGGCATTCAGGCCAAAGAGTCCAATCTTGGTTTCATCAGAGCAGAGAATCAAGTTTCTCATGGTCTGAGAGTCTTTAGGTGCCTATTGGCAAACTCCTAGCGGGCTGTCGTGCATTTTACTGAGGAGTGGCTTCCGTCTGGCCACTCTACCATAAAGGTCTGATTTGGTGGAGTGCTGCAGAGATGGTTGTCCTTCTGGAAGGTTCTCCCATCTCCACAGAGGAACTCTGGCGCTCTGTCAGAGTGACCATCAGGTTCTTGGTCACATCCCTGACCAAGACCCTTCTCCCCCAACTGCTCAGTTTGGCCAGGCGGACAGCTCTAGGAAGAGTCTTGGTGGTTCCAAACTTCTTCCATTTAAGAATGATGGAGGCCACTGTGTTGTTGGGGACCTTCAATGCTGCAGGCATTTTTTGGTACCCTTCCCCAGATCTGTGCCTCGACACAATCCTGTATCGGAGCTGTAAGGACAATTCCTTCAACCTCGTGGCTTGGTTTTTGCACTGACAACTGTGGGACCTTACATACAGGTGTGTGCCTTTCCAAATCATGTCCAATCAATTTAATTTACCATAGGTGGACTCCAAGTTGTAGAAAAATCAAGGACGATCAATAGAAACAGGATGCACCTGAGCTCAACTTCGAGTGTCATAGCAACGGGTCTGAATACTTAAGTAAATAAGGTTTGTTTTTTAATACATTTGCAAAAATGTACACTTAACAAAAATATAAAACGCAACATGTAAAGTGTTGGTCCCATGTTTCATGAGTTGCAATAAAAGACCCCAGAGATTTTCCATACGCACAAAAAGCTTATTTCTCTCACATTTTGAGCACAGTATAAGTCATTCCCCAGTAAGGGACATCACTGAGATTAACCTCCAACATTCATAAACTTGTTCAGTAGACGAGGGCAAAATTTGTCTTGACAGCCACAGGTTTTTAAAATGTTTTTTATACATAGGAGTTTACAGGTTTTAGTTCCAGCCCTTTACCAACACCTCATTCAACTAATTGTGGTCTAAATGTAAGACTTGCACACAGTGCAATCCCCCAGAAGTCACATCTGTATTTTAGAATGAGCGTCATAAATTACAACGACCTGAACAATCTGCATGATAAACAATAATCTGGGTGAATCTATTTCTATATCAAATAAAAGTATTGGTCACGTCACAGATTAGCAGATGTTATAGCTGGTTCAGCGAAATGCTTATGCTTCTAGCTCCAACAGTGCAGTAAGTATCTAACATTGTGAAGTTGCACACCTCTGAAAATAATCCTGGGACATGGTGATTGTCCTGGTGGCTGGGGGGTTCCCAAGTTCTTCACATCTGCCCAGGTGTCAGGGTGGGATGTCCTTCAACCTGGAACAAGCACAGATAAGAGGGGAGAAATTAACCTCACTGCTCAAATTTCAGTGCTGGTTCAAGTTGCTGAAGCCACAACAACCTCTTAATGTGCAATTGTTAAGTTTACATTTAGAGTAGTAAAATAACTTATCCTCTAATTTTAACTAGTAAAGCCAAACCCAATGGCACAACACAATATCGTAAGAGAAAGTCAGCCAACATTAGGTAAACACACTCAACAGAATGCACAGATAACTTGGCTGGCAAGCAAGCCTAGATTGAACAGAACACAACTGGCTGCATTTACATTTTTCCATCAGATGTTGAAATGTCTTACCTCCTGCTAAGCCAATTGCGTGAAATGCCAATCAGGTGCCCTCTTTAGTCCCTGAAAACAAATGGGAAAACTAATTTGCCACATGTCTTTAGGTGGCTAGTAAATTAGCCAATTCATGATTAAAAAAATAATGTCTGGGTCTTCACAATTAACACTACTGAATCTACGATTAGTGTTAATTTCCGGTCACAACTAGCAGACTTGTTTACGTGCTGCTGTGCAGTTTGTTGCTCACCTTACTTTGCTACCTGCTAACTTCACGGTTTTTATTTTTAAATTACCGTTTATATTTTTATTTTTTCCCCTTGCTCAACTTTTTTCATTCCATTTTTTTCACCCCGGATGCTTTATCTGGACGTGTTTCGTCAGGACCTCCATCAGCCGAAGCTAAGTAGTAACGTTAACATGATGCTTTCTAATTGCAGTTGCTGTACTCATAATGTGGTCCCGTGTGGCTCAGTTGGTAGAGCATGGTGTTTGCAACGCCAGGGTTGTGGCGGGGGACCAGTACGGGGGAAAAAGTATGATATGTATGCATTCACTACTGTAAGTCGCTCTGGATAACAGCGTCTGCTAAATGACTAAAATGTAAAAAAAAAGTTACAAAATTATATACAGGAAAACAATTACCTTATGGCGAGGATAGCTGTGCTGCAAGCCCAGCTTCAGACGCAATTGTTAGGCAAGGGTAATTTAAGTGTAGGAAAGGATGAAACAGCATCTGTACAGATAGTAGTATAAATCCCCTCGCACAGTCCCTGCAGCCAGACAATGTTCTCATGGCTTCTGGAAGGAAATGCTGTAGGAATGCTCAACCGGTGTCGCTCATTCAGCCGACAGAAACGTTCAACCGATTCTCCCCATTCAGCAGCGGGTCGGAATCAGAGGCCAAGCCTTCTCTGGTCTCTACTCCTCCCATTACGGGGTCTGAGATGCCGAAACCTCCCACCATTAGCTCTGACAAATTGAAAACCCTAGTCATTGGCAACTACATTACCCGCAGTATTAGACTTAAAACGAATCATCCAGCGATCATACACTGTTTACCAGGGGGCAGGGCTACCGACGTTAAGGCTAATCTGAAGATGGTGCTGTATAGGGATATTGTTATCCAAGTCGGCACCAACGATGTTAGGATGAAACAGTCAGAGGTCACCAAGCGCAACATAGCTTCAGCGTGTAAATTAGCTAGAACGATGTGTCGGCATTGAGTAATTGTCTCTTGCCCCCTCCCAGTTAGGGAGAGTGATGAGCTCTACATCAGAGTTTCACAACTCATTCGCTGGTTGAGAACTGCTATCCCAAAAGATAGCATTTGTAGATAATTGGCCCTCTTTCTGGGACTCACCCACAAACAGGACCAAGCCTGGCTTGTTGAGGAGTGATGGACTCCATCCTAGCTAGAGGTGTGCTCTCATCTTATCTACGAACATAGACAGGGCTCTAACTCCCCTAGCTCTTCAATGAGATAGGGTGCAGGCCAGGCAGCAGGCTGTTAGCCAGCCTGCCAGCTTAGTGGAGTCTGCCACTAGCACAGTCAGTGTAGTCAGCTCAGCTATCCCCATTGAGAGTGTCTGTGCCTCGACTTAGGTTGGGCAAAATTAAACATGGCGGTGTTCGCCTTAGCAATCTCACTGGAATAAAGACCTTCTCCATTCCGGCCATTATTGAAAGAGCTTGTGATACCTCACATCTCAAAATAGGGCTACTTAATGTTAGATCCCTCACTTCCAAGGCAGTTATAGTCAATGAACTAATGGCTGATCATAATCTTGATGTGATTGGACTGACTGAAACATGGCTTAAGCCTGATGAATATACTGTGTTAAATGAGGCCTCACCTCCTGGTTACACTAGTGACCATATCCCCCGCGCATGCCGCAAAGGCAGAGGTGTTACTAACATTTACGATAGCAAATTTCAATTTACAAAAAAACCCCGACGTTTTCGTCTTTTGAGCTTCTAGTCATGAAATCTATGCAGCCTACTCAATCACTTTTTATAGCTACTGTTTACAGTCCTCCTGGGCCAAATACAGCGTTCCTCACTGAGTTTCCTGAATTCCTATCGGAACTTGTAGTCATAGCAGATAATATTCAAATTTTTGGTGACTTTAATATTCACATGGAAAAGTCCACAGACCCACTCCAAGGCTTTCAGAGCCATCATCGACTTAAACTTTTGTCCAACATGTCTCCGGACCTACTCACTGTCACAGTCATACTTTGGACCTAGTTTTGTCCCATGGAATAAATGTTATGGATCTTAATGTTTTTCCTCATAATCCGGGACGATCGGACCACCATTTTATTACGTTTGCAATCGCAACAAATAATCTGCTCAGACCCCAACCAAGGACCATCAAAAGTCGTACTATAAATTCTCGGACAACCCAAAGATTCCTAGATGCCCTTCCAGACTCCCTCCACCTACCCAAGGACGTCAAAGTACAAACATCAGTTAACCATCTAACTGAGGAACTCAATTTAACCTTGTGCAATACCCTAGATGCAGTCGCACCCCTAAAAACATTTGACATAAGAAACTAGCTTCCTGATATACAGAAAATACCCGAGCTCTGAAGCAAGCTTCCAGAAAATTGGAACAGAAATGGCTCTACACCAAATTGGAAGTCTTCCAACTAGCTTGGAAAGACAGTACCGTGCAGTACCAACTTAATTGAGGAAAATAAGAACAATCCAAAATGTATTTTTGATACTGTCGCAATGCTAACTAAAAAGCAGCATTCCCCAAGAGAGGGTGGCTTTCACTTCAAGAGTGATACATTCATGAACTTTGAGGAAAAGATCATGATCATTAGAAAGCAAATTACGGACTCCTCTTTAAATCTGCGTATACCTCCAAAGCTCCGTTGTCCTGAGTCTGCACAACTCTGCCAGGATCTAGGATCCAGGGAGACACTCAAGTTTTTTAGTACTATATATCTTGACACATTGATGAAAAGAATCCTGACCTCTAAACCTTCAAGCTGCATACTGGACCCTATTCCAACTAAACTACTGAAAGAGCTGCTTCCTGTGCTTGGCCCTCCTATGTTGAACATAATAAATGGCTCTCTATCCACCGGATGTGTACCAAACTCACTAAAAGTGGCAGTAATAAAGCCTCTCTTGAAAAAGCCAAACCTTGACCCAGAAAATATAAAAAACTATCGGCCTATATCGAATCTCCCATTCCTCTCAAAACATTTTGAAAAAGCTGTTGCGCAGCAACTCACTGCCTTCCTGAAGACTAACAATGTATACGAAACGTTTCAGTCTGGTTTTAGACCCCGTCATAGCACTGAGACTGCACTTGTGAAGGTGGTAAATTACCTTTTAATGGCGTCAGACCGAGGCTCTGCATCTGTCCTCCTGCTCCTAGACCTTAGTGCTGCTTTTGAAACCATCGATCACCACATTCTTTTGGAAAGATTGGAAACCCAAATTGGTCGACACAGACAAGTTCTAGCCTGGTTTAGATCTTATCTGTTGGAAAGGTATCAGTTTGTCACTGTGGATGGTTTGTCCTCTGACAAATCAACTGTACATTTCGGTGTTCCTCAAGGCTCCGTTTTAGGACCACTATTGTTATCACTATATATTTTACCTCTTGGTGATGTCATTTGGAACCATAATGTTAACTTTCACTGCTATGCGGATAACACACAGCTGTACATTTTGATGAAACATGGTGAAGCCCCAAAATTGCCCTCCCTGGAAGACTGTGTTTGAGACATAAGGAAGTGGATGGCGGCAAATGTTCTACTTTTAAACTCAGACAAAACAGAGATGCTTGTTCTAGGTCCCAAGAAACAAAGAGATCTTCTGTTGAATCTGACAATTAATCTTGATGGTTGTACAGCTGTCTCCAAAAAAAATGTGAAGGACCTCGGCATTTCTCTGAACCCTGATCTCTCTTTTGATGAACATATCAAGACTGTTTCAAGAACAGCTTTTTTTCCCATCTACGTAACATTGCAAAAATCTGAAAATTTCTGTCCAAAAATGACGCAGAAAAACTTATCCATGCTTTTGTCACTTCTAGGTTAGACTAATGCACTGCTCTACTTTCCGGCTACCCGGATAAAGCACTAAATAAACTTCAGTTAGTGCTAAACACGGCTGCTAGAATCTTGACTAGAACCAAAAAGGTTGATCATATTACTCCAGCGCAAGGCTCTCTACACTGGCTTCCTGTTAAGACAAGGGCTGATTTCAAGGTTTTACTGCTAACCTACAAAGCATTACATGGGCTTGCTCCTACCTATCTTTCCGATTTGGTCCTGCCGTACATACCTACACGTATGCTACGGTCACAAGAAGCAGGCCTCCTTACTGTCCCTCAAATGTCTAAGCGAACAGCTGGAGGCAGGGCTTTCTCCTATAGAGCTCCATTTTTATGAAATGGTCTGCCTACTCATGTGAGAGACGCAGACTCGGCCTCAAGTCTTTATTGAAGACTCATCCCGTCAGTAGGTCCTGTGATTGAGGCCCAGAAGTGTGAAGGTGAACGGAAAGGCACTGGAGCAAGGAACCGCCCTTGCTGTCTCTGCCTTGCCGGTCCCCCTCTCTCCACCCCTATTACAGGGCCTAGTCACTGGCTTACTGGTGATCTTCCTGTCCGGGTTGGCGTCCCCCCTTGGGTTGTGCCGTGGTGGAGATCTTTGTGGGCTATACTCGGCCTTGTCTCAGGATGGTAAGTTGGTGGTTGAAGATATCTCTCTAGTGGTGTGGGGGCTGTGCTTTAGCAAAGTGGGTGGGGTTATATCCTGCCCGTTTGGCCCTGGCCGGGGGTATCGTCGGACGGGGCCACAGTGTCTCCCGACCCGTCCTGTCTCAGCCTCCAGTATTTATCCTGCAGTAGTTTGTGTCGGGGGGCTAGGGTCAGTCTGTTATATCTGGAGTATTTATCCTGTCTTATCCCATGTCCTGTGTGAATTTAAGTATGCTCTCCCTCTTTCTCTCGTAGAAACTGAGCCCTAGGTCCATGCCTCAGGATTACCTGGCCTGATGACTCCTTGCTGTCCCCAGTCCACCTTGCCGTGCTGCTGCTCCAGTTTCAACTGTTCTGCCTGCGGCTATGGAACCCTGACCTGTTCACCGGACGTCCTACCTGTCCCAGACCTGCTGTTTTCAACTCTCTAGAGACAGCAGGAGTGGTAGAGATACTCTGAATGATCGGCTATGAAAAGCCAACTGACATTTACTCCTGAGGTGCTGACCTGTTGCACCCTCGACAGCTACTGTGATTATTATTATTTGACCCTGCTGGTCATCTATGAACATTTGAACATCTTGGCCATGTTCTGTTATAATCTCCACCAGGCACAGCCAGAAGAGGACTGGCCACCCCTCATAGCCTGGTTCCTCTCTAGGTTTCTTCCTAGGTTCTGGCCTTTCTAGGGAGTTTTTCCTAGCCACCGTGCTTCTACACCGGCATTGCTTCTACATTGCTTGCAGTTTGGGGTTTTAGGCTGGGTTTCTGTACAGCACTTTGTGACATCAGCTGATGTAAGAAGGGCTTTATAAATACATTTGATTAAATTTGATTAGTTAGTTTTGTTGTTCATCATAGCTTTCACGTCTGACATGTCCGAGATTCTTTTTAATGCGTAAATTCAGATGGCCACATTTGCTTCGCTCCCTCATGTTGGTGCTAGCAAGCAGGCTAGGTATAATCCAATCCAGTAGGGTCTGGAAACTAAATCGTTCAATAGCAAAAGGATGTTGGAGTATTTGCATAAATTTCCCCCTACTATGGTCCCGCCCTGTTTATGTCCCTCTCCCATTTTCGCCGCTCGCGTCGCCCAACAGTGCCATCGCCCACTTCACTTCAGTCATTAAAAATGGGCTACCGTTATTTCATCGTCCCCAACGTGGATCTTGCGTTAGCTAGCTTGGCAACAGGCTGATAAACACCAGTCACTCAACATTGGAATTATGAAATAATTTGAAGATTAACATAATTTGGTGAATCAATGTTTTACAGTTCGAAGTGTTATTACTTATCCTTTTGGATTTCTCTCTACCACGAGGGGACTTATGTTCGGCAGCAAGCAGGAGGATGAATACAAACTCGACAACCCAACCTACATCAAATATACACGTCCTTATTAAGATAGAAGGGGTGAGGGTAGTCACTAGTTACCACAGCCACAAAGTAATAGTTTCAGCTAAACCCCACCTAGTTCTACAATATCTTTACCTTTTCAATGCACTCACTGTTCCAAAATGTGACTGACCAGTTCAAATCGGTCTTATGTAGCAAAATTTGAAATTGAATAAAAGTAGAGACTCAGAGCTAGAAAACTGTATATCATACACTGCACTTAGGAACAATGGGAAAGTAATTCTGCTTTGAAAGTTGATCAACTTGTAAACTCACTTTTGAGAATTGGACCAACTGGGAGCTCTCGCTTGTCTACACCCATTCAGCATTATTCACACCCTCTTAAACCAGCCCCACCCATCTCTTTAAGGATTCACATGAGGTCATGTGCTAAACAGTGAGTAGTGTAGTAAAGACGAAGACTAAAAAGGTAAAAGTTGTAGCCTACAATAAGGAACAAATCCAGGTAAACAGTGTCCAGATAAATATTATAGACACTTACCCAGACACACTTGTATAAATTGATGGGTTATGTGAAATAAATGCTATAACCCCCAGCCACATTCAGTGGTGGAAAAAAATACTAAACTGTCAGAGTAATATCATAAATCACTTCAAATTCCTTATATTATATTGTAGTGTGCCCCTGGCTCTCGTTAACACAGACATAATTTACAAATGAAGCATTTGTGTTTAGTGAGCAGGCCAGATCAGAGGCAGTAGGGATGTTCTCTTGATAAGTGTGTGAATTGGACAATTTCTGTCAAAATGTAACAAGTACTTTTGGGTGTCAAGGAAAATGTATTAAGTAAAAAAATAAAAAAAATCTTAACAAGTGAAGTAAAAGTAGCCAAAACAATATAGAAAAAATTAAAGTAGTGTTCAGATACCACAACAAAAATACTTTAGTAAAAATACTTCACACCACTGCCCAAATGCTTTCACACTTTATAAACTGTTACACATGCACTTATCACAGTATTCCATACATAAGTTAAGGCCATGCAACCTGAGTGAGGTACACATGTACAGTACATGAACAGATGCATGCGCTATATATTTCTGTAATGGACACTTAATACGGTCACACTATTGTTGTGGTATGTTACGACCACACATACCAATATTTTGCTAAGTGGGTGTAAGAAGGTGTAAACTGTACAGCCAAATGGTTACTTGCATAGTAGCAATATCAGAAAGACATTTATATTAACACTAACTATCAGTGATTGATGAGGTAGTTATATGTATACAATCAGGGGTAAAGTGGGTGAGCAGCAGGATAAAAACATTTAATTGTAGCAGCAACGTATGCCTTGTGTGTTAGGAGAGAGTCATGTGAATAGAAGCACTGCAGTTAGTGCTGATGACTGGTCCGTTTAAACCACGCATGAACAAGGGAATCTATATTTTGGAGAACCTGTTTCTGTCTTGCCCTCGACTTTGGTGCAGGGCATGTGATGTCCATAGCTTCTTCGTCGCAAAACTCCCAGATCTTGTCAAAAATATACATTTGTCTAGCTGTGTCCAGTCCAGGTGGTGATTTTACAGGCAGACTATCTATGGGAGGAAGGATGCGCAGAAGCTGAAACATGGTCCAGACACCGAAAGCTCCTTGGCGACAACACCAGGCACCAGAGCATCAAAGCTGTAAAACAGGGAATAACAAAAATCAGAAGACATTACAACTCTGTACAACATCAATTCACCTCCCAAGTTTAGACAAGAATAGCAATGAAAATAATTGTTTACCTGAAGCGCTGGAACTGCTTGACCTGTGGCAGCAGCCTGAAGTACAGAGTCAGGTGTTGTTGCCAGCCATAGCTTTCCACCAGCACCGTACCATCCTCCAGTCCAACCAGCTATGGGATGTTGACCCGTCACAGTGCTGTCCTTCACAACACCAGCAATCTCAGACAAAGTGTTCACTCTGGTCTTTCTGAAGCTCCGCTTGATGAGGCTGAAGCACCAGTCGCAGGCAAACTTGGTGTGTTTTGATGACTGTATGACTGGTGGATTAGAGTCAGGCGTATTCTACTGATTGATGCTGAAAGACAAATTCCAGATAAATATTTTAGCCTTATAATAGATGCAAAATGGCATTCTGAGATACCACTACACAGTTCATACAGGGAATGTTAGCTACTGTAGCTAGCCAGCCATCTAACATCAGCTGGCTAGGTAACAGCAAGCTTTAACTAGCAATACAAACCGATTGTCATAGCTAGCTAAAGTTAACCAATAGGTTCAATGTAGCTAGCTAACATTAGGCTATAACTAGCAATGCGGAATGGCATTCTGAGAACTACACTAACGTTACACAAGTTAATGTTAGCTAGCCACTTAACCTCAGCTGACGTTAGCTAGCTAACAGCAAGCTTTAAGTTGGGGTCTTTTGTTTAGACGTCACATTAACTAGCTAAAATGTGAACTATAATCCCAATCCATAGAGTAACATTACTAGCAATAAAAAAACAATTGTCATAGCAAGCTAAAGTTAACAATGAACCTAACGTTATTTGGTTAGCAAGCCAGCCATCGAACTCCAGCTGTCTAGCTAACAGCAAGCTTTAGCTTGCAATGAAAATGTTAACAAAATTAGAAACGTATAAATGTCTGAATCCGTAGCTAGATTCTTACCTGTATACATGGATGAAAGCTTCATGGCAGACTACAACCCCTGTGTTTCTGTTTAGTTTAGCTTGTTTAGCCGGTTGTGTTTCCCGGTTTCAAAACGTGTTATTTTCAGAGAGTTAGCATTGCATGGCACGATCGTCATCCAGAAATGTGTCCATCACAACTTTTTCCCACTGACCTTTGTCGATAGCATATGATAAATTCAGGGCAGCAATGTTATTGAGAGCAGTAGCAACATATTTGCAGTTCTCCATGGTTAAAGTTATATATTTCGAAAACTGCATTACGAGCTGCTCATTTTATAGACAGATGCAACACTGCAGACCAATCCACATTCATCTCTCGGCATGTCCAGCCCACTCCTTATCTCAGCCAATCATGGCTAGCGGGAAGGTTGCTGTCTTTCTGTGGCTAAACCAACTAGGTTCGTAATTTAACAATTTTATTCGTATTTAGAGATGACATAAAAGTTTGATATTAAAAAAGGCACATGAAAGTTCACATGTTCCAGAAGGCATTTTATGGCTGGCGCTCGCATTGCCTTTGTTTTCCTTAGAAATAATAACTTTGGACATGTCTATTCCTATCAAAGTGCATGCCTTATTTTCTGTATATCGTGTTGTTTCTACTGTAGCATAACCAAATATATGCATGTATGGAGCATAATATATTTCGTTTTAAGTACTGGTGAAAAAAAAATCATGCGTTCCAATTCTTGCATAGTGGACGTGTATAAAATACTTTGACAGTTGAACTAACCCTAAGCTGTTCGCCAGCTACACGTGGAACCATGTTTGTTGACATTATACCATGCATTCTGGGTGTCACATAAACATCTCAGACCAAAGATGTTATAACAAATTCAGGTGAAGGGATGGTTCACTCATCTTTGAATGAAGGGAAGTGAATGATTGTAGACACACCCCCTTCAACATGCATACTGCAAACAGACGAAACTCATCATGTCTCATCTTTAGTTGACACGAAAAAAAGAGGAAAAAAAACACATGGCTGCGTGCAAACACCTCCGTGAAATTTTAGATTTTTACATTATTTTGATCAATGGTGAGCTCACCCGTGATTGTAAATAGTAATTGCTATTAGCCAATTCATATTATGGTTTGTCAGCCGAAAGTTAACACAAGCGGTCATATTTGGCTAAGTCAATCTTTCCTCAGATAACGCTAAGAATAATGTAGCATACATTTTCCGGTTTGGATGATTGCGTTATGCGGACACGGCTTCTGTGGATGTTTCAACATTGCATCCAAAAATAATAACTGGTCACATTTAGGACATTACGTTTTAAAAATCAGTGTGGCCAGCTCAAACGCTGACTGTTGCGTCAATCGAAACAATGTTCTAAATATGCGCTCTAATCACACCGGTTTGAGCGTACGCTGCAGGGACCACTGTATAATGAACACACCAGTGTTGGTACATTAACGACATTGCTAACCTTAAATTAAGCCCAAAAAGCAAATTGTTTTATGAATGTTTACAATATTAGATGTCGACCGATTAAATCGGCATGGCCGATTTAGGGCCGATTTCAAGTTCTCTTAATCGGAAATCAGCATTTTTGGACGCCGATTACATTGCACTCCACGAGGAGACTGCGTGGCAGGCTGACCACTGGTTACGCAAGTGCAGCAATGAGCAAAGGTAAGTAGCTAGCTAGCATTAAACTTTACTTATAAAAAAAACAATCTTAACATAATCACTAGTTACTACACATGGTTGATGATATTACTAGTTTAACTAGCTTGTCCTGCGTTGCAAATAATCAATGTGGTGCCAGTTAATTTAATCATCGAATCACAGCCTACTTGAACTTCACCAAACAGGTGATGATAAAAGCGCAATCTCGAAAAAAGCGCAATCATTGCACCAATGTACTTAACCATAAACATCAATGCCTTTCTTAAAATCAATACACAAGTATATATTTTTAAACCTGCATATTTAGTAAAAGAAATTCATGTTAGCAGGCAATATTAACTAGGGAAATTGAGTCACTTCTCTTGCGTTCTGTGTACGCAGAGTCAGGATATATGCAGCAGTTTGGGCCGCCAGGCTCATTGAACTGTCCGAAAACTATTTCTTCCTAACATAGACCATAATCAATAGTAATTAATTATGACATAACATTGAAGGTTGTGCAATGTAATAGCAATATTTAGAGTTATGGATGCCACCTGTTCGATAAAATACAGAACGTTTCCGTATTTCACTGAAAGAATAAACGTTTTGTTTTCTAAATGAGTTTCCGGATTTGACCATATTAATGACCTAATGCTCGTATTTCTGTGTGTTTATTGTATTATAATTAAGTCTATGATTCGATAGAGCAGTCTGACTGAGCAGTGGTAGGCAGCAGCAGGCTCGTAAGCATTCATTCAAACAGCACTTTCCTGCGTTTCCCAGCATCTACTCGCAATGCTTGAAGCACAGCGCTGTTTATGACTTCAAGCCTATCAACTCCCGAGATTAGGCTGGCAATACTATAGCGCCTATTAGAACATCCAATATTCAAAGGTATATGAAATACAAATGGTATAGAGAAATAGTCCTATAATAACTACAACCTAAAACTTCTTAACTGGGAATATTGAAGACTCATGTTAAAAAGGAACCATCAGCTTCCATATGTTCTCATGTACTGAGCAAGGAACTTAAACGTTAGATTTTGTACATGGCACATATTGCACTTTTACTTTCTTCTCCAACACTGTTTTTGCATTATTTAAACCAAATTGAACATGATTCATTATTTATTTGAGACTAAATTGATTTTATTCATGTATTAAAATAAGTGTTCATTCAGTATTGTTGTAATTGACATTATAAAAAAATAATAATAAATAATTAAATCGGTAACGGCGTTGAAAAATCATAATCTGTCAACATCTAGCGACAATAACAAGCTATTTAGAAATGCATAGTCTATCCTTGTATGTAGCAATGTCAGAGAATTTAATACAATTTTAGACAAAGCCTTTTAATTAAAAATAGGCATTTATGTTCTCAAATTAGTCTCGCAAGTAAATCGAATACTAACGTCCGTTTGGATATGCGAATAACTGTGCCCATCCCTACTTCAACAGCGTCGAACAAGAAAGTCTACGATGAGTTATGCTTTTTCTGTTGATGAAATGGGTTAAAGCACTTTAGATGATAATATTTATGAATAATCCTGCAGATTTAACCTTCAAAGTTAGTAGACTGTCAGAAGCTGGACTGCATTCCTTTACTATCAAAATGAGTAAAGGCGGAAGACAGTCAATTACGCCAAATTATCTTTTAACTCGTTTTGCATCAGCCTACTATTGTATATGGCTCTCAGACAATATGGAACATGCTGGAAGTTGAGACCTATAAGGTTTCATTAACTTCTTATGGATGGTGGCAGTATTGAGTAGCTTGGATGACTGACCCAGAGTAAACTGCCTGCTACTCATGCCCAGAAACTAAGATATGCATATTATTAGTAGATTTGGATAGAAAACACTCAGAAGTTTCTAAACTGTTTGAATGATGTCTGTGAGTATAACAGAACTCATATGGCAGGCAAAAACCTGAGAAAAAATCCAAACAGGAAGTGGTTTGTAGTTTTCAAGCGATTGCCTATCCAAACTACAGTGTCTGTGGGGTCATTTTGCACTTCCTAAGGCTTCCACTAGATGTTAAGTCTTTAGAACCTTGTTTGAGGCTTCTACTGTGAAGTGGGGATGAATAAGAGCTCCTGGAGTCAGATGACTGCCTGCAGGGCATGAGCCTCAGCCATGCGCGCTCACGTGAGAGGTAGCTTTGCATTTCTGAAGACAAAGGATTACCGGTTCATGGTAAATGTATGATGAAGGATCTCAGCCTCCTATTACAGTGTGCTGTATAACGGCTCCTGATATTCTTATCTGGACACCGGTCTAGACTGGAGCAGAATGAATATATCGCATTATGCAGCAGAGCTAAGGTTTGACATTTCAGGGCGGATAGGGATAGCAACGAGCCAGTGGATTCCAGGAAAGGGAAGTTCAGTGCAATGCCATGTCAGCCTGTTCAGATTACTGGCTAAATCCACTGCCAATATACATAGGGCAGGCTGAACAAGCAATGCCTAGCCCCACTATTCTGGGGAGAGAAAGCCGTCTTTAATGTATGTAGACAGGGTTTGTGAGGCAGAGTCTAGTATGCTCTCTATTCCCTGTGTCTAGCTACCAGCTCCATGGAGTTGGAGCACCAGTACATTGGGCCAAAACACCATGTTTCCTGCGACAGTAACGTGCCACAGAGATCAGATTAATATCCACACAATCTGATGTAGTGCCTCTGGAACAGCCACTCAATGATTAATATTCACAATCTGGATGTAGTGCCTCTGCAACAGCCACACAATTAGCTGGTTTAGTCTTTCTGGAAGCAGGGGGTACTGGTTGGCATGGTGTCACGACTGCTTGTTCTGGCAAATGAACTGGATTACTGATCTAGGCAGTCACAATGCAGCTACCCAATACAATCCCTCTGGACTGGAGGTAAGAGAAGCAGTAACGCAAGTGTACCATGCTTTCAAACACAATGTCACGTGGTGGGACTGGGACAGATGGAGCTGCAATTTTGCTTTAAAAGCTGCAATATGCAACTTTTTGGGCATCCTGACCAAATTCACATAGAAGTGTGTGTTATAGATCTTTAATTATCATTGAAAGCAACTATAAGAAGCACAAAATCTATTGCCATTTCTATGCTTCCCGTTAAGTCTAGTTTGAGTCTTACTTTCAGTTTTGTAAACCAAATTAAAAAAACAGCTGGAAAATATATTTCACAGGGGTTTATATGGTGCAATGACTCCACACCAGGGGTGTCCAACCCTGTTCCTGGAGAACTACCTTCCTGTTGGTTTTTGATCCAACCACAGTTGTAACTAACCCGGTTCAGCTTATCAACCAGCTAATTATTAAAAATCAGGTGTGCAAGACTAGGGTTGGAGTGAAAACCTACAGGAATGTAGATCTCCAGGAACCGGGCTCTACACTACACTTGCTTTTTTAGTCAAACTGAAATTAGGTGAACTATTAGAATTTTAGCAACCAGGAAATGGCAGAGCAATTTCTGCATAGAGCATCTAACTAGCAAAGCTCCGCCAGTGCCATGTAAAGTGCAACAAGTGTTGGTCCCATGTCTCATGAACTGAAATAAACAATCCCAGAAATGTTCCATATGCCCAAAAATAGTATTCCTCTCAAATTTTGTGCAAAAATTTGTCAAGATAATCCATCCCCCTGACAGGTGTGACATATCAAGAAGCTGATTAAAACAGCATGATCATTATACAGGTGCCCCTTGTGCTGGGGACAAGAGGCCACTAAAAAATGTGCAGTTGTAACACAATGCCACAGATGTCAAGATTTGATGGAGCGTGCAATTGGCATGCTGACAGCAGCAATGTCCACCAGAGCTGTTGCCAGATCATTTCTCTACCGTAAGCCTCCTCCAATGTCATTTTTTTAAATTAGGCAGTACGTCTAACCGGCCTCACAACCACGTGTAACCACACCAGCCCAGGACCTCCACATCCAGCTTCTTGATCTGCGGGATCTTCTGAGACCAGCCACCTGGCCAGCTGATGAAACTGAAGAATGTTTGTCTGTAATAAAGCCCTTGTGTGGGCAACGAAAAATAATTGATTGGCTGGACCTTGCTCCCCAGTGCGTAAGCCAGTCTCCCAATTTCAATTGACTGATTTCCTTGTGATCAGCCATAACACACAGCAAAGCTGAATGTAATACCTTTACTGACCAAATGACTGATACTTGCAAAACAGAGATTGTACAGCTTTTAAAAAAAGGAGTACTCGCCCCAGTCATCATTCACTTTGGAAAGGTTTTGACAAACTGACTACTTGGAAAGGTAGCATGCTATAATGGTGCCACATTGAAAGTCACTGAGCTCTTCAGTACGGGCCATTCTACTTCCAATGTTGGTCTACGGAGAGTGCATGGGCGTGTGCTCGATTTTATACACAGATCAGCAACAGCTGGGGCTGAAATAGCCAAATCCATTAATTTGAAGGGGTGTTCACATACTTTTGGCCATGCATCTCAGTGCTAGAGGCGTCACAATAGACCGGATGTGATGCAGCCTGCATTCAAACCAGGGACTGCACCATATTTGCCAGTTCTTGGTGTGAGACATTACCCCACTCTTCCACCAAGGTACCTGCAAGTGCCCGGACATTTCGGGGGGGAATGGCCCTAGGTCTCACCCTACAAGCCAACAGGTCCCAGACGTGCTCAATGGAATTGAGATCCGGGCTAGTCGCTGGCCATGGCAGAACACTGACATTCCTGTCTTGCAGGAAATCACGCACAGAACGAGCAGTATGGCTGGTGGCATTGTCATGCTGGAGGGTCATGTCAGGATGAGCCTGCAGGAAGGGTACCACATGAGGAAGGATGTCTTCCCTGTAACGCACAGCATTGAGATTGCCTGCAATGACAACAATCTCAGTCTGATGATGCGGTGATACACCATGACGGATCCTCCATCTCCAAATCGATCCCGCTCCAGAGTACAGGTCTCGGTGTAACACTCATTCCTTCGACGATAAACGCAAATCCGACCATCACCCCTGGTGAGACAAAACCTCGACTCGTCAGTGAAGAGCACTTTTTGCCAGTCCTGTCTGGTCCAGCGATGGTGGGTTTGTGCCCATAGGTGACGTTGCTTCCGGTGAGGACCTGCCTTAAAACAGGCCTACAAGCCCCCAGTCCAGCCTCTCTTAGCCTATTGCGAACAGTCTGAGCACTGATAGAGGGCTTGTGCGTTCCTGTACCGCAGGTGTGATGTTCAGATGTACCGATCCTGTGCAGGTGTTGTTACACATGGTCTGCCACTGCGAGGACGATCAGCTGTCCATCCTGTCTCCCTGTCTTAGGCGTCTCACAGTACGGACATTGCAATTTATTGCCCTGGCCACATCTGCAGTTCTTATGCCTCCTTGCAGCATGCCTAAGGCACATTCACAGATGAGCAGGGACCCTGGGCATCTTTCTGTTGGTGTTTTTCAGAGTCAGTAGAAAGGCCTCTTTAGTGGCCTAAGTTTTCAGAACTGTGACCTTAATTGCCTATAAGGTGTCTTAGCGACCGTTCCATAGGTGCATGTTCATTAATTGTTTGTTTATGGTTCATTGAACAAGCATGGGAAACAGTGTCTAAACCCCTTACAATGAAGATCTGTGAATTTATTTGGATTTTTACAAATTATCTTTGAAAGACAGGGTCCTGAAAAATACAAAAAATAAAGCGAATTGGATAGAAAATGTGCATTTTACCAATCTCTTGAATCTTCAACATAGAAATGCTACAAAAAAATAATTTACAGAATCGTTACAAATAAGTCATCCATGATTCAACAAATTATATTTTGAAAGAGGAAGCAAAATATTTGAAGCATGTTTTCTTTGTCTCGTTCGCCACTTAACAAAGCTAACTAAGGATTTCTTTCAAAATAATAAACAACGTCAAATTAACACCATTTACAGAAAGACCTGTGTGAAGGCCAACTTACAGGAGGAACTTGAGGCAATTAAATATTTTCAGTCTGAAAAAAAAAGGGCTTGATGGTATACCAGTAGCAGTATAGCAGACCTTTGATGTACTCAAAGATCTATTATTACCATGTTTAATTACTCCTATGAAAATGGTAGACCTTTCAGGTATTCAACAAGGTCTGATTTCATTACTACTGAAACAGGATGCAGGTGGTAAGTAAAAATCAAGTCCACTTTTTATTTATTTATTTATTTATTTATTTATTTATTTATATATATATATATATAATTATTTTTAAAGAAACACTTCAATGTTGTGATGCGAAAATCCTGCAAAATGCATAGCACAGAATAAAAAAAGATTGATCAGGATGAACAATATCTGATAGACAGGTTTGTTTTACATGGATGATATATTGGAGATAATATACGACAATTACTTCAAATAATGGAACATTATGAAACAAAGATACCATACTTCATTGCAGATTTCGAAAAGGCGTTTGATAAAGTACGACTAGAATTTATTAAAAAAATGCCTGGATTACTTTAATTTCAGTGAATCTCATAACTTTAACCAATTGTATGTACAGCAAGTGTAAAATAGTAAATAAATTGTTACTTAAAGTATTTTAAGAGGAGTAAAACAAGGCTGTCAGTTGTCTCCATATCTATTATGGCCATCAAAATGCTAGTTATTAAAATTAAGTGCAACAAGAACATCAAGGTGTTAGAAATCTAAGGTTAAAAACAAAAGTTCTTAAGTCTGCAATCTGGGTCTCTGCACAGTCTCATTGAATATCTTGATCACTTTTCTAACCTCTCTGGACTAAAACCTAATTATGACAAGTGTCACATATTACAGTGCCTTCGGAATGTATTCAGACCCCTTTAATTTTTCCACATTTGTGACCTGTATGGTGGCTAATTTCTCCACATTACCAAATGAGGAGTTACAAACACACCAGTCTGAGTTAAAACAACATCTTTAATACTTAATTAAGATACTTTTGCAAAAGTACTTGACCTTCAATAATGCACTCTCTCGAATGAACAAGGTGATTACCCAATGGCTACATGGATCTTTTATAGCAACGATACACCCCCTTCAACGTACATTGACAAACCACAGATACTTAGTAACAGTTCAAAGGTTAAGTTTTGTATGACAGATATCCATAAAACACAGACAGTAAATGCTATGTCAACAGGATTAATGGTATAGCCCAGTATCTGGTCTCCTTAGAACTGTCCCTCCCTGGTACGGTATTGAACAGAACTATTTCATCCAATGGCATATATCAATTGTCAACTCTAGATACTCCCATCTCAAGCAAACCCCCTCTTGACCCTACTCCTGGACAGGCTCACTGGAGGGAGTGAGCCTCTAGGCCATATAATATCCCAGGATAAGTGTGAGATCTAAGAGAGGACATACAAGGGTCCATTTACTGCCATAATCCTCCCCACAATAAAGAAAAGGAGAGAGTGACTTGCTCACAGACATTGTGGAGAGAAGTCATTGGTTCCCCATTAATCACGCATCCCTTCACATGGTTTAAGAAATAGTTAAAGACACATTCCCATGACGACAAGTCTGACCTCTCCCCTCTCTGGGCCCCAAGTGTCTGAGCCCCAGCTAAGGTAGACGTGCAACTGAAAAGACACCAGAGTCCAATGGACACTTTCTAATGACAAGTACCTCAAATAAGCATATTATACTAATAAAAAACATCTTAATTATCTATGTTACCCAATTAATTCCACGACACCTGTTTCAGGAAACTAGGCGTATGTTGCCGGTCACTACTTCACAGGAGAGCCGTTTGAATGTAAATGTTTTTATTATTTTTTTTTTATCAAAATGCGTTTTTTGGCAGAAATGACCTCTGGAACATCTGAACTTTCATGTGACTTAATAACAAACTTGTATGCCATCTGTAAATATGAATAAAATAATGAGCCTAGTTGGTTAAGCCACAGAAAAAGCAAGGAACCTTCCCGCTAGCCATGATTGGCTGAGATAATGAGTTGGCTTGACACGGCAAGAGATGATTTTGGATTGTTCTGCCATATAGCACGCTTCTGTCTAGTTGAGCTGGTCAGTATGTGTAGGTAATCCAGTCTAACACGGCATTTTTAATGTATCACATAGTAATAGTAAAACTTAAAAAAAAGACTCCACTTATGCTAGTATCCATTTCAATATGTCACTGCAACAAGTGTTTCAGAGCACTCTCATCCAAGCGTGCCAGAGCGCAGAATAACTGAATTTACGAACGCTCAACACCCGTGCAATATGGCCAGGGACAGTAAATGTTGGCAAAAAAATATAAAAAAATAAATAAAACGCAATTGTTGCCAGGAGCAGTTACAGTCACCAACGCTCTGGAAAACATGAAAACAGCCTAACCAGCACTGCTAGGGTGAGTAAAGATGGTCAGAGTTAGGGTGGGGGCTAAAGCTTAAGATGATTATGGCATTGCACACGGGTGACTTGACACGAGCCAAGCAAGCTGTACAAACAAAACAGAAACAACCCAGGACGTCTTATTTAATGAAGGGGTTGCAGTCTGCCGTGAAACGTTCATCCATGTATACGGGTAAGAGTGTAGCTACAGTTGCAAACATACGTTTCTAATTTTGTCAAAAGTTGTTTTCATTGAAAGATAAAGCTTACTATTAGCTAACTGATGTTAGATGGCTGGCTTGCTAGCTAACATTACGTGTATGATCTGTGTGTAGTGATCTCAAAATGCAATTTCGCAGTGGTAGTTATAGCCTAATCTTAGCTAGCTAACAACTTTAGCTAGCTATGACAGTTTGTAGTGCTAGTACTCAATGGATTTGGATTATAGTGCATTGTTTAGCTAGCTACATGTCTAAACAAAAGACCAATTTAAAGCTTACTGTTAGCTAGCTGACGACACATCAAGTTAGCCGTAGTCAGTCACACACACACACACACACACACACCTGGTTATATATCCTACCAACGGGACATCAAAAACTGTAATATCCTATGTTTCACGGAATCGTGGCTGAACGACGACATGGATATTCAGCTAGCGGGATATACGCTACACCGGCAAGATAGAACAGCACACTCCAGTAAGACGATGGGGGGCGGTCTGTGCATATTTGTAAACAACAGCTGGTGCACGAAATCTAAGGAAGTCTCGAGATTTTGCTCGCCTGAAGTAGAGTATATTGCGATAAATTGCAGGCCACACTACTTGTCTAGAGAGTTCTCAGCTATACTTTGTGGCTGTTTATTTACCACCACAGACAGATGCTGGCACTAAGACCGCACTCAGTCAGCTGTATAAGGAAATAAGCAAACAGGAAACCACTCACCCAGAGGCGGCCCTCCTAGTGTCCGGAGACTTTAATGCAGGGAAACTTCAATCAGTTCTAACAAATTTCCATCAACATGTTAAATGTGCAACCAGAGGGGAAAAAAAAAAAAATTCTAGATCACCTGTACTCCACACAGACGTGTACAAAGCCTCCCTTGCCCTCCATTTGGTAAATCCGATCACAACTCTTACTTACAAGCAAAAATTTAAGCAGGAAGCACCAGCGACTCGGTCTATAAAAAAAATGGTCAGATGAAGCAGATGCTAAACCACAGGACTATTTTGCTATCACAGACTGGAACATGTTCTGGCATTCTTCCGATTCCACTGAGGAGAACACCACATCAGTCACGGGCTATATCAATAAGTGCATCGAGGACGTCGTCCCCACAGTGACTGTATGTACATACCCCAACCAGAAGCCATGGATTACAGGCAACATGAGCTAAAGGGTAGAGCTGCCGCTTCAAGGAGCGGGACTCTAACCCGGATGCCCTGCGACGAACCATCAAACAGGCATAGCGTCAATACAGGGCTAAGATTGAATCATACTACACCGGCTCCGACGCTCGTCTTATGTGGTAGGGCTTGCAAACTATTACAAACTACAAAGGGAAGCACAGCCACGAGCTGCCCAGTGACACGAGCTAAATCACTTCTATGCTCGCTTCGAGGCAAGCAACACTGTGGCATGCATGAGAGCATCAGATGTTCCGGACGACTGTGATCACGCTCTCCGTAGCCGACGTGAGTAAGACCTTTAAACAGGTCAACATTCACAAGGCTGCAGAGCCAGATGGATTACCAGGACGTGTGCTCCGGGCATGTGCTGACTAACTGGCAGGTGTCTTCAATAACATTTTCAACATGTCCATCATTGAGTCTAATACCAACATGTTGCAAGCAGACCAAGAACAAAGGCAACCTGCCTAAATGACTACAGACCCGTAGCACTCACGTCCGTGGCCATGAAGTGCTTTGAAAGGTTGGTAATGGCTCACAACACCATTATCCCAGAAACCCTAGACCCACTACAATTTGCATACTGCCCAAACAGATCATGCAATCTCTATTGCACTCCACACTGCCCTTTCCCACCTGGACAAAAGGAACACCTGTGAGAGAATGCTATTCATTGACTACAGCTCAGCGTTCAACACCATATTACCCTCAAAGCTCATCACTAAGCTAAGGATCCTGGGACTAAACACATCCCTCTGCAACTGGATCCTGGACTTCCTTACGGGCCGCCCCCAGGTGGTGAGGGTAGGTAGTAACACATCTGCCACCCTGATCCTCAACACGGGAGCTTCGCAGGGGTGCGTGCTCAGTCCCCTCCTGTACTCCCTGTTCACCCACAACTGCATGGCCAGGCACGACTCCAACACAACAGGCCTGATCAACGACGAGACAGCCTATAGGGAGGAGGTCAGAGACCTGGCCGGGTGGTGCCAGAATAACAACCTATCCCTCAACGTAACCAAGACTAAGGAGATGATTGTGGACTACAGGAAAAGGAGGACCGAGCACACCCCCATTCTCATCAACGGGGCTATAGTGGAGCAGGTTGAGAGCTTCAAGTTCCTTGATGTCCACAACAAACTAGAATGGTCCAAACAGACCAAGACAGTCGTGAAGAGGGCACGGACAAAGCCTATTTCCCCTCAGGAAACTAAAAAGTTTTGGCATGGGTCCTGAGATCCTCAAAAGGTTCTACAGCTGCAACATCGAGAGCATCCTGACTGGTTGCATCACTGCCTGGTACGGCAATTGCTCGGCCTCTGACCGCAAGGCACAACAAAGGGTAGTGCGTACCTGGATGGACCTCTACACCAGGCGGTGTTAGAGGAAGGCCCTAAAAATTGTCAAAGACCCTAGCCACCCCAGTCATAGACTGTTCTCTCTACTACCACATGGCAAGCGGTACCAGAGTGCCAAGTCTAGGACAAAAAGGCTTCAACAGTTTTTACCCCCAAGCCATAAGACTCCTGAACAGGTAATCAAATGGCTACCTGGACTATTTGCATTGTGAGCCCCCCCCCCCCCCCGCAACATAGTCACTATACACTCATGTACATAATACCTCAATTGGGCAGAACAAACACTGCTTCTGCACATTGGCTAACCCGGGCTATCTGCATTGTGTCACACCAAACCTTCTTTTATACTACTACTACTACATATATGCATAGTCACTTTAACCATATCTACATACTACTTCAGTCAGCCTGACTAACCGGTGTCTGTACGTAGCCTTGCTACTGTATATAGCCTGTCTTTTTTTACCTACCTATTGTTCACCTAATACCTTTTTTTGCACTATTGGTTAGAGCCTGTAAGTAAGCATTTCACTGTAAAGTCTACACTTGTTGTATTCGGCGCACGTGACAAATAAACTTTGATTTATAATAATCCTGGGAAATATTTGTATCTGGAATTTTTCAGCATCAGTAGAACACACCTGACTCTCCACCAGTCATACAGTATAAGGAGAATGGTCTGATGCCTCCTATCAAAAAGAGAGCTGGCCCAAGCAAACACAGGTTACACCTGAAGCATGAGGACTTGCAGCGAGTGGTGAACTTCAACTATGCAGAGGATAATGCAATAGTATTACCAGGACATAAACACTTTAGTAGTAGAAAGCTGCTACCATGCCATGAGACAGAAGCAGCAGTGTGGTGTCTCTACAAGGAATCGATGACAACTATTGCTATGTAAAGCATAAAAATATTTTGATTATTTAATTGACCACCAACATGATTGGCACTTTGTCTGAGACTGCTGGTGTTGTGAAGGACAGCACTGTGACACAGGTCCACATCCCACAGCTGGTTGGACTGGAGGATGGTACGGTGCTGGTGGAAAGCAATGGCTGACAACACCTGACTCCGTACTTCAGGCCGTTGCCACAGATCAAGCAGTTCCAGCACTTCAGGTGAATATAATTTTCATTGCATTGTATGAGGATATTCTTATCTAAACTTGGGAGGTGAATTAATGCTGTGCAAGTTTGTAATGTTGTTATTTCCTGTTTTACAGCTTCGATGCTCTGGAACCAAGGAGCGCTCGGACTCAGTCGGGACCAGATGTCAGCTGCGCAACGCTGACATCCTTCCTCCCATTGATGATCTGCATGTACAAGCGCCACCTTGTCAGGACACAGCTAGACAAATGTAGCTTTTTGAGAAGATCAGAGAGTTTTGCGACGAAGACGCTATGGACATCACATGCCCTGCACCGAAGTCAAGGGCAAGACAGGAACAGGCTCTCTGAATATAGATTCCCTTATTCATGCTTGGTTCAAACGGACCAGTCATCAGCACTATCTGCAGTGCCTATATTCAAATGACTCTCTCCTAACACACACACACACACACACACACACACACACACACACACACACACACACACACACACGTTGCTGCTACTACCATTTCATCCCGCTGCTCAGCCACTTTACCCCTGATTGTATGCATATAACTACCACAATCACTGATTGTAAAATACTGTATATTTTATTATATTAACACTTTCTAATATTGCTACTATGCAAGTAACCCTTTGGCTGTACTGTTTACACCTTCTGTAGAGACCCATCCACTTAGCAAGATGTAAGCGGCATCTAATATCAAAAATATTTTACAATCTGGACACTACCTGGAATTTTTCCTTATTGTAGGCTACGACTTTTAGTCGTAATCTTTACTACACTAGTCACTGTTTAGCACATGACCTCATGTGAATCCTTAAAGAGATGGGTGGGGCTGGTTTAAGAGGTTGTGAACAATGCTGAACAGGTGTAGACAAAGGAGAGCTCTCCAGTAGTAGTACCAAAACATTCAGAGGCCATTTTCTCAATTTTAGTTAGTTACAAGTTCAACTTTCAAAGCAGAATTACTTTCCCATTGTTCTTCAGAAATGCAGTGTATGATTCTGTACCATTTTGTAGCGCTGTGTCTCTGCTTTTATCCAATGACAAAAAAAATAAAAAATATAATTTTGCTACTTAAGACAGAATCAAGGTGGTCAGTCACATTTTGTTACGTTACAACCCTATTCTAAAATGGATTAAATAAAATCCTCGGCAATCTACACACAATACCCCATAATGACAAAGCAAAAACAGGTTTGAAAATGTATCAAAAACATACCTTATTTACATAAGTATTCAGACCCTTCACTATGACACTTGAATTTGAGCTCAGGTGCATCCTGGTTCCATTGATCATCCTTTAGATGTTTCTAGAAGTGGATTGGAGTCCACCTGGGGTAAAATCAATTTAATTTTATTTGGAAAGGCACACAAAAAGATACCACAGTAGACTGTGCATGTCAAGAGGAAAAACCAAGCCATGTCGAAGGAATTGTCCGTAGAGCTCCGAGACAGGATTGTGTCGAGGCACAGATTGAAAGTCCCCAAGAACACAGTGGCCTCCATCATTCTTAAATGGAAGAAGCTTGGAACCAACACTCTTCCTAGAGCTGGCCACCCGGCCAAACTGAGCAATCAGGGGAGATGACCAAGAATCTGATGGTCACTGACAGAGCTCCAGAGTTCCTCTGGTGATGGGAGAACCTTCCAGAAGGACAACCATCTCTGCAGCACTCCACCAATCAGGCCTTTATGGTAGAGTGGCCAGACAGAAGCCACTCCTCAGTAAAAACGGCAATTAAAGCACTCTGACCATGAGATACAAGATTCTCTGGTCTGATGAAACCAAAATGTAACTATTTCGCCTGAACGCCAAGCGTCACATCTGGAGGAAACCTGGCACCATCCCTACGGTGAAGCATGGTGGTGGCAGCATCATGCTGTTGGGATGTTTTTCAGTGGCAGGGACTGGGAGACTAGTCAGGATCAAGGAAAAGATGAACAGAGCAATAGCAGATGTGGCGGTAATTAATGCCAATGCAGTGTTCAATGTAGAATTGTTAATCAATTTAGAAAATTCCAAGGAATGGGCATAAACTAAATTGAATGTATGTATATCGAAAAGAGATTTGTTTGAAACCCTCAACTTGCCAAATTAAGCCCAGTTTCAAATTCACTGAGAATAACTGTTTGAGACGCGAGATGTGAATCACGTCGCACTATTCTATTATTACATGGTTTTATAAAGAGCCCAGGAAACAAGTGTCTTGTATGCCAAATTAATAAAACAAGCGCCACTCTGCTGAGGTTACTACCTTTTTGAAGATTGTGTGCCACGACATACCCAGTTGGTATTACGGTTTCAATCATTCAAAACTCGAACAGTCAAAAGGTCAAATGCCTATCCCGATCAGACAAGAAATCTAGAGATGAGATGACTTGGAATGAAATAATGAAGTCATGAAACAAATGTAATATAGACAACTGACATTTTTGTAAAGTAATGCGAATTAATTATGGTTAATAAGTGATAAGCGGTCACTACCATCATGGGACTATTAATTGTTTTATTCTGTGTAACATTATTCAGCCCACATAAGAGCGCATTTAACTTTAATTTATCTTTAAAACCAAAGTGTTATAAAATATAGAACAGAAACCGAACCGATCTCAAAAAGCACTAACAGTAAAACTAAAGCAGAGGAAATGGCCATGTGTTTAACGTTGCCCATTTATTACAGCCATTAAGTATTCTCTACAGTGTGGCTGCTTGGGGTGGAAAGTTCTGGTGAAAGAACAGGCAGACTGTAGCCTGAGGTGTGTAGCAGCCTGGCAGGCTCCCTCTGAGGACCATTAACTGTAGTGGAGCTCAGATGTCTGTGATAGGACAGATGCCCAGCACCCAGTCAGTCATACATCTCTGCAATTTTGTCAAATTGCCCAGGGTATTGGTGGTAAACTCAGATTGGTTCATTAAAGAAAGACACCATTACTGTATTTCTGTTCAGAATTATGGTCAACCATCATTATATAGTTGCCTCTGGGTCTGATAGGTTCATAAAAACATGCTTTAAAATATAATAGCATTGGGTTGAAGCAGAAGACCTTTAGTGCAGTACCTTGATTCATACAGTATTATATTTATAATTTAACCAGGCAAGTGAGTTAATAACAAATTCTTATTTACAATGACGGCCTACACCGACCAAACCCAGACGACGCAGGGCCGATTGTGTGCCGCCCTATGGGACTCCCAATCACCGCCGGTTGTGATACAGCCTGGAATCGAAGCACTGAGATGCAGTGCCTTAGACCGCTGCGCCACTCGGGAGTACTGTAACTAGGTTACTTTAGTTTGCTGAGAGTGAAAGCGATCACGATGTTATAGTATCCCCTTATTTTCTGCTCGAGCGTAATTCAATTAAATCTGAACTCACTGTGTAGCCTAACCACTGAGCTGGAAAAACCCCATCTCCAAGCCAAGCCAGACAGACACCTCTTCATAGTTTTGACACTATTTTTTCCTCTTCCTCCCACAACCAACCACTATCACGTTGTACAGGAGTCAGCTGTAAGCCACACTCAAGCCAATAAAAACCATCAGCTCAAGGCCCTGTGGGTGACTGTTTTTCACATACAAATGTCAGGAATGAGAAGAGGATACAGGCCTTTGTACAGTCACCATGTTGGACTGAGGAGAATTCACCCCTGGGACACAGCTAAGCCGAGAGAGGCATCATCCATGTGCCAAGAGAGCATTCTAATAGGTCAACACCTCCCTATGGACATTCATTAGATTCACCTAGGGGTCATGATAGGGGCTGTACTAAATGTTTGATGCATTATAATAATTGATTATGCTTATGTTGTATTAATAGAAGGAGAGGGGTTATAAGACCCCGCCCTCCTTACATTTATAGGGTCCTAGACTACAGATTAACAATATATATTCATTATAGAGGTTTAGTATTGTTCCACAGTTGTTTTCTGCCTCTTATGAAGAAACTGTCTGAGAAATGTGTGACTGTGAAGACAGAACTCTGCAGGGGAGTGTAAGAGATAAGTCAGACATTCCACTATAAATCAACTTGGACATTGAGTGCTAAGCTTTTAGCTATATAAAACAAGAGTTTTAGTGTTGAGTAGGCATAGTGTTGGTCTCAGGAGTAGAAGATAATGACGTAGGCTGTGACATCAATAGGGCTGGACTTCGGGTTTAATAAAATAACTTGGGACCTTTTAAAATTTTGCAGAACTTACTCAGAAACATGCGCTATGTTCCTGTTGTCACATCTGTCTGCAATTGCATTAAAGGTTTTTTAATGATGTAATTAAAGATAGTCAATGCTAATTTCACCAATGATTGACAAGGAACAAGGAAACAACAGTATCAAAGGCTTTTAATATTATGGACCAATGATTCTAATTTCCTAAATTATATTTCATAGAATCATTCCTCATATTGGATTAATAAGCATGACTAGTCAACCACCCAAAACCATCCAGTGTAACCCTAGTCCTCCTCACAGGCTGGGGGAGAAACAAGGTTAGATAAAGTTATTGCTAAGTCCCCATTAAAATGAGAGAGCTTCAAGCCCTGAGATCTGATTAAGTGTAAGAGGGTACCAAAATGTCTGACAAGAGGCTCCAGCCAAATCTAAAATGATTAGCCTTCCCTGTGGCTCAGTTGGTAGAGCATGGTGTGTGCAACGCCAGGGTTGTGGGTTCAAATCCCACAGGGGCCAGTACACAAAAAAAAAGTATGAAATGTATGCATTCACTACTGTAAGTCTTATCCAGAATAAGAGCGTCTGCTAAATGACTAAAATGTAATTAGGATACACACTTCTGGCATAAAATGTGCCTACTGACATGCTCTTCTGCTTACTGATTTGGTCCAACCGTATTACTGGGGAGTCGTGACTATCTTAAGTACCAGAGAGATACTTGAAAAGCAGGTGGAGTGTGGCTAGATGCAGGCAGGTAGTCTACTCTCCCTCCTCCCCTTTAGCCTGCTGTAGTTGTTAAAAAAAGAAAAGTAAATAACTGAAACAGTATTCACAGACCAAAGCATGTGGGTGTCTGTACTGTGACCACCTCACCTATGACTCCTTTACAGGGGAAGTCAGTTGCAGTCATTCAAAAAAGTGTTTTTAGGGAGAAATGGATGTGTGGAGAGGGTGAGGATGTAACAGCAGCTGTAAGTTCAAATCAAATGTTATTTGTCACATACACATGGTTAGCAGATGTTAATGCGAGTGTAGCGAAATGCTTGTGCTTCTAGTTCCGACCATGCAGTAATATCTAACAAGTAATCTAACAATTTCAAAACAACCAGAGAGTCACCCAGCTACTGTCTCCCAGGCAGCCCAGCCGCCACAGTCAGTCAGGGAGAGAGGAAGGGCAGCCACCCTGGGGATCCAGCCTCTGTAGCCTGGCCTCCAGGGGCTAATTATGAAGCTGGGCCATCTGCTCCTTTGAAATGGAGCCCTGTGATCTTGGCTGTAAGGTGAGTGTTAATGATTACACACAGGAGACTAAACCTCAGCTCACAGCACAGGGGTAATGTGAACTAAGTTAGTTGCTTCTGTTCTCACCAGCCTGGTAGATGACTGGACACTGACTTGAGCCTCCCTGTAGCAACATCATCCATTAAGACTACATGGGTTATTGGGTTTGAAGGGCTTTTCAGCAATACGCCAATCGCACTATAGTAGCTCAGCACCAGCAAACACATTCACTGACCTCTCGGAAAAGAACCATAGCATTGGGTTTTCTATAATCTATGTTAAATTACATTGCACAATTCAGGCACATGCATAACCATAAATAACTGCGATGGTCTCATTTATTCATGATAAAAACAGGACATCATGTAAGTTTAGGAAACTACAGGGCTGTACTTCAGACTATATTTAATGGGGTTAAGGTACATTTGGGAGCTACTGGCTTTCACAACTGAACAGCACCCGCCCCCATTAGAGTAGCTCTTGATTGCTCTCTGGTCACTCCATGTAAAACCGATTGAGCCCCAGTGTGTTCTCCAATAGGCTAATAGCCAATTAACTAGAAAATCTCTAATGCAGCTCACAAATAAATGTCTGAGTGGCTTACTGCTCTGCTGATCCTGACAGAGGCACAGCGATTTCCCCCTGATAAACCTTCTAGCCTTTACTGCTACTATAGTACAAGCTACCACTCCCTAAAGCCATCATCATCATCCAGGTACTGCAGAGTTTGTACTTTTCCTTGTTCCCACTTTGTTCTGAACCAACTTGCCTAGTTAAAAGGTTATACACACACCAAAAAGTTGTTGGCATTTACGCATGTCCCCATTACCAGTTAAACATAATCAAAACCTATTTCTTTCACTGTTTCGTTAATTTGTTCAGTCGTTTCATTCTCAACCAGGATTTCTATGGAACGCCGTTTGAGTCTACGTGTCGAAAAAGAAACGTGTCAAATAACACATCTGTTTCAGGAGCTATAGTTAGCTAGCTATATAGCTAGGTGTCATCTAAAATAACCCTAATTTATAAGAGTTCTTATTTGATTAATGGTGGTCAGACCCATCCATGTGAAGCTAGCCACATTAAGGATTACCCACAATAGTGGACGCCGTTAGCCTTCAAAATAAAGTATGACATAATTCTACTATTTGTATTCATTTGCAATACTGTCAATGACACTTAGAAATTCCACTTGTGCCTAATCCTTATTGTGGCTAGATTCAAAATGTTTATTTATCTAGGCAGATCAGTTAAAAACCAATTCTTATTTACAATGACCACCTGCGCCTTGTCAGCGCAGAGGGTCGATCTAGCAACCTTTCAGTTACTGGCCCAACGCTCTAACCACTAGGCTACCTGCCACCCCACATAACCAGGTGCGGTCGAGCCTCACTAGCCAGATGAAGCTAGCTGCTTATAACGTTAGCTTTGGCCAACAGGGTTAAGTTGCTGACTAGCTATTTATTTCATGAACTGAAGTTCAATTTCAATACACGAACAACAATACTTACAAGGATTCCCAAATCATTGCTAAGAATAATGATAATGACTGCAGGTTGTACTGGTCATTGTTTTCAGGCTGGTTGTATTGGTGCTAGCTAGGTATCAAGCTAAAGCTAGCTACCCCAGAAGTTGCAGTCAAACAAATAATGCTTTATTACCAACGCAGTACTGTAAACACATCGTTCGTGGTCGGTGTTTGCAGACTTTTCTGTACAGCTTTGACAGTGCTACTATCTTTGACACACAAAGACAAACGGTTTTCTATAGTATATGTCATGAAGCTAATAGCAGTGACGCCATTACTGTGCAACTCCGGTAATGCAACATCTGAAAAATAGCGCACCTAGTAGTGTGTACCAATCCTCAACAAGTCGGTGAAAGCCAACATCACCCACGACAGAGAATGGTTGGTTGTCAAGGGCAATGAATTCCATCATCTTGGCTTTAACGGATTTTGCCTTTGAGTGGTCTCGCTGAAACTTTGTTACTCTTTCAAATGACTGCTCAATCCACACAGCAGACATTGTGGGCGAGTTTAGGACTGTGTTGCACTTAACCTGTTGGGGCTAGGGGGCAGTATTGAGAATTTTGAAAAAAATATGTGCCCATTTTTAACTGCCTCCTACACCAACTCAGAAGCTAGGATATGCATATTATTACCAGATTTGGATAGAAAACACTCTGAATTTTCTAAAACTGTTTGAATGGTGTCTGTAAGTATAACAAAACTCATATGGCAGGCAAAAACCTGAGAAAAAAATAACAATTTTGTGGCTGTACTATTTTTTTTTTGTCATTGTTATTAGATACCACAGTGAGAAAGGATTAATTTCGCAACTCCTACTGCTTCCACTAGATGTCAACGATCTTTATAAAGTTGTTTGAAGCGTCTATGATGAACAGAGACCGGATGACAAGGAAGAGAAGTTGACCTCCCTGGGATGTCGTCACTTCATTATTGGCTGCACCTGCGTAATCATGTGATGCGATACATTTTTCAAAGACGTTTTTCAAGACACAGGAAAGGTCGGGTTGAAACATTACTAATGTTTCACGTTAAAAATGGCTCTAAAGATTGATGCTAAACAACGTTTGACATGTTTGAACGAACGTAAATAGATTATTTTTTTTACTTTTCGCCGTGACTCCCCCCCCCCCCCGCGCTACTTTTTAGTAGCCTACCGAAGCGCTAACAACTTGGAGTTATTGGGACATCAATTATGAACTTTGTTGAAAGAAACCACATTTGCAGTGGACCTGGGATGCCTGGAATTGCCAATGGATGAAGATAATCAAAGGTAAGGGAATATTGACAATAGTAATTTTGATATTACATGGTTACAAGATGGTGCTAACCTCTATAGCCTAGCCTATTGTTCTTAGCACAGCACCCGGTTTATTGCAAATTGTGATTTCCCAGTAAAGTTATTTTGAAATCTGGCATTGCAGTAGCATTTACGAAATGTTAAACTATGAATACTTGAATGACAATATTATAATTTACCAATGTTATCGAATAGTAATTTTGTGATTTGTAACGTTGTTCACCGGAAGCATTTGAGAGAAAAAAAAAATCTGATTTTCACCGCTTCGGTAAAATGCTGTTTTTGGATATAAATATGAACTTGATGGAACAAAAAATGCATGTATTGTGTAACATAATGTCTTAGGAGTGTCATCTGAGGAAGATTGTCAAAGGTTGGTGCATAATTCTAGCTGGTTATCCGCTTATGGTGACGCCTGTCTTTGAATTGACAAAACATTACACACAGCTATTTTCAATGTACTCTCCTAACATAACCTAACTTTATGCTTTCGCCGTAAAGCCTCTTTGAAATCGGACAATGTGGTTGGATTTAGGAGATGTTTATCTTTCAAATTGTGAGAAATAGTTGATTGTTTGAGAAATTGAAATTATTAGATTCTTGCAGTTTTGAATTTCCCGCCATGGTCTCTTGACAATGAATCCCTATACCGGGATAAGATCCCCAACAGGTTTTAAGAGTGCAAACTTTTACATGGAGTCATATAGGTATGCACGGCAGCTTTGACATCGGATACCGATGTTAACATTTGTAGCTAATATCGGCCGATTCCAATATGTTCACCGATATATAGTGCAACCCTACCCCTTTCCTTGAGTAGCCACCTCTCCTCAGCACACACAAAATACAATATGGATTCCCCTAATGACTTTAAACAGCAGAACTTAGACAAGTTTAGCAGTCTGGTGTTCACTTATCCTGAGATCAGTCTGCCGAGTGTGTACATGTCAACAACTAGCAGACTTTTGAGGCGCCTTCACTTGAAAGACTTTAAATTACAAAATACAGTCAGCATTTGGGGAAATATAGTACACATCTTATGGAAAGTGCTCCATGAATATGTTCAAAGGATTTACACAGTGCATGTACTTTTCACTGGAATTCTTACAAATATGTATTTTTATTTTTTACAAAACAATATGCCTATTGCTTACCCAGTTCTGGAGACCACTCCTTGTTCATGTCAAGGCTGCTAGGCAGGTAGATGTTTCCAGGTGCTTACGAACGCAGTGGGAATTAGTGAGTAAGGCACTGTGGTTATACTGTTCCAGCTATCAGACGTGGGGTCATAACAGTCTAGAGTCTTGCAGCGCTGCGTCCCAAAGTAGCCCCCCACCACGTACAGTTTGTTTCCAGAGGCCACCGCATGGCAGCTCATTCTTTTAGAAGTCATGTCCCCAACACGAGACCACTGGTTGGTCTCACAGTCAAAGCGGTAGGCGGAGGCGGCGGTGAACTCAGTGTCTCCGCCCATTATGAAGATCTGGCTGCCCAGAACAGCAGCGGCTGTGTATCTCCACGGTTGCGGACATTCTGCTGCGATGGCCCAGCGGTTCTCTAGAGGGTCGTAGCACTGCACCTTGGAGGCCTTGTCTCTGTGTATGGTGGTGCCACCAAACACAAACAGCTTTAGCTTGGCGCTGACCACTGCTGCATTGCTAACACCATCTCTGAGTGGCGCCATCATGGTCCATTTGTTGGTGAGTGGGTCATACCGCTCTACTTGTTTGAGGGAGACTGAGGGGGAGGCAGGGAAGATGCCTGCTATGGCAGTGTGGCCACCCACCACATACAGCCAGTTCTCCAGTTCAGCCGAACCATGGCCGAACCGTGCTATCAACATGGGTGCTCCTTTAGACCACTCCTCGTGGACCGTGTCATAGATCCAAACATCCTTGGACACCCCGTTCTCAGAACCCCTCCCCCCAGTCACGTAGACCTTACAGCCAATTGCACAGGCACTGAACTCTTTCCTGGGACTTGGCAAGTCCGACTTGGGGATGATCTCCTTGGCTTTGTGGTCCACCTGGTAGATCTTATCACACATGAAGGTCTGTCCTCCCAGGATGAGCAGCGTGTGGCCTGCCTTGCGGGGCCGGGCACAGGGGCTGGTGACCACCCCATCGTTTTGCAGGATCTTCTTCTTGCACTGCATGGCCTCCTCGACTATCTGCCGGCTCCTCTTATCTGACATCACCAGCTCCTCGCAGGCCACTGCCTCGATCAGACACTCAGAGGGCAGCAGGGCCAGGCGGATGCCACCCAGCAGCTCAGGGAGGTAGTCTCTGCGGCCGTCCAGGTCGTAGCGCACCCAGCGCATCACAGCGTTGAACACGATATGCTCGTCCTCGATCTCCAGCTCATCGCTGAGGATCAGGTCCAGCAGCTTGTCTTTGTTGAGGCCGTAGAAGTCCTCTGTGTCCCGCAACGCCTCAAAGTGCACCAGGCACATCCTCCAGGAGAGTTCATATAGCTGTTTGCACTGGTGGGCATCAGAGAGTAGCATCATACCCAGGCAGTTGGACAAGTGCAGGTTCTTCTCCAGGAACTCCGCAGCAGCATCTCTGATGTCATGGAACTGCAGCATGTCTCCCGCCTCCAGCAACGACTCTGCGTTCTCCTCGTTGATGATGACACGTGACGAGTAGGCAAAGTCCAGCAGCAGCTCCAACACCTCTGGATGTACACTGTCTCTGAAGTTCACCTCGTTGTCCAGGGTCTCACGGAGCCCGCCGCTGAACATCGCCTCAAAGTAGCGGCTGCATGCGGCTAGTACCGCCCGATGGCAGGGGAAGGAGCGGTCCCCCGCCCACAGCGTCACGTCAGTGAACATGCACTGCTTGCGGAGGGTGTTGAGGTGGGTGAGCACGCTGTCTGGATGTGAAGGCTTATGGAACAGAGAGATGTTCATGGAGCCCGTGCTGGTCCGGGACTTACGGTTTTCGTGGACGCTGACTGACATGGTTTCAGAGACCTCCAGGGAGTCGCTTGTCCTAATTCCTCCAACTACGGAAAAATAAAAACAGAAAATGAGATACGAAACAAACTGGTGGATGTTTTTACCAACATACAATTTACTTCTAAAGTTGATCTCAATGGGGATTTATTGTTAAATCAAACTTAACAGATTCTACTCATTGGCCCAAAGTATCCAACTGATCATAGACAACCAAATGGGGTAAATGTATTAAACTACTAGGCAACATCTAGATCATGTGATAATGTGCTGCTTATTTGAATGCTATTCCTACATTGGAGTAAGGCCTATTACAACACCTCTAAGCCTAATTGCAGAAAATGGATCATCCTAAAGTGCATATGCCTATTTAATCAAACAAGTTAGCCTAACCAAAATCATAGGCCTTTAAATCAATCCAATTAGTGCATAAAAAAAAAATCTTCATCAAAGTTACTCATTTAAATGAGCAGTGCTTAGTAGGTACAACATCATGATATTTATCACGAGATGTCTGAAATTATTCAGCAGTCTCAGCATTTTTTTATTAATAGAGCTCACACACTGCAGAGAAGGCCCACAGAGTAATGTGGGCAGAATTTGATCCTCAGCTATATGGCACATTCAAGCCACTTAACAAATCTCCTGAGTAAAGCATAGCCTAATTGTTAAGAGTTTGTAGAAAAGCCTTTCAAAATTAAAAAAAAAAAAAAAAAAAAAATCAACCTTCCTTCAAAGTAACCAAATCCTATTTATTAAATTTGTAGTAGATACAGTTCCTAGCCTATGTAATGTCTTATCGATGGCCTACATGCATATTAAGTCATTAAGCAGAATCCCTGGCACGTTTCATAGCATATCAGCAAATCTACAGTTGAGCCGGTTTATTAATTATGGTCAGTCAACACAGGGCATCCCTTTAAGACGGTCTCTCCCACTTGCCATCAAAGTCCACAAAGCACTATAACAGCAATTCATATAAACCTCTTCAGAGCTTTCAAACCATTATTATACCACAGAGCATTTGATTAGTGAAGTCATTCCAATCTGAGACAAGCAGACATTGCACTCAATATTCATTAGAATGCTTTTCTTTTCATCCTGTAGCCTAACAGAGGGGAACTATTGTGGGGTGCAAAATGCTGCTCAATCACTATTAGTACTTCTACTGCATAGCAACACTCATAACCCAAAAGGATCAAGTCTTCTTTTAACTACATGGCATGGAAACAGACAACTAAGAGAGAGTATATAAAAGCCGTGTTTCAGCAACTTCATTTTATAGTAGCAGCTCAAGTGTGTGTGCTGACATGCAGTTTGGGGTCCAAAGCAGACAGGGGTTTGGGTTCAGTTGTGGCAGGTTATGTTGGAGGGCACAGGCAGGCATACACACATCAGCAGGGCGTTTAAAATGTCAATGTCGGGTTGACAGGGAACAATGCAGCGGGTCAGTCACAAAAAAGATGGGGCACACAGCAAACCATGAAATTGAGTAAATGCAAAGCGGTGCGATTGTCCTGTACCAATTACACCAGCAAATACTGCTGATCCAGGCACAGACTGAAGATGATTGGGGAGGGGTCAGCACCAGATCCCCCAAAAATGTCCCTCTAGAGGCCGGGCTGATAGAAATTAGGGCTGGGTGATATTTCATGGAGTCAACAAAGTGTTTTAAGTCAGGAAAAATGCTATGCAGCTTGTGAGCTTGTACATTACTTAAGCCGGGGAACCACAAAATGGCCAAATGAGTTCTGGTGGTGGTTTATGTTATTCAAATAAAATAAAAGTTTATTGGTCAGGCACACAGTTTTGAAGATGTTATCGCAGGTGCAGCAAAACGCTTGGGTTTCTAGCTCATATAGTGCAGTAATATAGCAATACAATAAACAAAACTAAAACTTTAAAAATATAAAATAAGACATATCCGAATGAGCAATATCAGAGTCCGGAATATAAATATGTGAATGGTGTGTGTGTGTGTAGACAGTATATGAATAGAAAAGGTGTGTACAGCAGTAGTCATATAGGATGAGCAATGACTAGAATACAGTAAATAAATAAAGTGGGTAAAACAGTATGTTAACATTTAAGTGAGCAGTGTTGACTATGTACATAGGACAGCAGTCTAAGGTGCAGGGTAGAGTACCGGGTGCTAGCCAGTTAGTGACAGTGTAAGGTTCAAGCCAAGGTACTGAACGGAGGCCAGCTAATGATGACTGTTCAGCAGTCCGATGGCCTGGAGATAGAACCTGTTAATCAGCTATTACTGCCAATAATAACAGCCAGTCATGCCCAGCGTGATCAGGACGATGCTGAATCATTCTCTGTGAGACTAAATACCAAAACTTCCAGGACATTCACACATGAATGGGACCTCTTAATTAGACTGCCAATAGGCAACTCGGAAACAAAGGTCCCTATTCCCCCCCCCCCCCCATCTTGTTTCTTTCCTCCGTAAACATCTCAGCCCTTCCAGGATCTTTTCACATAGAGTTTGTATTCCAGTGCTACTCCTCTATATCAGACACAGGAAGGAAGGAGGAGAACCGAGGGGGGGGCTTTTTCAGGAGTCTGAAGCAGGGAACTTCTCTGCATTTGTGATGCAGAATGGATCACCAGCTGGTTTGCAATCCTAATAACCAAGAGCTTCTATGAATCCGTAGGGACTCTACATGGCCCATTGGGAAATGGCTGGTGTCTGTGCAACTGAGGGCATGTGGGTTCAAACCCCTTTGACAAGCCAGTGAGTGAGTCTAATGAAAAAGTGTTTGAAAGAACAGCTCCAGGGAGTCAGGGACATTCAAGCCAGGAGCTTTCAAAGATGAGAATTCTTCTTTTAGTAGAATAGTTAATCCTTCATGGCTGAGAAGAAAATGGTTTTGGAGGCCACTTTGCCATCCTGTTCCAGATGGACCAGAGAGAAAAGCCAAAGAGAGTTACATTTTGGACTGAATCTGCCATCTAAAGTGGGATGAATTTATTAATGCGTCTGGTATGGTGTGACTTGGAAAAGGAAGATTTTAATTGTAAAAGTTGGCATTGTAAATTAACCCATTTTCCACAACTAAGTCTAATAAAGCTCTTTAGTTTTAATGCAGCACTAACTATCATTGTTTGAGTCACCAAGGTTCCAGTTTGCTCCTAGCCTATTATGCTATAGCCCTGGAACTATGCATTTTTGCTTCCAACGTCTCAGTAGGGTGCCAAATAACATACATTTCTTTTTTCAACTTATTTATGAATGGAAATCAACCCTGTTTAGTGTGTTATGATTATTATTAAACAGAGACATCAAAATACACCCCTATGTGCCAGCCAGCAAGATGTAACTACGCTGATAAATCATATTGAAACCCTGGGTGGTGGGCTGCTGGCCACAAATAACTGAAATAATGATCACGTTAACGAAGTATCACCTAGGCTACAACAGCTGTTGAGTGAATCAATATTTTTTTTTTTTTAACTCCTATAAAAGTACAAAAAGTTGAATTCAATACATCCAAAGGTGGTGTGGTTAGACAGCTTCGATTGAACACAAGTCACATGTGGCATCATGTCATGACATCAAAGCTGGCATTCCAATAAATGTTGCACTGTAGGCTAACTAATGAAGTCCGATTATGACGATTGCGAAATGAATTGAAACGCTCACATAGGTTAGCTTGCCTTAAGACTGCTGACAGCCATATCCCCCAAAAATATCTTCAGAATGATCTGGTCAGGCCTTGCACGTTAGCGCTAGCTAATTATGGATGGTTTCGCCAAAGGACTAGCTAACCAGTTAGCTAACTAGGTAGCTCGTTAACGTTACATGAGTTAGTTTTTTTCCTATTTCTAGAGTACCACAAATAGGTATCAAAGAAATCTGTTTAACCCTATGTTCTGTCAAGCTAACTAGCTAGTTACATCTATGCAAATAAGTTTAACAGCTAATTTACCTAGCCAGCCAACTAACTAGCATACAAACTTTAGCTGAAGTAACGACGTCCACCTAGCTACCCCTTCTGTCAAGACTTCAGATGCCAAGCTAGCAAACATTATCCAGATAAACATTTGCAAAGTAGCCTAATAACACTTGACTGTATACTCACATACATATGATTGTCAAACGGGAATCCAAGAAGTGTATTGGGTTCTGGTTGATTGATTAAACCATGATTTTACTCTGAGTAGTTGAGGTCCTTTCAAGCCACTTTGTCTGCAACTAGGTTCGGTCTGAGGTGGGAAATCAGAAAAAAGGCATATCCAGTGGTGTATTACTTGCAAGTGATTGGTGTCTCTTTACCCAATTCCGGCAGCCTATTTTATGCAAATCAGCACAACAACCAATAAAAGTAGATCTTTGGGTGCGATTTTGACAACTAATAGACCAATCGGATTAAACGACAGAGTGGTATCCGCCCTCTTCCTCTTGGTGGTAACAGCAAAACAATACATGCCCACTGACAATTAATGAATTACAGTACAGAGACCATTTGTAAGGGAAAGTGGATATCTAGTCAGTTGCACAATGAATGTGTCTAGGTCATTTAACCCAATCCTTCTCACCTCAACCTCTTTCAATTTTTTCTGTCTTAAATTATTGTTTTCCTCAAGTCTTCCCACAAAGATTAGGGCACTCCCTCTCTCCCTAGCAATGATATTACTCTAAAGACAAGTCTTGTAAAATATTCCAGATAAATTCAACAATGAAAATGAACATGAAGTTCAACCATGTTATTACTCTGGTAGGTATTTTCATTCGGTTCATGTTTTGCAATACATTGACTTTAAAAAAAAACTTGGTGTGGCTTCATGTCTATAATTTTGCCTTTGTCTAGTGTAGAGTTCCCTCTAGTGGAAGTAGGCCTACAACTGTACACCACTGCAGATACTGTGGCATATAGCCTAGAGTAAATAAAACTTCTCTTTGTTCACAGAAAAGACATCTTCAAGGGAATGAATAAGGCACTTCAGAAGGAGGTAAGCAAGGTACATTATGCAGTCCAATACTCCAATATAGAGTATAGAACTGCAATGATATCCCTTGAATGCCAGAGCGCAGCAGAGAAACATCTCTAATACTGGTACTTGCTAATTAGGGACTTGAGATCAAGTAATCAATGTAAGCTGTTGTTTTGAAGGTAACATTTTAACCACAGGATTATGTCATCATCATTACCAATTTTTCAACACAAACAAACTTTGTATAAAATATGTTTAATTTTGACCTTTGAAACAAGGTCAGATCTTCAATGTTATATCCACTATCAGAAAAAAGAGAATAAGATGAGCAGCACCTCCTACTGGATAGTTAATCTATCTACAGCTATCCATTTGGTGTCCCATCCAAGGTTTTAACTAAGGCCAGCTCTGCTTAGCTTTGATATTTGTCACTGACTACTACCAATGTGCTATCGTGAGAATGACTATTGAGAGATCCCTTAACAACTAAATAGATTCACTGCTATCGAAGTCATTTCAAAGGGTAGGTTTAACAGAGCAAATGAAATGTAACTATACTTTATAAGTCATATAACATGAATTATAAACTGGATTGTTCGAGCTCTGAATGCTGATTGGCTGAAAACTCTGTTATAGTGGACCGTATACCACAGGTATAACAAAACACATATTTTACGTTGGTAACCACTTTATAAAAGCAATAAGGCACCTCGGTAGTTTGTGGTATATGGTCAATATACCACGGCTAAGGTCTGTTTCCAGGCACTCTGAGTTGTGCATAAGAACAGCCCTTACCCCCCCCCCCCCCCCCTGTGCCTTATTGTTTAATGATACTAGGCCTATATATAATTTGTGAAGTCATTAAAAGCTATTGTTTCAATTAAACCCAAAGTCCAACTAAAAATACACAATACATATAGGCCTAGGGTTTCAAGATTTGGTTGATTTCAAATGTAATTTTTACGTTAATAATGAATATGTTGGATTTACATTGGTCTCCATCTCAACCAAAAATCTAAGTTAAAGAATAGGATTAACTTTAATTAAAGTGCCTTTAAAGTTTGATTTTATTTGGTTCTATCCTTTAACTTAGATTTTTGGTTGAGATAGAGATGTGAATCCAACATATCAATAATTCATTTGTAAACAAACTGGATATTAAATTGTGTTTGGTTGTCAGTGCAACCAAAAATGTCAACATTTGAAGGAGATGTATCTACAGTGCGTTTGGAAAGCATTCAGACCATGACTTTTTGTACATTTTGTTTCATTAGTATTTTTTTCCCTCATCAATCTACACACAATATACCATAATTATTAAGCAAAAACTGTTTTTTAGAAATCTTTGCAAATTTATGAAAAATAAAAAACTGAAATATCACATTTACATTAGTATTCAGACCCTTTACTCAATACTTTGTTGAAGCACCTTTGGCAGTGATTACAGGCTCAAGTCTTCTTGGGTATGACGCTACAAGCTTGGTACACCTGTATTTAGGGAGTTTCTCACATTCTTCTCTGCAGATCCTCTCAAGCTCTGTCAGGATGGATGGGGAGCATCGCTGCACAGCTATTTTCAGGTCTCTCCAGATATGTTCGATTGGGTTCAAGTCCGGGCTCTGGCTGGGCCACATTCAGAAACTTGTCCTGAAGCCACTCCTGCATTGTTTTGGCTGTGTGCTTAGGGTCGTTGTCCTGTTGGAAGGTGAACCTTCGTCCCAGATTGAGGTCCTGAGCACTCTGCAGCAGGTTTTCATCAAGGATTTCTCTGTATTTTGCCTCAATCCTGACTAGTCTCCCAATCCCTGCCGCTGAAAAACATCCCCACAGCATGATGCTGCCACCACCATGCTTCACTGTAGGGATGGTGCCAGGTTTCCTCCAGATGTGACACTTGGCATTCAGGCCAAAGAGTTCAATCTTGGTTTCATCAGACCAGAGAATCTTGTTTCTCATGGTCTGAGAGTCTTTATGTGCCTTTTGGCAAACTCCAAGCGGGCTGTCATGTGCCTTTTAATGATGAGTGGCTTCCGTCTGGGCAGTCTTCCATGAAGGCCTGATTGGTGGAGTGCTCCAGAGATGGTTGTCCTTCTGGAAGCTTCTCAATACTCCACAGAGGAACTCTGGTGCTCTGTCAGAGTGACCATCGGGTTCTTGGTCACCTCCCTGACCAAAGCCCTACTCCCCCGATTTCTCAGTTTGGCCGGGTGGACTGCTCTAGAATGAGTTTTGGTGGTTCCAAACTTCTTCCATTTAAGAATGATGGAGGCCACTGTGTTCTTGGGGACCTTAAATGCTGCAGACATTTTTTGGTACCCTTTCCCCAGATCTGTGCCTTGGTACAATCCTGTCTCAGAGCTCTACGAACAATTCCTTCGATCTTATGGCTTGGTTTTTGCTCTGACATGCACTGTAAACTGTGGGACCTTATATAGACAGGTGTGTGCCTTGCCAAATCATGTCCAATCAATTGAATTTACCACAGGTGGACTCCAATGAAGTTGAGATGTTTCTACAAGGATGATCAATGGAAACAGGATGTGCCTGAGCTCAATTTCGAGTCTCATAGCAAAGGGTCTGAATACTTAAGTAAATAAGGTATATCTGTTTTTTATTTGTAACAAATGTTCAAACATTTCTAAAAACCTGTTTTCACTTTGTCATTATGGGGTATTGTGTGTAGGTTGATGAGGATTTTTTTTTATTGAATCAATTTTAGAATAAGGCTGTAACGTAACAAAATGTGGAAAATGTCAAGGGGTCTGAAATCTTTCCAAAAGCACTGCACTGATTGGATAGCGCCATTTGTGCCACTGACTTAGTCTGGCTTTAATTCCAGTTTTCTACAAAGTTATAAATAAAATCAAACTTTAAATGCACTTTTAAATCAATTATTGAATTGTTGATATTTGGTTGACGCAGCGCATTTTTTTCATGCGCGCTCAAGTATGCTTTCCACTTTCCTCCAGTATTTATTTAGCAAAGATGATAACACATAATCACTCCAGACAGACAAGCAAAAACTCATTAAATAAATGTTGCAGTAGCCTAGGCTACACCTAAACATTTGAGATTTGACTAGTTATATGGGACGAAAACGAGACAATTTTTTAGTCTGATCAACTGCAGGCTACTAATAAGAGCAAATGTATACTGTGCGCTGTCCATTTGGTCAGGGTAACTAATTGGTAACGTTATGTATTTATAGTCAATTTGTGTGTCAGGAGAAAATGTGAATGTGATCAAATTTGGTTTATATTCAAAATTGGGCTGGCTAGGCTGCCTATACGTTTTAAATCCAAAATTATTAACTGGAATGAATAAATCAACATAATAGTGATGAGGCCTACAGCTGCATAGGCCTGCATAATGGAATCATGCATAAAGCAAGCTCAGGCCTGTGAGTTCTATTGTCTATCAGTTGTTGCTTCTGTGTCTGGGTAGGTGAAATCCCCCACCTTACCTTGACTAAATATAAGGTTGCTTGACTAAAAAAATTGCCCCCAATTCTGGGACCAGTCTGCTTGCAGTTGTCAGTTATCGTCAGGTATGTGAATGATCAGGGCTTTATTCAGGAACGTTTCTTAGGCTACTTTGATGTGTCAGATGGGCGAGATGTGCTGTCTTTGTTTAACTTCATGGACAAATTTGTTGTTCAAACCTACAGTGGCGCAGCTGTAATAGAATGTATCTGCTATTTGTATTTCCAGCTAAGTCCCCTCCTGTTCCCAGATTTAAGAAGTGATGACCATTCAAATCCACTACCATTGTCAACTCTCTCCTGACATGAACTGAAGCCACGTCTCATGTGCCCGATCATCCACTGTTACATTTAATGTTTCCTCTTTAAGCACTGTGAGTACCCCTATCAATTTTCTCTCATTACTGTATGTAGTCAATCACATACACAATCACATTATTACACATCAATGATTTTACTCCTTGCTTGAACTAAATCATCCTTAGCTCTTTTGTTCAACTGTGTAGTGTGTTGTGTTATTTCTTTGTTGTCTTCCCAGTCAAGTCCTGTACTGCACTGAAGTCAAGCCAATGAACACCTCAACTCATTCTTCATACCCTCGTTCAATCACTGCTGTGATCCCTTCCTAAAACGGTGTAAGTAGCCCTCTCATTACCATTCCACATAATATTGTACTATAAATGTCTTTATTAAATGCTTTATGTTAAAATAATTACTCTTTGACGATTTTTGAAACACATTTTGACATCTCCGTGCGTTCCGCGCCTATACCGTCGGTCTCCCATCCTCCTCAGTTTTTCTAGTCATCAGCCTCCACTGATCCATGGCCACATTTTGAGGTTACTGTGACTATAAATGTCTTCTTATGTAATCATAGAAGCCTGCATGTTCAAGATAGCAGATTACAGGTCTGTGGAGATCTTCATAATTGCTATAATAATCTGTGCAGAATCTCAAACAGTATTGATCATTTGCCCTATGTACCTTTAATGTAATCTCAACTGGAATCTATCCAGGTCATTTGGTTGTGCTGTTAAATGAAACACAGCGATAACACATTAAGTTGTTCTATCCATACAAAATATTTGACATTGCATTCCCATTTAAACTTTGCTTTTAAATGGTTGAAAGCACGGTGACAACTAAACCAAAAATCAGACATTGTTTTTGATTGGGAATTTGGTTGTGTTTTTAGATCGTTGAAAGCATAGTGATAACACATTGGTAATTCAACAAACTTCTGTCTGTCTTTTTGAGTGGGTGAATAAAGGTTGAAATCTCATTAATCAACGTCTCAACGAAGTATTACCCAAATTTCCATTTTGAAATGACGTGGTGTGTCCAGTGGGACACAACCAAGCCCTTTTCAAACCTCAAAGGTTGGCTATTATAGCATGAAAAAACATAGAAGGGGGAGGGCGATGATTGAGGATACATTTGAGGACATGGAGACACCAACCTTTCCCCTTGGACCCCTATCTCTTCATTGTTGGCAGACTGGATGGAACTGCTAATGGGAGGTGAGCAACTGTAACAGAGTTAAGAACATAACTGCATCACTCCACAGCTAGCTTGAAATATCGCTGATGCAGCCATCCACAAGTTACTATTTGTATGGTTCAATTTGTTTACATGTTGTCAAGGAGGGCAGTCATATGTGTTGCAAAGCAGAAGATCAGTGGTTCGAGCCCAGTATGGGGCAGTCGGACAGTGGAGTAAGCTAAGCTGTTAGCAGCACACTGACCCCCACAACACAACAATGCTTGATATGTGCTGTAGTATCAGACCGAGGTGTGCTCCCAAATAGTACAGTAAGTTGTTGGTCTTTATATGGCCCCAGCAGTCTTCTAAGAGCCATACTGGATCAGGTTAGGTTCGAGGTGCTGAGTTTCTCACAGCTGATAGTAAAGTAGAACATTTCAGGTAATTGAGCTTGTTGTGGTTTTGCAGCAGTCCTTTATTTAGATGTTTGATACCTATCAGTGAAACTGAATTATGTGTTGAGAACAGCCTGTGATCTGGCACCAGATGGATTATCAAAATACATGTATGGAAGTAGGCGAGATTTGAACAGCTGGGAGGGGTATTTGCACCATTGATTGCCATATTATACAGCCGATTTGGCACCAATGGTTCTTTTTTTCAGAAAACAATGTTTATTGCGTAACGGTTTCATGGCGTGGCTCATAGTTTGTGAGCAGATTCTCATATTTGTGATTGACAATGGTGTTCTGGTTTTCCATGAGAATTCTGTACATGGAGGCAGAAAAAATGCAAGTGCATCCCGAATGAAGGCAGAAAAACAATGTACCAGGCCATCTGTGGTTTACAACCTGATAGCAATATTTGTTGGACTACCAAGAAATGTATTGGTGAATTATATTAATCATGCATTGAATTGCATCCATCTATTCTGCCAACATTGCCTTAGTGTATGTCATGCAACATTAACTGAAATATAACCTATTTTTAAAACCTCTTATGAAGTTGGTTTTGTAGCATGACCTGGGGATTTGATATTATTTACTGATATTATAATTGTCAGTTTGTTTCATATCTGTCAAGTAGTTAAAACGCTGTCAGTTCCACTTTAAACTTTAGGTCACTGATTACTTTGTGTGCTAAACATGAAATTCTTTTTGCAAATTTTTTATTTCAACCTTTATTTAACCAGGTGGGACAGTTGAGAACAAGTTCTCATTTACAACTGCGACGTGGCCAAGATAAAGCAAAGCAGTGTGACAAAAACAACAGAGTTACAAAAACAAACGTACAGTCAATTACACAATAGAAAAAGCTATGTACAGTGTGTGCAAATGTAGACAATTAGGGAAGTAAGACAATAAATAGACCATAGAGGCGAAATAATTACAATTTACCATTAACACTGGAGTGATAGATGTGCAGATGATGATGTGCAAGTAGAGATACTGGGGTGCAAAAGAGCAAAAAGATAAATAACAATATGGGGATGAGGTAGTTGGGTGTGCTATTTACAGATTGGCTGTGTACAGGTACAATGATCGGTAAGCTGCTTTGACAGTTGATGCATAAAGTTAGAGAGGGAGATATAAGTCTCCAGCTTCAGTGATTTTTGCAATTCGTTCCAGTCATTGGCAGCAGAGAACTGGAAGGAAAGGTGGCCAACGGAGGTGTTGGCTTTGGGGATGACCAGTGAAATATACCTGCTGGAGCATGTGCTACGGGTGGGTTTTGCTATGGTGACCAGTGAGCTGAGATAAGGTGGGTCTTTACCTAGCAAAGACTTATAGATGACCTGGATCCAGTGGGTTTGGCGACGAGAGCATACAGGTCGCAGTGGTGGGTAGTATATGGGGCTTTGGTGACAAAATGGATGGCACTGTGATAAACTACATTCAGTTTGCTGAGTAGAGTGTTGGAGGCTATTTTGTAAATGACATCGCCAAAGTCAAGGATCGGTACGATAGTCCGTTTTATGAGGGTATGTTTGGCAGCATGACTGAAGGAGGCTTTGTTGCAAAATAGGAAGCCGATTCTAGATTTAATTTTGGATTGGAGATGCTTAATGTGAGTCTGGAAGGAGAGCTTACAGTCTAGCCAGACACCTAGAATATGTGGACAACTACAAATACCAGAACCGTCCAGAATAGTGATGCTAGTTGGGCGGGCAGCAATTGGTTGAAGAGCATGCATTTAGTTTTACTGGCATTTAAAAGCAGTTGGAGGCCACGGAAGGAGTGTTGTATGGCATTGAAGCTCGTTTGGAGGTTTGTTAACACAGAAGGGCCAGATGTATACAGAATGGTGTCGTCTGCATAGAGGTGGATCAGAGAATCACCAGCAGCAAGAGCGACATCATTGATATATACAGAGAAAAGAGTCGGCCCGAGAATGAACCCGGTGGCACTCCCATAGAGACTGCCAGAGGTCCAGACAACAGGCCCTCCGATTTAACACACTGAACTCTGAGAAGTAGTTGGTGAACCAGGCAAGGCAGTCATTTGAGAAACCAAGGCTATTGAGTCTGCCGATAAGAATGCGGTGATTGACAGATTTGAAAGCCTTGGCCAGGACGATGAAGACGGCTGCACAGTACTGTCTTTTATCGAATGGCGGTTATGATATTGTTTAGGACCTTGAGCATGGCTGAGGTGCACCCATGACCAGCTTTGAAACCAGATTGCAAAGTGGAGAAGGTATGTTGGGATTCGAAATGGTCGGTGATCTGTTTGTTAACTTGGCTTTCGAAGATTTAGGAAGGCAGGGCAGGATGGATATAGGTCTACAACAGTTTGGGTCTAGAGTGTCTCCCCCGTTGAAGAGGGAGATGGTCGCGGCAGCTTTCCAATCTTTGGGGATCTCGGACGATACGAATGAGAGGTTGAACAGGCTAGTAATAGGGGTTGCAACAATTTCGGCAGATCATTTTAGAAAGAGAGGGTCCTGATTGTCTTGTCCAGCTGATTTGTAGGTGTTATGAATCCCTTTGGCCCTGCAGTCTAGGGGGGATGGAAACAAGACCCGTAACATATCTCATGTAAATCATAACAGTGAAAAGGAACAGTGAGAACTAAAAACAACATACAACCTAAACCTACTGTCAAACACTTTAGGTTTATTTTTTAAATACACGGTAATGGGGGAGGGTGGGGGGGAGGGGCTGAGCTGGACCCAAGGAAAGATCTAATAAATAAAATAAAAAAACTAAGCTAGTCTTACCTGCTTCAAGAACAGCTAGCTAACTTACCAATAAAATACAGTGGGTGGTCCGCCCAGTTCTAACTAGGGTACTTAGACAAAGTTTTCCTACGGGTAATGTATGCCCAAGGGCGACTTGGCTTGGTATCCCCTTTTCCCACCAAGAAACAAACAGCCATACACCACAGCAATACGTACTCACATGATAATGGACAATGTGAGATGTAGGCGCAAAAACAAAAGAGTGATAGCTCCAGAGACAACTGATTGGGTTTCTTTTAAACCAAGGGAAAGAGGATGTGATTGGGTAAGGGAAAAGGAGCAGGTGTGTCTTCTGATTGGCGACTGATGGCTGCCACCAGTGACTAGGGCAGAAGGAGAGAAAACAAATACACACAGGATACCTGTATCTGTAACAGTAGGGCTCCAGATTTTGCAGCTCTTTGCAGCTCTTTCAGAACATCAGCTGTCTGGATTTGGGTGAAGTAGAAACTGGGGGGGTGTAAGTTGCTGCAGGGGGTGCAGAGCTGTTGACCAGGGAAGAGGTAGCCTGGTGGAAAGCATGGCCGCCGTAGAAGAATGCTTATTGAAATGATCGATTGTCGTAGATTTATTGGTGGTGACAGTGTTTCCTAGCCTCAGCGACGTGGGCAGCTGGGAGGAGGTGCTCTTATTCTCCATGGACTTTACAGTGTCCCAAAACTTTTTGGAATTAGTGCTACAGGATGAACATTTCTGTTTGAAAAAGTTAGCCTTAGCTTTCCTAACTGACTGTAAATATTGGTTCCTGACTTCCCTAAAAAGTTGCATATCGCGGGGGCTATACGATGCTAATGCAGAACGCCTCAGGATGGTTTTGTGCTGGTCAAGGGCAGTCAAGTCTGGGGTGAAGCAAGGGTTATATCTGTTCTTAGTTCAATTTTTTTTTGAATGGGGCATGCTTATTTAAGATGGTGAAGAAGGCACTTTTAAAGAGCAACCAGGCATCCTCTACTGACGGGATGAGGTCAGTATCCTTCCAGGATACCCGGGCCAGGTCGATTTAGAAAGGCCTCCTCGCTGAAGAAGTGTTTTAGGGAGCGTTTGACTGTGATGAGGGGTGGTTGTTTGACTGCGGACTCATTACGGGCACAGGCAGTGATCACTGAGATCCTGGTTGAAGACAGCAGAGGTGTATTTAGAGGTCAAGTTGGTCAGGATGATATCTAAGAGGGTGCCCATGGTTACGGATTTAGGGTTGTACCTGGTAGGTTCCTTGATAATTTGTGTGAGATTGAGGGCATCTAGCTTAGATTGTAGGACGGCCGGGGTGTTAAGCATATTCCAGTTTAGGTCACCTAACAGTACGAACACTGAAGATAGATGGGGGGCAATCAATTCACATATGGTGTCCAGGGCAAAGCTTGGGACTGAGGGGGGTCTATAACAAGCGACAATGGTGAGGGACTTGTTTCTGGAAAGGTGGATTTTTAAAAGTAGAAGCACGAATTGTTTGGGCACAGACCTGGATAGTATGACAGAACTTTGCAGGCTATCTCTGCAGTAGATTGCAACTCCGCCCCCTTTGGCAGTTCTATCTTGTCGGAAAATGTTGTAGTTGGGGATGGAAATTTCGGGATTTTTGGTGGCCTTCCTAAGCCAGGATTCAGACACGGCTAGGACATCAGGGTTGGCGGAGTGTGCTAAAGCAGTGAGTAAAACAAACTTAGGGAGGAGGCTTCTGATGTTAACATGCATGAAACCAAGGCTTTTACGATTACAGAAGTCAACAAATGAAAGCGCCTGGGGAATAGGGGTGGTGCTGGGGGCTGCAGGGCCTGGGTTAACCTCTACATCACCAGAGGAACAGAGGAGTAGTAGAGTAAGGGTACGGCTAAAGGCTATAAAAACTGGTTGTCTAGTACGTTTAGAACAGAGAGTAAAAGGAGCAGATTTCTGGGCGTGGAAGAATAGATTCAAAGCATAATGTACAGACAAGGTTATGGTAGGATGTGAGTACAGTGGAGGTAAACCTAGGCATTGCGTGACGATGAGAGAGGTTTAGTCTCTAGAAGCACCAGTTAAGCCAGGTGAGGTCACCGCATGTGTGGAGGGTGGGACAAAAGAGCTATCCAAGGCATGTTGGGCAGGGCTGGGGGCTCTACAGTGAAATAAGACAATAAAAACTAACCAAAACAGAAATAGACAAGGCATATTGACATTAGGGAGAGGCATGTGTAGCCGAGTGATCATAGGGTCCAATGAGTAGCAATAGGTGTGTCAGGGAGCCGTTCAGTATTCGCTACTATGCTAGGCGAGCTGGAGACACGGCCATTCAGACAGCTAGCGGGCCGGGGCAAGCAGATGGGCCTTTGGCGACATCGCAACGGAAGAGGCTGTTGAAACCTCCTCGGACGATTACGTCGGCAGACCAGTCAAGATGGATTGGTGGGGCTCTGTGTCGGCAATAAAGGGTCCTGGCCAATTGGCAAAAGAGGTATTGTAGCCCAAGAATTAGCTGGTGGATCTCTTCGGCTAGCTGTGTAATGAGCCTAGCTCGAGGCTAGCTCAAGGCTAACTGGTGCTTGTATCGGGACAGAGACGTTAGTCAGGAATAGCCACTCGGATTGCAGCTATCTAGCTGCGATGATCCGGTGTAAAGGTTCAGAGCTTGAAGTAGGAATCCGGGGATATGGTAGAGAAAAAGCAGCCCAATATGCTCTGGGTTGATATCGCGCTGTGCAGATTGGCAGGTATTGACCAAGCTGAGGCTGGCTGGTGTCCGAGTTAACAGTGAAGACTGCTAGCAGTGGCTAACTGACTACTAGCTAGTTGGCTGGCTAGCTCCTAATGGGGGTTCCGGTTCTAAAGTATAAAAATAGCAGATCCGTACCATATTGGGTGAGGCAGGTTTCAGGAGAGTATAATCAGTCTGTAGACGGAAAGTGAGATTAAAATATATACAAAATATATATGAAAAAAACTAGGAAAACTATATTTACACGGGACAGGACAAGACAAAACACATGTCCAACAGCTACACCACCTTGGAAGTAATAGTTGTACATTTCGATTGGGAAATGCTTAAAGGTTGTGTTTTTGTGTTTTACAAAAAGTACACTCCCTCATACATGAGTGTGCTGGTATTACGGTTGCTGTCCTTTCAGAATCACGAAACTGTCAGGTTCGCCACTGCACATACATGTGTCATGACGTTGGCCTCTTTGAGTACAGGGAGGACAGTTGACCCCCTCCCCCCTTGCACCATCCCCCAACCTACCTTCCCCCACCCAGTCCCTGTGTGAAGGAGTGGTAAAATTCCAGGAGATTCTCTTGCCACATGGCCCATAGAGAGACACAGGAAATTCTTCCAACTCACAAAATTGGGGAGCCAAGCGACATTTAGGTTCTGGAGAAGGTATGGAAGATTGGTGAAGAATCCAGCTACGAACTGGTCCGCTTGGTACAATTTTGTGATACTCAGAAGAGACAATATAGCCATATTACCATAAAACGGTTTATATAATAGCCTCAGCCTTGAGACTTGCATCCACATGGTTGTATAGAATGTATTAATAAGGATAAAGCTATTTGTAATACATTGAGATGCTATGTACTGATGTTAATGTGATAGAATTGGATTTCTGTACCAAGCTTAACTCAGTCATCGGCACGCCCCCAGGGACACAGACAGGACCAGGCGTCATGTTCTATGTTCACTATAAAACCCCCCCTGACTTACTAGTCTAACAGACCCGGCCTCCACTCCATTGCGAGTTGGCCAATAGGTTTGACCATCCAAGTACTCTACTGAAAGTGAACTATACCACGTGGTTAACTTTTAGACTATCGATACCGACAGAATAAGAACAAGTCTTTGATATTAATTATTAGTCTGCAGCTAAGTAAATTATATCATTGAACGCGAAGACCAACGAAACATCCATTCTATGACGACATTAATGAATGTCGCTTTGAAAGATCCATTCTGAGAGAGAGAGAGAGAGAGAGAGGAGAGAGAGAGAGAGAGAGAGAGAGAGAGAGAGAGAGAGAGAGAGAGAGAGAGAGAGAGAGAGAGAGAGAGAGAGAGAGAGAGAGAGAGAGAGAGAGAGAGAGAGAGAGAGAGAGAGAGAGAGAGAGAAGAGAGAGAGAGAGAGAGAGAGAGAGAGAGAGAGAGAGAGAGAGAGAGAGAGAGAGAGAGAGAGAGAGAGAGAAGAGAGAGAGAGAGAGAGAGAGAGAGAGAGAGAGAGAGAAACTCTCCAATAGAACGACGCTCCAACAAGGATCCCGACGACATGCTGAGCGGAAATATATATTGATTGCAGTTGTTCCCGAATGAGTGAGCGTTCAATTGTTAATATTAATGAACTCTGTGTACCTCCTCAGCTGACCGTTTATGACCCATTGTCTAACAGACCAGCCATGCCTGTTTTAGCCCACTAGGACACATTACCCTACCAATTCTTTGTGATGATAATTACTGTTTGTATACTTTATTTGAATTACTTTGTTTAGTAAATAAATGATTTTAAGACAATTGATGTATGGATGACTCTTAGTAAAGACTGGGTTCGTGCAGATACAACAATTTACGACGTTTGGAATGAGACTGGACGCGAGGTAAAATACACCATTTAACCTGTTAGGGCTAGAGGGCAGTGTTGACACGGCTGGATAAAAAACGTACCTGATTTAATATGGTTACTACTCCTGCCCAGTAACTAGAATATGCATATAATTATTGGCTTTGGATAGAAAACACTCCAAAGTTTCTAAAACTGTTTGAATGGTGTCTGTGAGTATAACAGAACTCAAATGGCAGGTCAAAACCTGAGAAGATTCTGTACAGGAAGTACCCTGTCTGACCATTTCTTGGCCTTCTTTGCCATCTCTATCCATTACAAAGGATCTCTGCTGTTACGTGACACTTCCTACGGCTGCCATAGGCTCTCAGAAGGCGGCAAAAAGCTGAATCGTGGCTTTGCAGGCTCTGGCTGAAAAAAAGTAGCGCGTTTGGGTAGTGGCTGGTTACAGTACTGTGAGACTCAGGCTCGTGCCCGCGTCGACCGAAAGCTTGGTTTTCTTTCCTCTGTTTACCTAAACGGAGATTCCCGGTCGGAATATTATCGCTTTTTTACGAGAAAAATGGCATAAAAATGGATTTTAAACAGAGGTTGACATGCTTCGAAGTACGGTAATGGAATATTTCGATTTTTTTTGTCATGAATTGCGCCATGCTCGTGACCCTGATTTACCATTTCGGATAGTGTCTGGAACGCACGAACAAAACGCCGCTATTTGGATATAACGATGGATTATTTTGGACCAAACCAACATTTGTTATTGAAGTAGCAGTCCTGGGAGTGCATTCTGACGAAGACAACAAAGGTAATCAAACTTTTGTAATAGTAAATCTGACTTTGGTCAGGGCTAAACTTGGTCGGTGTCTAAATGGCTAGCCGTGATGGCTGGGCCATCTACTGAGAATATTGCAAAATGTGCTTTCACCGAAAAGCTATTTTAAAATCGGACACCTCGATTGCACAAAGGAGTTCTGTATCTATAATTCTTAAAATAATTGTTATGTTTTTTGTGAACGTTTATCGTGAGTAATTTAGTAAATTGTTAGTAAATTCCCCGGAAGTTTGCAGGGGGTATGCTAGTTCTGAACGTCACATGCTAATGTAAAAAGCTGGTTTTTGATATAAATATGAACTTGATTGAACAAAACATGCATGTATTGTATAACATAATGTCCTAGGATTGTCATCTGATGAAGATCATCAAAGGTTAGTGCTGCATTTAGCTGTCTTCTGGGGTTTTTTGACATTATATGCTAGCTTGAAAAATGGGTAGTCTGATTATTTCTGGCTGGGTACTCTGCTGACATAATCTAATGTTTTGCTTTCGTTGTAAAGCCTTTTTGAAATCGGACAGTGTGGTTAGATTAACGAGAGTGTTGTCTTTAAAATGGTGTAAAATAGTCATATGTTTGAGAAATTGAAGTAATAGCATTTCTAAGGTATTTGAAAATCGCGCCACGGGATTCAACTGGCTGTTGCGTAGGTGGGACGAATTCGTCCCGCCTAGCCCAGAGAGGTTAAACCAGAAGATAATCGGCCTATACTATAATATAATATAATATAATATATAATGTTATAATATAGGAAAGTTTTATTAGGAAAATTATAGCTTTGTAATCTGAATATTTTCCTTGGTGCCCCGATCTCCTAGTTAATTACAATTAAACGAATAATCAGTTTAATCGCGTGATAATGATTACAGGGAGTTAATTGATAAACATGTCTTCAGTTTAATGGTACCCCAAAGACACGACACATGTCTATAATAGCTATAAAGGCTGTTAAGAGAATGTTTTAAGAAAGGAGTGTACAGTATATATTTGGCCTGGCGAATCGGTTTTATTTGCTGACTGAATTTAAGCTGATAATTATTTATTGTTTTACTCATCAGGTCTCGTATAGTCTTGGGAAGAAATTACAAGTCCTCACTCTCCGAGATCGAGTCAAGACCGAGTACAAATGTGTCAGTCAAGTCCGAAACATTCTATGTGGTCTTGAGACTGGACTCAAGACCGAGACTGGTCTTGAGTACTACAACGCTGGTATTAACAATCGCGAATTGTAATAAAAAATAAATAAATATACCCCTCAAATCAAGGAAGGTCCCGCTCCCGGCTCAAGGTTGGGAAAATATGGACTAGAGGGTATTTATCCCAGGGACGTTCCATTTGATTCAGCGGACTAGAGGGTATTTATCCCAGGGACGTTCCATTTGATTCAGCAGACTAGAGGGTAGTTAACCCAGCAAACATGCTTATCCCAGAAAACATTCTCATCTTGAATAAAATATATATTGTGCACTATTATGCAGTAACATGTAAATGTGACTATGTTTGAAGTGTTCAAAACAGATATATCTAATTGTAGCATTTAATTCTCCAAGTTATTTCAGATAAGGCTTTATGATCAGCTGAAGTTTACCTGAAATTCACTTGAAACAACTGGTTGATAACAACCGAATTACATTCGTTTGACCTATGAAATAAAAAGTGTGGTAAAAGTAATCTATTCAAAGGCGGTGCATCTGCTGTACATAAACAATGTTTCCCGGTAGGCCATTATTGTAAATAAGTATTTGATCTTAACTGACTTGCCTAGTTAAATAAAGGTTAAATATATTTTTTTTTAAACGTGTTTAGTGCTGAAAAGTAGTAAAGATGAGGAGCGTGGCCTTTTGGAGGTTTTAAACATGTCGCTGGAGCATTGAAATAAAAATTAAGATTGGTGGTTTCTGTATCCTGCCATCTGGAGTTGTTTGTGTTGCGCTGTACCCTAAGGAAAGCAGAGAGGGGCTTGGGTGAAATATGTGAGGTATTGAGACAGTGATTCATTGGGAGTTACTATGAAAATGTGAAGAACCATCATAGATGACCACCCAAAACTGACCTTTTTCTAAGTACATCCTTTCCTGATAACAAGGGACCACGTTCCCCCTTTGGACCACGGTTTAACCTTTGCTTTGGGCAGTGATGGGGAGATTGTAATGGAAGACAGGTGTGCTTGCATATGAGACATCCTGATTATGACCCCAAAAAAGGGGTACTTCCAAATTAACAGCTCCCCTGATTAAATAAATGTTTATATTTTTATTTTGCATATGTTCTAATTTCAAGCTCTGTCAGCTGTAAGCATCATTTCTTCCAACATATTGTTCATTTTGTATTCAGCATGAAATATTTACACTATTAAAAACAAAAAACGATGATATAAGTGAGAATAGGCAGTTGTGACCTGTCATTCAGGGCAGTTGATGGAAGAGCCCCACCTATTTTGGGCTCCACCTTTATAGCAAAAAATAACATATAATACATATGTGTATGTATATGTGTATATACAGTTGAAGTCGGAAGTTTACATACACCTTAGCCAAATACATTTAAACTCAGTGATTCACAATTCCTGACATTTAATCCTAGTAAAAGTTCCCTGTCTTAGTTCTGTTGGGATCACCACTTTATTTTAATCTGAAATGTCAGAATAATAGTAGAGAGAATGATTTATTTCACCTTTTATTTCTTTCATCACATTCCCAGTGGGTCAGAAGTTTACATATACTCAATTAGTATTTGGTAGCATTGCCTTTAAATTGTTTAACTTGGGTCAAACGTTTTGGGGAGCCTTCCACAAGCTTCCCACAATAAGTTGGGTGAATTTTGTCCCATTCCTCCTGACAGAGCTGGTGTAACTGAGTCAGGTTTGTAGGCCTCCTTGCTTGCGCATGCTTTTTCAGTTCTGCCCACACATTTTCTATAGGATTGAGGTCATGGCTTTGTGATGGCCACTCCAATACCTTGACTTTGTTGTCCTTTTGCCACAACTTTGGAAGTATGCTTGGGGTTATTGTCCATTTGGAAGACCCATTTGCGACCAACCTTTAACTTCCTGACTGATGTCTTGAGATGTTGCTTCAATATATCCACATAATTTTACTTCCTCATGATGCCGACTATTTTGTGAAGTGCAGCAGTCCCTCCTGCAGTAAACCACAACCACAACATGATGCTGCCACCCCTGTGCTTCACCGTTGGGATAGTGTTCTTCGGCTTGCAAGCCTCCCCCTTTTTCCTCCAAACATAACGATGGTCATTATGGCCAAACAGTTCTATTTTTGTTTCATCAGACCAGAGGACATTTCTCCAAAAAGTACGATCTTTGTCCCCATGTGCAGTTGCAAACCGTAGTCTGGGTTTTTTTATGGTGGTTTTGGAGCAGTGGCTTCTTCCTTGCTGAGCGGCCTTTCAGGTTATGTTGATATGAGTCGTTTTACTGTGGATATAGATACTTTTGTACCTGTTTCCTCCAGCAGCTTCACAAGGTCCTTTGCTGTTGTTCTGGGGTTGATTTGCACTTTTCGTACCAAAGTACGTTTATCTCTAGGAGACAGAACGTGTCTTCTTCCTGAGCAGAATGACGGCTGCGTGGTCCCATAATGTTTATACTTGCATACTATTGTTTGTACAGATGAACGTGGTACCTTCAGGCGTTTGGAAATTGCTCCCAAGGATAAACCAGACTTGTGGAGGTCTATAGTTGTTTTCTGAGGTCTTGGCTGATTTCTTTTGACTTTTTCACGATGTCAAGCAAAGAGGCACTAAGTTTGAAGGGAAGCCTTGAAATACATCCACAGGTACACCTTCAATTGACTCAAATGATGTCAATTAGCCTATCAGAAGCTTCTAAAGCCATGGCATCATTTTCTGGAATTGTCCAAGCTGTTTAAAGGCACAGTCAACTTAGTGTATGTAAACTTCTGACCCACTGGAATTGTGACACAGTGAATTATAAGTGAAATAATCTGTCTGTAAACAATTGTTGGAGAAATTACTTGTGTCATGCACAAAGTAGATATCCTAACCGACTTGCCAAAACTATAGTTTGTAAACAAGAAATTTGTGGAGTGGTTAAAAAACGAGTTTTAATGACTCCAACCTAACTGTATGTAAACTTCCGACTTCAACTGTATTTAAAAAAAATAAAAATGTAATCTTTATTTTAACAGGGAAAACAGACTGAGACCTGGATCTCTTTTACGGCTGTGCCCTGTGTAAACATGTTGACATGTACAGTTTTAGGCATACAGACAAGAACATTTCAATCATACAAAACAAAGACACAATTCAACAGAAACAATCACAGACAACATCATATTGATCCTCCATAACATTTTTGAAATGGGCAAGGGACACCAGAGTATCTAACTTAAGTTGGATCTGCAGTTTGTTCCATAAATAAGGTGCAAAGGAACTAAAGGCAGTCCTACCCAACTCTGTGGAGACCGCAGGAGTCTCTAATGTAATCCACATCTGTGATCTGGTTTTAAAATTAGTATATCTAGTGGAAATTAATGATGATATATATGGAGGTAGTTTTAAAAGAAGTGCTTTATAAATAAACAAGAGAGCATGTTGCTCTCGCCTCACAGATAGAGGCCCAACCCACATGTTGATATAGGATACAGTGATGAGTTTTGTAACTATCACCCGTGATAAACCTGAGTGCACAATGGTAAATAGCATCCAGTGGTTTTAATGTGTTTGCCGATGCATGCATATAGATAATATCACCATAATCTAAAACGGACATAAAAGTAGCCTGCACAATTTGTTTTCTATTTACGGAGGACAGACAAGCCCTGTTTCTGTAAAGGAACCCTATCTTGAATTTGAGCTTTTTTCCCAATTCAGTAACATGTTTTTTAAAAGAAAGCCTATCATCTAACCATATCCCTAAGTATTTATATGCAGAGACCTGTTTGATTTGAGTACCATCCAAGCTAGTGATTACAAAAGTGTTTCTAACTGAGAGTTTAGACCTAGAAAAAATCATGACATTTGTTTTCTTGGCGTTTAAAACAAGTTTAAGCTGTAAAATAGACCCCTGTAGCATCCTAAAATCAGACTCCAACTGCATTAAAGCTTGGTCCGCTGTTGGAGCAATAGAGTACATCACTGTGTCATCTGCATATAAATGGAATTTACAATATCTGACATCATCACCAATGTTGTTTAGATAAAGTGAGAACAATAGTGGGACAATTATTGAACCCTGAGGGACCCCTTTAAGTAACTTTAAGGGGTCAGACTTGACCCCGTCGACCATGACGGCCTGAGTTATATCTTTAAGATAGTCATAAAACCATCGGCAGGCATCAGTGCCCAGTCCTATAGATGACAGCTTACTCAAAAGGATAGCATGGTCTACAGTGTCAAAAGCTTTTGACAAATCTACAAACAACGCAGCACAGTGCTTTCTATCATCTAAAGCATTTGCAATATCATTTACAACAAGCATAGTGGCCGATGTGGTACTGTGTTTAGATCTAAAACCAGATTGATTGGTGCTAAGAATACTGTTAGCAGAAAGAAAAGATTGTAACTGTTTGTTGACTATAGATTCTAGAATCTTTGCCAGACAAGGGAGCCTAGAGATGGGTCGATAGTTATCCAAATCAATACCGCCACCTCCCTTATGTAATGGCAGAACAAAAGCTGCTTTCCACACCTTAGGGATATTTCCTGTGCTTAATGTTAGATTAAAAATGTGTGTCACTGAACCAGAAATGACACAGAAATGACACTTAATGACACTTAAGTAAGTACGGGTCTAAATTGTCAGCGCCTAAGGATTTCTTAGTATCAATGGCACACAGGGCAGCTAGAACCGATGCTTCGGTTATTTTCTGGAAACTAAAAACAGGGTTACCATTTTTCAGAGTGACGGTTGAAAAGCAAGACGAAAAATCAACTAACTGGCCAGTACCACAATGGCCACTTTTCCTTTCAAATAAAAAAACAGCCGAGATGAAATGCTTATTAAAAGCATCACAAATATCATTTTTTTCACTTAGGATACAGGAGTCTGAGATAATTTGTTTAGGAAGAGAAACAGCAGAATTCCCCAGTTTCAGTGAATTAACGGTTTTCCAGAATTTTGCAGGATCTCCTGCAGAATCTGTCATAGCATTAAAATCTACTCTACTAGACATTATTCTAACAAATACCCCCCATAAATACACAGCCAGTGGGGTTTTTGCAAATGATATCAGTGACCACTGCCCTATTGCTTGTATTAGAGATACCAGGCTGAAACACTCTGATCCCTGTATAATCTCTAAGAGAAATTATAAACATTTCTCACAGCAAGATTTTATCCTTCACTTATATCACTCAGAGTTTTTATCCACTTGCTGCTTTCTGGACCCGGTTTTAGCCCTTGCTTTTTTCTCTTCTATTGTTACTTCTCTGTCTGATAAACATGCCCCGCTCAAGAATCACAGAGTAAGAAACCGAACCAGTTCTTGGTTCTCTCCTGAATTGTTAGGTCTTTTCCTGCAAAATAATCAGGCCTGGGCCTTGGCGAGGAAAACAGGTACTCCAGCTGATTGGCTGTTTTTTAGGCAATTGAGAAATAAATGTACTGCAGCTGTCAAAAAGGCAAAATCCAATTACTTCCTTAACCAGCATGGCTGCCACTGCATTCTGTAGTGATACTCCATCCCATCTGATTTGCGCTTAGTAGGGCTATCATTTGTTTTTCAACAGGACAATGACCCAAAACACACCTCCAGGCTGTGTAATTGTTTTATTTTATTTTTATTTTATCTTTATTTTACCAGGCAAGTCAGATAAGATCAAATTCTTATTTACAATGACGTCCTATTCCGGCCAATGCCTAACCCGGATGACGCTGGGCCAATTGTGATCGTTCCAATGGGACTCCCAATCACTGCCAGTTTTGATACAGCCTGGAATCGAACCGGGGTCTGTAGTGATGCCTCTTGCACTGAGATTCAGTGTCTTAGACCGCTGCACTTCTATTTGGGCTATTTGACCAAGAAGGAGAGTGATGGAGTGCTGCATCAGATGATCTGGCCTCCACAATCACCCAACCTCAACCCATTTGAGATGGTTTGGGATGAGTTGGACCACCGAGTGAAGAAAAAGCAGCCAACAAGTGCTCAGCATATGTGGGAACTCCTTCAAGACTGTTGGAAAAGCATTCCTCATGAAGCTGGTTGAGAGAATGCTAAGAGTCTGTAAAGCTGTCAGCAAGGAAAAGGGTGGTTACTTTGAAAAATCTCATATATATTGATTTGTTTAACACTTTTTTGGTTACTTCATGATTCAATATGTGTTATTTCATAGTTTTGATGTCTTCACTATTATTCTACAATGTAGAAAATAGTAAAAATAAAGAAAAACCCTTGAATGAGTAGGTGTGTCCAAACCTTTGACTGGTACTGTATATAAGTTCATCAGTCAGGACTGAGCTCCAGCAGATTTGTCCCCCAGTGGGAGAGATGTTCTTATTGGATCTAATTAGGTACAGAGTTGATCAAGTCTGATCGTATTGGAATTTAATGGTCATTCATAAAATAATGTTGTGATGCATGTTTTGAATGCTACTTTGGCATTAATACGTGTCCCATATCAGTTTGCAAACATTGTAAAAAGTGTGTTTTAAAATGTTTTTATTAATTAATAAAGCCGCATACAAACTTGGTGTCCTTTTTGCTTTCTTGAGTAAGGCAGCTCCAATATGCAGGTGTTTCAGCCTAGCTCAGTGCTTTCTGTGATGGTGGGGCAGCAAGCGGAAAATACGGACCGTAGGGGTTGGTAATGTTCTCTAGTTGCACCATGATTGGCTCAGTGTTACTGATCACTCATAGGGATACTACATCACTGCCAAATCTAAGGGTAGAGCTCGAAAATTCAATCTCTTGGGGTGCTACCATAGTTACATTAGAAGTGCCTATCCAAAAATGCTCAAGGTCATTGGCCACAGATATAATGACATCAAATCACGTTATATCTACAGCAGCTTTGATTGGACTGATCATGTCAACATCATACTTTCACAATCTTAGCTAGCAAGCTAGCAGTCATCATGAAGTCGACAATCTACTGGCAAATCCTTTTTAATTCTTGTCATATGAAGAGAAATAATGAAGAGAAATTCTAGATAAAATGTATCGGTGGTCATCGGCCATAAATATTACACAACAAGTTGGAAATTGAAAAATGAGTGGTTTGGAAGGAATCAGTGGCTAACTGCAAGCATTGCAAAGCAATCAGTAGCGTGCTATTCAGTGGAGTAGGTGTGTGGTCCCAAGTCTGGGTTTAAGGGTCTCTTTTCCAAGCTTAAAAGGATAAACATTTAACATTGGCCATGGTGTCAGTCTAGCATGACCTGCCATGCTCAAAACAACTGGAAACTTGGAACTGGGAAATCAGATTTCAGTGAGTTCAAGACAACTGGAAAGTCGAGAAAAAAACTAGCTCCGACTGGGAAAATACATTTTGAACGGTCATCCAACTCGGAATTGCAAGTCGGGAACTCGGGCCTCTTTCTAGAGTTCCGACCTCAAGATCACTGACGTCATCATGATTTGACCTTGTTTTTATCAGAGTTCTCAGTTGTCTTATTAAAAGCACCATAAATCCAGAAAATACAAGACTTTGATGACAAAGTCATCATCATCAAAGTCATCACGAAGGACCGCCGTGCCACTTTCCTGTTCAAGTGAGCACAGCACAACAAGGTGAGTCCAAAAATGGATTGTATGCTGCTGCATAAATGATGTAATATGCCAGGGAGATATGTATTTTATTTATTTATTTTGTATTTTTTTTATTTTAACTTTATTTAACCAGGTAGGCCAGTTGAGAACAAGTTTTCATTTACAACTGCGACCTGGCCAAGATAAAGGAAAGCAGTGTGATACAAACAACAACACTGTCACGATTCCCACCGACGATGGCGCCCCCTCCTGCTCGGGTGGCGCTCGGCGGTCGTCGTCACCGGCCTATTAGCTGCCACTGATTCCCTTTTTTGGTTTTCCCTTTTTTTGGTTTTGTGCACCTGTGTTTAGTTTGGTTAATTAGCGGGGCTATTTAATTTAGCTGGTCCGCTTCCGTGTTGTGCGGGATTATTTCGTCTCTGACGGCTCATGTTTGTGTCTGTTTTACGCAGTGTGTGTTTTCTCCCCTCTGTTTGGGAATATTTGTTTGGTGTGTGAGTGTACATTAAGGAAGGTGTCTGGGTGTCTTTGACTGAGCACAGATGGAGCAGGAAGAGACTTAAACCCTGGTGTCCCTAGCCAAGGTGGGCCACCAGTACTTCTCAGACAGGCAGGCGATGGTACAGCTTATCCCAGGATGACCCGACACAGGCGCCGTGTATGCCCAGGTAAGGAGGCGGTCCCGCACACCTGTGTGCACATAGGCATGGTTCTCCAGGCACTGTGCAGGTTTGGGTTTCCGTGCACAAGGCCTGCTGTATGTCGGCATCCACATCCCACACCACTGGCGTGATGATATGGAACCGAGGAATGATGGGTGTCTCCTCTCCCTGCCTCTCATCTGCACCATAGAAGCGAGACAGGGCGCCCGCCTTCACGTCCTTTGAGCCTGGCCTATAGGAAAGCGTGAATTGGAACCTGGTGAAGAGTAGGGCCCACCTTTAGCCTCCTTGCTGCCCTGATGTACTCCAGGGTGCGGTGGTCCATCAACACCAGGAAAGTGTGTTTGTACCCATCCAGCCAGGGCCTCCACGCCTTCAGAGCCTTCATGACCGCCAAGAGTTCCTGGTCCCCTACGCCGTAGTTCCTCTGGGTGGGGCTCAGCTGCTTGGAGTAGAAGGCGCAGGGCCATAGCTTTGGAGTGGTTCAGGTGCACTGGGACAGCACTGCCCCGACTCCTCCTTCGGATGCATCCACCTCGACGATGAAGGGGAGTGAGGGGTCGGAATGTACCAGTACGAGAGTAGTGGTGAAGCGTGACTTCAGTGACTCGAACGTCCTCTCCGCCACCGCCGTCCAACGAAGGTGCTGGGGACCTTCTCTCAGCAGGGAGGTAGGAGGTGCGACCACTGTGCTGAAACCCCGGATGAACCTCTGGAAATAGTTGTCGAACCCAAGGAATCGCTGGACTGCTTTCACGGAGTTGGAGACGGGCCATAACCTGACTGCGCAGACGTGTTGCTCCTCCATCTCCACTCTCTCCGTGGATATGAGGTAGCCCAAAAAGGACATGGACCACTGGAAAAACAAACTTTTCTCTTGTTTGACATATAGATCATGCTCTAACAGTTTTCCCAGCACAGACCTGACTAACGAGACATGCTGGGTACGGTCAGCAGAATAGACCAAAATGTTGTCTACATAAACCACTATGCCCCGTCCCAGCATGTCCCTAAACACTTCGTTAATAATGGCCTGGAAGACTGAAGGAGCATTAGACAGGCCAAAAGGCATTAGGAGATACTCGTAATGGCCCGTGGTTGTGGAAAAGGCCGTTTTCCATTCGTCGCCTGCACGAATGTGCACCAGATTGTAGGCGCTCCTCAATTCAAGTTTCGTGAAGTACTGCGCCCCGTGCATTTGTTTGATGACGGTTGGGATAAGGGGTAAAGGATAGCTGAACTTGACAATGGCTTTATTCAGAGTTCGATAATCAATGCAGGGGCGCAGTCCCCCATCTTTCTTTTTAACCTGTCTGGGCTAGGGGGCAGTATTTTCACGGCCGGATAAAAAACGTACCCGATTTAAACTGGTTACTACTCTTGCCCAGAAACGAGAATATGCATATTAGTAGATTTGGATAGAAAACACTCTAAAGTTTCTAAAACTGTTTGAATGGTGTCTGTGAGTATAACAGAACTTATATGGCAGGCAAAGATCTGAGAATATTCCAAGTAGGAAGTGGCCTGTCTGCGATTTTGTAGTTCTCCTTTTGTTTGTCAATCGAAACTACAGTATCCGTGGGGTTATGTTGCACTGTCTAAGGCTTCCATTGGCTCTCTAAAGCCACCAGAAAGTGGATTGTGGCGTCTCCTGTCTCTGGGCAAAGTATAACAACTCAGTTTGTCAGTGGTCTGCCTGAGGACAAAGGGAATGGAAATGCGCATTCACGAGACCTCGCCCTTTTTTCTTTTCCTCTTTGAATGAATACAGTATTGTCCGGTTGGAATATTATCGCTATTTTACGAGAAAAATACCACAAACATTTATTTTAAACAGTGTTTGACATGCTTCTAAGTACGGTAATTGAACATTTTGATTTTTTTTGTCTCGAAATGCGCTCGCGCGTTACCCTTTGGATAGTGACCTGAACGCACAAACAAAACGGGGGTATTTGCACATAACTATGGATTATTTGGAACAAAAACAACATTTGTTGTGGAAGTAGCAGTCCTGGGAGTGCATTCTGACGAAGAACAGCAAAGGTAATCCAATTTTTCTAACAGTGATTCTGAGTTTAGGTTGCCCCGAACTTGGCGGGTGTCAAATTAGCTAGCCGTGATGGCTGAGCTATGTACTCAGAATATTGCGAAATGTGCTTTCGCCGAAAAGCTATTTTAAAATCTGACATAGCGATTGCATAAAGGAGTTCTGTATCTATAATTCTTAAAATAATTGTTATGTATTTTATCAACGTTTATGATGAGTAATTAAGTAAATTCACCGGAAGTTTTGGGTGGGAATGCTAGTTCTGAACATCACATGCTAATGTAAAATGCTGTTTTTTGATATAAATATGAACTTGATTGAACAAAACATGCATGTATTGTATAACATAATGTCCTAGGAGTGTCATCTGATGAAGATCATCAAAGGTTAGTGCTGCATTTAGCTGTGGTTTGGGTTTTTGTGACATATATGCTTGCTTGAAAAATGGCTGTGTGGTTATTTGTGTCTATGTACTCTCCTAACATAATCTAATGTTTTGCTTTCGATGTAAAGCCTTTTTGAAATCGGACAATGTGGTTAGATTAACGAGAGTCTTATCTTTCAAATGGTGTAAAATAGTCGTATGTTTGAAATATTGAAATTATTGCATTTTTGAGGTATTTGTATTTCGCGCCACGCGATTCCACTGGCTGTTGAATAGAGTGGGACGCTAACGTCCCACCTAGCCCATAGAAGTTAACAGAAAATAAGCTTGAGGAGGCTGGTGATATAGAGAAGTGGATAAAACCCTGCTCTCCTGTACGTAGATCAATGGCCTCGGTCTTAGCATAGGAGAGGGGAAAGACGTGTCCTCTCGGGAGGGCTGCATCAGACAGCAGGTCAATGGCACAGTCCCAAGGGCGATGAGGAGGCAGGCGTGTAGCCTGGGTCTTAGAGAACCCGGTGCAGATCCTGGTATTCCTCCGGTAAATCCACTTGAGGGGCGTGGTCCGGACTTTCCACCGTGGTGGTGTTGACAGACACCGCAAGACACCTCCCCTGACACTCCTGGGTGGGAGCAGGAGAATTCCCTGGCTTGTCACCTCCTTGCCTATTTATGGACAGAGGGCAGGTTGGGGAGAATGACCCCTCTCTCCACAATAGGAGCAGAGGCCCAGATTCCTCCTTCTCCTACACTCTGCCTCGGGCAAACGTGCAGATCCCACCTCCATCGGCTCTGGCCACGAAGCAGGTGTAGCCTTGTGCTCCAGATTCCGCACAGGTCCTTGTCGGACCCACAGGAGGTTGTCCAACCAGATTGCCATGCTGATCGAGTGACAGGTTGTCATCACGGCAGGCTAACTCCAGCTGAACCTCCTCCCACAGTCTGCTGTAGAACACTGTAGGACCAGAGCCAACTTGTTCTATCCGGTGGAGGCTGCGATGGTCTGGAACTCCAGGGCGAACTCCGAGGAGGTCCTAGATCCTTGGCATAGTCAGAGTAGACTCTCACCCTCCTCTTGGCCCTCCACAGGATGATCAGACACCGAGCGGAAGAGGAGAGTGAAGGGCTCGTAGGACTCGACCTTGGGTCCGCCCGTTTCCCAGACTGGCATCACGAGGACTGCAACCATCCTGCATTTGGAGAGGAATATGCAGTCCCTCCAGTCTCCAGCACCGGTTCCGGCACCAGCCCCCACACCACCACTACCTGACTCCGTCCCATCTGAGTCATTCCACGGAATACCCCTGTCCCTCCCGGAGTACTTTGATGACGCGCCAGCGAGATTCAAAGGATTCCTTCTGCACTGCAACCTGTGCCTCGCTCCGGGAGAGACAGGGTTGCCACTGTCATCTCGGCACTGACCGGACAGGCCCTGGATTGGGGTGCGGCTCACATGGGACGGAGGCAGGTAATGGTGGTGTGGGGGCTGGATGTTGTATCATGGTCTCCTGGAGGTTTTTTCTAGTTCCTGTTTTTCCTGAGGACATTTTTAGGACTTTCTTGGGACATTGTGTCATGGACTCCTTGAGGTTTTGTCTAGTTTGCGGTTTGTCCCAGGGACGTCCACGAGGAGGTTTTTACGGACATTCTTGGCACGTTGTGTCATGGTCTCTTGGAGGTTTTGTTTAGTTCACGGTTTGTCCCAGGAATGTCCCAGAGGATGTTTTAAGGATGTTGTGTCATGGTCCTCTGGAGATAATATCCCCCACCAACATTAGACAATATGAATAAAAACCAAACTCAAACTGCTGAAATAAGTAAATGATGGATGTAGTTTTATTTTTACTTATACAGGGCTGTTAATTTTAATCTATTCAAACAGACCCCATTTCAAAGGAAACAAGCACTCATTAAGATGAGGTGTGGCCAGTTATTGAGTGTGTCCAACACACTTAAACACACTTAACAAGATAGAGTTTTGTTGATGCTGAGAAGAACGGAATGAATATGTTTTCAGATAATGTTCTTTCAACTTTACTAAAGTTTTATTGTGGTTTTTAACAAAGTTTTCTTAACGTTCTGAGAACGGAATGTATGTTTTTAAATAACATTCTTAGAACATACTCTGAACGTTAAGAAAATGTTCTTAACATTTTCGGAACAATTTTAGAACATGACTTTAAAGGTGCTACACCAAGAATTTCTCCCATATGTGGAAGATAGGTGAATTGCAACAGCAGTCGGCTGCATTCAAAACAAATCAAGCCCCTCCCCCACCTTCCATTTCCCCGTAGCATGGCGGAGACTCGCACTTGAGCCTTTTACTTTCGGTTTTGGTCCACCAACTTCAAATAGCTGTAAAACCAATATTTATTGTTATTGAAAACATTTCACAGCGATTTTGATGGTACAATGATTCCCTACACTATTGTTTTCTCACATAAACTGAAATTTAGCAAATAGTGTAGAATTTCATCAACCAGGAAATGACAGTCATTGGCCACTCACTGCCATTTCCACTATATAACACAGCCACAAAGTCAAAACAGCTTTCTCATTTTGACAAATGCCGCTCCGACGGGAGAAATCAATAGATTTATACTGTTAGCACTAAGCCAGTGTGCCCTAGGAGGAAGTCCACTGTGAGCAGCTCACCCTGCACTAACATAAATAACATGAGCACATCTACTGCTGCTAAGCTTCCCAGTAAAGCAATGAAAGGAAGTAAGCATCCCAGAAGAAAAGTGCTCAAAATATCCCACGTTAATATATGTAGCATAAGAAACAAGGTTCATGAAATCAATAATTTGCTAGTAACAGATGACATTCATATTCTGATCTCTGAAACTCACTTAGATAATACCTTTGACGACACAGTGGTAGCAATATAAGGTTATAACATTTATAGAAAATATAGAAATGCCAATGGTGGAGGTGTTGCTGTTTATATTCAGAACCACATTCCTGTAAAGATTAGAGACGATCTCTTGTCAAATACTGTTGAAGTAGTATGGCTACAGGTTCATCTGCCTCACCTAAAGTCCAATGTGGTGGGAAGCTGCTGTTAAAGACTACCAAGTGCTAACAGTCAGTATCTGGATAACATGTGTGAAATGCTTGATAATATATGTGATATCAAAAGAGAGGTGTATATTCTGGGTGATTTAAATATTGACTGGCTTTCATCAAGCTGCCCACTCAAGAAAATGCTTCAAACTGCAACCGGTGCCTGCAACCTGGTTCAGGTTATGAGTCAACCTACCAGGGTAGTTACAAGCAGCACAGGAATGAAATCATCAACATGTATTGATCACATATTCACTAATGCTGCAGAAATTAGCTTGAAAGCAGTATCCAGATCCATTGGATGTAGTGATCACAATATAAGTAGCCATATCTAGGAAAACCAAAGTTCGAAAGGCTGGGCCTAATATAGTGTATAAGAGGTAATACAAAACATTTTGTAGTGATTCTTGCTATTGATGTAAAGAATATGTTGGTCCGTGGTGTGTAATGAGGAGCAAACAGACACTGCACTTGACACATTTATGAAATTGCTTATTCCAGTTGCTAATAAGCATGCACCCATTAAGAAAATGACTGTAAAAAGTGATACATCCCCGTGGATTGATGAGGAATTGAAAAATTGTATGGTTGAGAGGGATGAGGCAAAAGGAATGGCAAATAAGTCTGGCTGCACAACCGATTGGCAAACTTATTGCAAATTGAGAAATCGTGACTCAACTGAATAAAAAGAAGAAGAAACTACACTATGAAACCAAGATTAATGAAATAAAGAATGATAGTAAAATGCTTTGGAGCACCTTAAATTAAATTCTGGGAAAAATAAATAATCCAACTCAGCTCCATCATTCATTGAAACAGATGGCTCATTCATCACAAACCCAACTGATATTGCCAACTACTTTAATGATTTTTTCATTGGCAACATTAGCAAGCTTAGGCATAACATGCCAGCAACAAATACTGACACTACACATCCAAGTATATCTGACCAAATTATAAAAGATAAGCATTGTAATTTTAAATTCCGTAAAGTTAGTGTGGAAGAGGTGAAAAAATGATTGTTGTCTATCAAAAATGACAAGCCACCGGGGTCTGACAACTTGGATGGAAAATTACTTAGGAGTGGCGATATCGTCCGCTATCATCCTATTTGTCACATCTTCAATTTAAGCCTACTAGAAAGTGTGTGCCCTCAGGCTTGGAGGGAAGCAAAAGTCATTCCGCTACCTAAGAATAGGAAAGCCCCCTTTAATGGCTCAAATAGCCTACCAATCAGCCTGTTACTAACCCTTACTAAACTTTTGGAAAAAAATGTGTTTGACCAGATACAATGCTATTTTACAGTAAACAAACTGACAACAAATTTTCAGCATGCTTATAGAGAAGGACATTCAACAAGCACAGCACTTACTCAAATGACTGATGATTGGCTGAGAGAAATTGATGATAAAAAGATTGGGGGTGCTGTTTTGGTAGAATTCAGTGCAGCCTTTGACATTATCGATCATTGCAGGTGCTGGAAAAACGTATGTGTTATGGCTTTAAACCCCCTGCTATATTGTGGATAAAGAGTTACCTGTCTAAAAGAACACAGAGGGTGTTCTTTAATGGAAGCCTCTCCAACATATTCCAGGTAGAATCAGGAATTCCCCAAGGCAGTTGTCTAGGCCTATTACTTTTTCAATCTTTCCTAATGAATTTCCACTGGCTTGAGGAAAACCAGAGTGTCTATGTATGCGGATGACTCAACACTAAACATGTCAGCTACTACAGCGACTGAAATGACTGTAACACTTAACCTCTTACATCTAGATGTTCCGCTAGCGGAACACCTGCTCCAATATCCAATGATGGGCGTGGCGCGAAATACAAATACCTCTAAAATCCGAAAACTTCCATTTTTCAAACATATGACTATTTCACAGCATTTTAAAGACAAGACTCTCGTTAATCTAACCACACTGTCCGATTTCAAAAAGGCTTTACAGCGAAAGCAAAACATTAGATTATGTCAGCAGAGTACCCAGCCAGAAATAATCAGACTACCCATTTTTCAAGCTAGCATATAATGTCACAAAAAACAAAACCACAGCTAAATGCAGCACTAACCTTTGATGATCTTCATCAGATGACAACCCTAGGACATTATGTTATACAATACATGCATGTTTTGTTCAATCAAGTTCATATTTATATCAAAAACCAGCTTTTTTACATTAGCATGTGACGTTCAGAACTAGCATACCCCCCGCAAACCTCCGGTGAATTTACTAAATTACTCACGATAAACGTTCACAAAAAACATAAATAATTTTAAGAATTATAGATACAGAACTCCTCTATGCACTCGATATGTCCGTTTTTAAAATAGCTTTTCGGTCAAAGCACATTTTACAATATTCTCAGTAGATAGCCCGGCATCACAGGGCTAGCTATTTAGATACCCACCAAGTTTAGCACTCACCAATATCAGATTTACTATTAGAAAAGTTTGATTACCTTTCCTGTTCTTCGTCAGAATGCACTCCCAGGACTTCTACTTCAATAACAAATGTTGGTTTGGTCCAAAATAATCCATCGTTATATCCAAATAGCGGCGTTTTGTTTGTGCCTTCTAGACACTATCCGAATGGTAAATAAGGGTCGTGCGCATGGCGCATTTCGTGACAAAAGATTTCTAAATATTTCATTACCGTACTTCGAAGCATGTCAACCGCTGTTTAAAATCAATTTTTATGCCATTTTTCTCGTAAAAACGCGATAATATTCCGACCGGGAATCTGTGTTTCGGCAAATAGAGGGAAAAACACAAAGACGAGGGCGGCCAGTGCACGAGCCTATGCCCTTTGTCCTCTGATAGACCACTTAGCAAAAGCGCTCGTGTGTTTCAGCCAGGGCTTTGAATTACGTCATTCAGCTTTTTCCCGGGCTCTGAACGCCCATGGAAGACGTAGGAAGTGTCACGTTAGAGCAGAAATCCTTTATAATGGATAGAGATGGCAAAGAAGTTCAAGAAATGGTCAGACAGGGTACTTCCTGTACAGAATCTTCTCACGTTTTGGCCTGCCAAATGAGTTCTGTTATACTCACAGACACCATTCAAACAGTTTTAGAAACTTTGGAGTGTTTTCTATCCAAAGCTAATAATTATATGCATATTCTAGTTTCTGGGCAGGACTAATAATCAGATTAAATCGGGTACGTTTTTTATCCAGCCGTGAAAATACTGCCCCCTAGCCATAGCAGGTTAACAAAGAGTTGCAGTTCATTTCAGAGTGGGTGGAAAGGAACAAGTTAGTCCTAAATATTTCTAAAACTAAAAGCATTGCATTTGGGACAAATCATTCACTAAACCCTAAACCTCAACTAAATCTTGTAGTAAATAATGTGGAAATTGAGCAAGTTGAGGTGACTAAACTGCTTGGAGTTACCCTGGATTGTAAACTGTCATGGTCAAAACGTATTGATACAATAGTAGCTAAGATGGGGAGAAGTATATATATGATAAGGCGCTGCTCTACCTCTTGACAGCACTGTCAACAAGGCAGGTCCTACAGGCCCTAGTTTTGTCAGACCTGGACTACTTTTCAGTCATGTGGTCAGGTGCCACAAAAAAGGACTTTGCAATTGGTTCAGAACAGGGCAGCACGGCTGGCCCTTGGATGTACACAGAGAGCTAATATTAATAATATGCATGTCAATCTCTCCTGGCTCAAAGTGGAGGAGAGATTGACTTCATCACTGCTTGTATTTATGAGAAGTATTGACATGTTGTATCCACGAAGCTGTCTGTTTGAACTACTGACACACAGCTCAGACACACAAAAGGTCTCTTCACAGTCCCTAAGTCCAGAACAGACTATGGAAGGCGCACGGTACTAAATAGAGCCATGACTACATGGAACTCTATTCCACATCAAGTAACACATGCAAGCAGTAAAATTAGATAAAAAAACACCTTATCCTGTCTGGGAACCTGGGACGTTTGCGTCCCACCCTAGTCAACAGCCAGTGGAATCGCGTCGAGCGAAATACAAATACCTCATAAATGCTATAACTTCAATTTCTCAAACATATGACTATTTTACACCATTTTATAGATACACCTCTCCTGAATCGAACCACGTTGTCCGATTTCAAAAAGGCTTTACAGCAAAAGCAAAACATTAGATTATGTTAGGAGAGTACACTGCCAAAATAATCACACTGCCATTTTCAAAGCAACTAGGATGCATAACAAATACCCAAAACACAGCTAAATGCAGCACTAACCTTTGACAATCTTCATCAGATGACACTCCTAGGACATCATGTTACACAATACATGCATTTTTTGTTTGATAAAGTTCATATTTATATATAAAAACAGCATTTTACATCGGCGCGTGACGTTCAGAAAATATTTTCCCTCAAATGCTTCCGGTGGACCAGCGCTACAATTTACAAAATTACTATTCTTAAACATTGGTAAAATATAATATTGTCATTCAAAGAATTACAGATGAACATCTCGTGAATGCAACCGCATTGCCAGATTTAAAAATAACTTTACTGGGAAATCACACTTTGCAATAAACGAGGTGCTATGCTCAGAATAATAGGCTAGGCGATACAGGTTAGCGCCATCTTGGAACCATCTAAAATCAAATATACTATTGTAAATATTCCCTTACTTTTGATTATCTTCACCAGAAGGCACTTCCAGGAATCCCAGGTCCACAACAAATGTAGTTTTGTTCGAAAAAGTTAAATTTATGTCCCAATAGCTCCTTCTTGTTAGCGCGTTCTGAAGGCTACTCATAATGTACAAGGCGCGCGGGACTTGTCGTCACGAATGTGCAAAAAATATATATTTACGTTCATTCAAACATGTCAAACATTGTATAACATAAATCTTTAGGGCCTTTTTCAATCAGAGCTTCAATAATATTCAAGGCGGACGATTGCATTGTCTTACTAAACGTTTCGGAATGAAAGGGTACCCACGGGTGCCCGCGTCATAGTAGTAATGGCCCTCCCCCTATGACCAACTTTCCAGGCCTCTCGTTCGGTCAGTTTTTACCGGAGAAGACTCAAACCACTTTGTAAAGACTGTTGACATCTAGTGGAAGCCTTAGGAAGTGCTAAATGAATCCTAACTCACGGTGTGTTTCATAGGCAAAGTGTTGGTGATTCCACAAATCAGATTTCCACTTCCTGCATGGAATCTTCTCAGGTTTTTGCCTGCCATATGAGTTCTGTTGTACTCACAGACACCATTCAAACAGTTTTAGAAACTTTAGAGTGTTTTCTATCCAAATCTACTAAAGATATGCATATTCTAGTTACTGGGCAGGAGTAGTAACCAGATTAAATCGGGTACGTTCTTTATCCGGCCGTGCAAATACTGCCCCCTAGCCCCAACAGGTTTTAAGGAACAGTGGGGACTGTGAAGCAACACAAACATAGGCGCATACACACACGATAGCATATACGCTATACACACACGTACACATGGATTTTGTACTGTATGTATGTGGTAGTGGTGGAGTAGGGGCCTGAGGGCACAGTCTGAATGTATTGTGATGTTTTTAAAATTATAATTAATTTTGCTGTACCCCAGGAGGAGTAGCTGCTGCCTTGGCAGCAGCTAATGGGGATCTATAATAAATATAAATACAAATAGGCGAATATCACCGGCAATCATAACACTGGTGGGTAAGTAATACTGTGAAACACAATGAACATTTTCTGAAATTAAAATGCAAAAACTCTAAAAAAATCCTGAAACTTGTAGGAAATGTTATGCTGAAGTACTGTAATTCCCACAGAAGAATGTCAAACCATTTGGAGAACGTTACTAGAACATTACCAAAATTGAAATGAAACCGTCTTTGAACTTTTACTAAACATTTTATTAAAGTAAGGAAATACCAAGAAAATATATATTTTTGTTAAGTTCCTTAAATGTGCTGAATGTTCCAATGTCAAGCAACTATCCTGCCCCATTCCCAGAGAAGTTGTGGGAAGGTTGTATGCAAAATAACCTTAGGACAACCACACTTTTACCAAGCTCCTGCTTTAAGTTTGAATCCCAAATGGAACTGGTCTCTCTTTTACTTGAAACCATCCTGCATTTCACTTATACTGTAGGGGGTAGGTGATTGTTATTTCTGTAGTTAGGCTGCTGATCTGTGTATACCTTGTTCGGAATTTGAAGGTTAGTGCACATTGGGGGTTAAAGCTGGATAATTCATAAATTGTAGCATTAGAGTCATGTATACCCTTCCTATGACTCTGCACACTCCTCTGATGTATTTATGGAAAGTGCTGGTGCTTGGTATGAGGATTGGTACTACAGTATATGAATGCTCAGCCTATAAAGTATGTGTTATTTGACTGTCTATTTCCAGCAGTCTAGTTGTAAGAGAAAATCTGTTGTGGTCTGAGTTGAAGATTGTGTTTTAGAGCATTGACCCTCACTGTTTACTATATTAATGTAAGTGTAAAGGGATTCCACGTCCATAGTCACAAGAAAAGAGGAGCCAATGTTGTTAAGATCAGCTAATTTGTTCAGTGTGTATATATATAGGTGGTGTCTTCCAAAAATTAAGGTAGTTCGGATACTAGTGTTTTAATATGAAAGTCAACGTACTTGGAAGCAGGCTCTAATCGTGTAATTGTTGCTAATGATGGGCCTTCCAGGCAGATTATGTAGTTCCTTGTGCACCTTGGGTAGCATATAGAAAGCTGCTAACCTAGGATTAGTAAGGAGCAAAAAGTTATCCTCTTGTTTGGTAATACATATTTCTTCTCTAGACATCCCAAAAAATCTCCCATTTCATATATTCCATGGGATTAGACGAGAGAGGTTGATAGTAAACTCAGCAAAAAAAAGAAACGTCTCTTTTTCAGGACCCTGTCTTTCAAAGATAAATTATTTGGATTTTTACGAATTCACAGATCTTCATTGTAAGGGGTTTAAACACGGTTTCCCATGCTTGTTCAATGAACCATAAACAATTAATGAACATGCACCTATGGAAACGTCGTTAAGACAGTAACAGCTTACAGATGGTAGGCAATTAAGGTCACAGTTCTAAAAACTTAGGACACTAAATAGGCCTTTCTACTGACTCTGAAAAACACCAAAAGAAAGATGTCCTGGGTCCGTACTGTGAGATGCCTAAGACAGTGCTACAGGGAGACAGGATGGACAGCGGATCGTCCTCGCAGTGGCAGACCACGTGTAACAACACCTGCACAGGATCAGTACATCCGAACATCACACCTGCGGGACAGGTACAGGATAGCAACAACAACTGCCTGAGTTACACCAGGAACGCACAATTCCTCCATCAGTGCTCAGACTGTCCGCAATAGGCTGAGAGAGGCTGGACTGAGGGCTTGTAGGCCTGTTGTAAGGCAGGTCCTCACCAGACATCACCGGCAACAACGTCGCCTATGGGCACAAACCCACTGTCACTGGACCAGACATGGTTTTGTCTCACAAGGGGTGATGGTTGGATTCGCGTTTATCATCAAAGGAATGACCATTATATTGTTACACCGAGGCCTGTACTCTGGAGTGGGATAGATTTGGAGGTAGATGGTCCGTCATGGTCTGGGGCAGTGTGTCACAGCATCATCGGACTGAGCTTGTTGTCATTGCAGGCAATCTCAACGCTGTGCATTACAGGGAAGACATCCTCCTCTCTCAAGTGGTACCCTTCCTGCAGGCTCATCCTGACATGACCCTCCAGCATGACAATGCCACCAGCCATACTGCTCATTCTGTGCGTGATTTCCTGCAAGACAGGAATATCAGTGTTCTGCCATGGCCAGTGAAGAGCCTGGATCTAAATCCCATTGAGCACATGGGACCTGTTGGATCGGAGGGTGAGGGCTAGGGCAATTCCCCCCAGAAATGTCCGCGCACTTGCAGGTGCCTAGGTGGAAGAGTGGGGTGACATCTCACAGCAAGAACTGGCAAATCTGGGGCAGTTCATGAGGAGGAGATGCACTGCAGTACTTAATGCAGCTGGTGGTCACACCAGATACTGACTGTTACTTTTGATTTTGACCCCTCCTTTGTTCAGGGACACATTATTCCATCTGTTAGTCACATGTCTGTGGAACTTGTTCAGTTTGTCTCAGTTGTTGAATCTTGTTATGTTCATACAAATATTTACACATGTTAAGTTTGCTGAAAATAAACGCAGTTAACAGTGAGAGGACGTTTTTTTGTTGTTGCTGTGTGTAGTTATAGTGGGGATTATTACACTGACGATGAGCTTGTTGCTCATATTTATCTCTGCCCCAAACCACAACTGCCCTTACTACATGCAACAGCTTTTTATTACTATGATCCAAGTGCTTTGAAATGTGTATGTCCCATGTATGTGAGACATTAGAAGGCTGAGTTTACATGTCTCTGGTATGTTTTTCATATAATACATGTTATGTCTAAATGTTAACCACCCTTATAAGTCAGATATTACAATAATCTTCTATGAATCTTGTAAGTGTATTTGCTGCCATATGTATTACTTACAATTTCCAAGTAGAACATTATACTGTAAGAATCTTGTTAAATTCTCCTATATCTTTTCCATATGGGGGAGGTTTAATCTGCCTGGTACGCTAGTAACATTGGGGTATAAGGGATACCCCAGTAGGACATGATTACACATGGGCATTGCTCTGCTCTGTCTCTCCTCTCCTTTCTGCAGCAGGGATTAAACTGTCTACTGGTCCCTACTGCCTGCTGTGGACCGGACAAGGAGCCTCATTAACCTTCATGGCTAAGGACAGCCTTAAAGTAACTGACCAGTGTTTCCAGATTTCAATGAAATGGTCATTAAGTATGTTAAAAAGCAGATTTTCTGTTTTGGAATGGTGTGAGCTTAACCTAAACAACAGAATGGTGTGGGCGTATACCGGTCATAAAAAATATTAACGCGAGTAGGGTGCTGATTGGCCAGGTCATCCTCCTCAGAAGGACTACATCATCCTCTGAGGAAATAGCAAGCACTGTTGAAATGGTCTGTTTGAGATACAAGTTTGAGGTGTTTTTTTGTCCAATTTATGCTTTGGCCACAAATACGAGTATAGGATGAGTCAATTGAACAGCATTTGTTCTGTCCTTCTCCTTGCCCCAACCTGGTCTCAAACCAGGGACCCTCTGAAAACATCAACAACTGCCTCCCACAAAGCAATGTTACCTATCGCTCCACAAAAGCCGTGGCTCTTGAAGGCCTCAGAGCGAGCGACATCACCGATTGAAATGCCTCTAGTGCGCACTGCTAACTAGCTAGCCATTTCACACAAGTTACACTCACCCCCTTTGATCTCCGCAGCAGCAGCAAACCCAGCAGCTGGGCAGAGCCAAACTGAGTGATCCGGGTCAACAGCATCAATGTAACAGTCTTGCTTCCGTCCCTCTCCATGCCCCAACCTGAGCTCGAACCAGCTACCCTCTGAACACATCGTCAACAGTCTCCCACGAAGCATAGTTACCTATCGCTCCACAAAAGGCACAAATACTTCAAGGTCTCAGAGCAAGTGATATCACCTATTGAAATGCCACTAGTGCGCATGGCTAACTAGCTAGCCATTACATCAACAACATTATTTGGGTATGTGTTAACAGAATATGAACTTTTAAAAGTGAGATTTTCACTGGACAGTTACTTTAAACACACTTTGTTATGGAACCAGACATGTTATTTATTATGGACATAGCAGCCCTACTAGAGGTTTCTTGCCTGTATAGGTGATTTACTTATGGAGATGTTTACTACAAGCTGCACACCACTTTTTCCTATAGGAAACTGAACCCATTAAGTCCTAGTATACTGTATGCCGTCTGACAGGACAGCTCAACCTTGTTTGCTGCAACATCGTGTGTCATCAGCCATGGCCTATGGCACTACTTTTATTTTTTTTATTTCACCTTTATTTAACCAGGTAGACAAGTTGAGAACAAGTTCTCATTTACAACTGCGACCTGGCCAAGATAAAGCAAAGCAGTGTGACACAGACAACAACACAGAGTTACACATGGAGTAAACAAACAAGCCAATAACACAATAAACAAGTCAATGATACAGTAGAAAAAATAAAGTCTATATACAGTGTGTGCAAAAGGCATGAGGTGGTAGGCAATAAATAGGCCATAGGAGCACATAATTACAATTTAGCAGATTAACACTGGAGTGATAAATGAGCATATGAAGATGTGCATGTAGAGATACTGGTGTGCAAAAAGAGCAGAAAAGTAAATAAAATAAAAACAGTAAGGGGATGAGGTAGGTAGATAGGGTGGGCAATGTACAGATGGGCTATGTACAGCTACAGCGATCGGTTAGCTGCTCTAATGTTTAAAGTTGGTGAGGGAAATAAAAGTCTCCAACTTCAGCGATTTTTGCAATTCGTTCCAGTCACTGGCAGCAGAGAACTGGAATGAAAGGCGGCCAAATGAGGTGTTGGCTTTGGGGATGATCAGTGAGATATACCTGCTGGAACGTGTGCTACGGGTGAGTGTTGTTATCGTGACCAGTGAACTGAGATAAGGTGGAGCTTTACGAAGCATAGTCTTATAGATGACCTGGAGCCAGTGGGTCTGGCGACGAATATGTAGCGAGGGCCAGCCGACTGGAGCATACAGGTCGCAGTGGTGGGTGGTATAAGGTGATTTGGTAACAAAACGGATGGCACTGTGATAGACTGCATCCAGTTTGCTGAGTAGAGTATTGGAAGCTATTTTGTAGATGACATCACCGAAGTCGAGGATCGGTAGGATAGTCAGTTTTACTAGGGTAAGTTTGGCGGCGTGTCACGGAGGCTTTGTTGCGAAATAGAAAGCCGATTCTAGATTTGATTTTGGATTGGAGATGTTTAATATGAGTCTGGAAGGAGAGTTTACAGTCTAGCCAGACACCTAGGTATTTGCAGTGGTCCACATATTCTAGGTCGGAACCGTCCAGGGTGGTGATGCTAGTCGGGCGGGCGGGTGCAGGCAGCGAACGGGTGCGGGCAGCGAACGGTTGAAAAGCATGCATTTGATTTTACTAGTGTTTAAGAGCAGTTGGAGGCCACGGAAAGGGTGTTGTATGGCATTGAAGCTCGTTTGGAGGTTAGCCTGTTGAGGCTAGGGGGCAGTATTTTCACGGCTGGATAAAAAAAGTACCCGATTTAATCTGGTTACTAATCCTACCCAGTAACTAGAATATGCATATACTTATTATATATGGATAGAAAACACCCTGACGTTTCTAAAACTGTTTGAATGGTGTCTGTGAGTATAACAGAACTCAAATGGCAGGTCAAAACCTGAGAGATTCCTTTACAGGAAGTGGCCTGTCTGACCATTTCTGGAACTTCTTTGCCATCTCTATCTTTTACAAAGGATCTCTGCTCTAACGTGACACTTCCTACATCGTCCATGGGCGCTCAGAGCCCGGGAAAAAACAGAATGTCGTCATCCCAGCCCCAGGCTGAAACACATTATCGCCTTTCTCAAGTGGCCGATCAAGGGACTGTGGGCTTAGGCGCGTGACCTGGCCGCCCCCGTCTTTGTGATTTTTTCCTCTGTTTGCCGAAAAGGAGATTCCCGGTCGGAATGTTATCGCTTTTCTATGAGAAAAATGGCATAAAAATTGATTTTAAACAGCGGTTGACATGCTTCGAAGTACGGTAAAGGAATATTTAGAAATGTTTTGTCACGAAATGCGCCATGCGTGCGACCGTTATTTACCATTTCGGATAGTTTCTGGAACGCACGGACAAAACGACGCTATTCGGATATAACGATGGATTATTTGGGACCAAACCAACATTTGTTATTGAAGTAGAAGTCCTGGGAGTGCATTCTGACGAAGAACAGGAAAGGTAAGACCATTTTTCTTATAGTAAATCTGATTATGGTGAATGCTAAACTTGCTGGGTGTCTAAATAGCTAGCCCTGTGATGCCGGGCTATGTACTTAGAATATTGCAAAATGTGCTTCATCCGAAAAGCTATTTTAAAATTGGACATATCGAGTGCATAGAGGAGTTCTGTATCTATAATTCTTAAAATAATTGTTATGCTTTTTGTGAACGTTTATCGTGAGTAATTTAGTAAATTGTTAGCGAATTCCCCGGGAAGTTTGCGGGGGGTATGCTAGTTCTGAACGTCACATGCTAATGTAAAAAGCTGTTTTTTGATATAAATATGAACTTGATTGAACAAAACATGCATGTATTGTATAACATAATGTCCTAGGGTTGTCATCTGATGAAGATCATCAAAGGTTAGTGCTGCATTTAGCTGTCTTCTGGGTTTTTGTGACATTATATGCTAGCTTGAAAAATGGGTGTCTGATTATTTCTGGCTGGGTAGTCTGCTGACATAATCTAATGTTTTGCTTTCGTTGTAAAGCCTTTTTGAAATCGGACAGTGTGGTTAGATTAACGAGAGTCTTGTCTTTAAATAGCTGTAAAATAGTCATATGTTTGAGAAATTGAAGTAATAGCATTTCAAACGTTTTGAAAATCGCGCCACAGGATTCAACTGGCTGTTACGTAGGTGGGACGAATTCGTCCCACCTAGCCCAGAGAGGTTAATTAGCACAGTGTCCAAGGAAGGGCCAGAAGTATACAGAATGGTGTCGTCTGCGTAGAGGTGGATCAGGGAATCGCCCGCAGCAAGAGTGACATAATTGATATATACAGAGAAAAGAGTCGGCCTGAGAATTGAACCCTGTGGTACCCCCATAGAGACTGCCAGAGGTCCGGACAACATGCCCTCTGATTTGACACACTGAACTCTGTCTGAGAAGTAGTTGGTGAACCAGGCGAGGCAGTCGTTAGAAAAACCAAGGCTATTGAGTCTGCCGATAAGAATACGGTGATTGACAGAGTCGAAAGCCTTGGCCAGGTCGATGAAGACGGCTGCACAGTACTGTCTTTTATCGATGGCGGTTATGATATCATTTAGGACCTTGAGCGTGGCTGAGGTGCACCCGTGACCGGCTCGGAAACCGGATTGCACAGCGGAGAAGGTACGGTGGGATTCGAAATGGTCAGTGATCTGTTTATTAACTTGGCTTTCAAAGACTTTGGATAGGCAGGGCAGGATGGAAATAGGTCTGTAACAGTTTGGGTCTAGGGTGTCACCCCCTTTGAAGAGGGGGATGACCGCGCCAGCTTTCCAAACTTTAGGGATCTCGGACGATATGAAAGAGAGGTTGAACAGACTGGTAATAGGGGTTGCAACAATGGCAGCGGATAGTTTTAGAAAGAGAGGGTCCAGATTGTCTAACCCAGCTGATTTGTACGGGTCCAGGTTTTGCAGCTCTTTCAGAGCATCTGCTATCTGGATTTGGGTGAAGGAGAAGCTGGGGAGGCTTGGGCGAGTAGCTGTTGGCCGGGGTTGGAGTAGCCAGGAGGAAGGCATGGCCAGCCGTTGAGAAATGCTTATTGAAATTTTAGATTATCATGGATTTATCGGTGGTGACCGTGTTACCTAGCCTCAGTGCAGTGGGCAGCTGGGAGGAGGTGCTCTTGTTCTCCATGGACTTTACAGTGTCCCAAAACTTTTTGGAGTTAGAGCTACAGGATGCAAATTTCTGCTTGAAAAAGCTAGCCTTTGCTTTCCTGACTGACTGCGTGTACTGGTTCCTGATTTCCCTGAACAGTTGCATATCACGGGGACTATTTGATGTTATTGCAGTCCGCCACAGGATTTTTTGTGCTGGTCAAGGGCAGTCAGGTCTGGAGTGAACCAAGGGCTATATCTGTTCTTAGTTCTGCATTTTTTGAATGGGGCATGCTTATCTAAGATGGTGAGGAAATTACTTTTAAAGAATGACCAGGCATCCTCGACTGACGGGATGAGGTCAATATCCTTCCAGGATACCCGGGCCAGGTCGATTAGAAAGGCCTGCTCACAGAAGTGTTTTAGGGAGCATTTGACAGTGATGAGGGGTGGTCGTTTGACTGCGTACCCATAGCGGATACAGGCAATGAGACAGTGATCGCTGAGATCCTGATTGAAAACAGCGGAGGTGTATTTGGAGGGCAAGTTGGTCAGGATAACGTCTATGGGGGTGCCCATGTTTACGGATTTGGAGTTGTACCTGGTGGGTTCCTTGATGATTTGTGTGAGATTGAGGGCATATAGCTTAAATGGTAGGACTGCTGGGGTGTTAAGCATATCCCAGTTTAGGTCACCTAACAGAACGAACTCTGAGGCTAGATGGGGGGGGCGATAAATTCACAAATGGTGTCCAGGGCACAGCTGGGAGCGGAGGGGGGTCGATAGCAAGCAGCAACAGTGAGAGACTTATTTCTGGAGAGATTCATTTTTAAAATTAGAAGTTCAAACTGTTTGGGTATAGACCTGGAAAGTATGACAGAGCTTTGCAGGCTATCTCTGCAGCAGATTGCAACTCCTCCCCCTTTGGCAGTTCTATCTTGACGAAAAATGTTGTAGTTGGGTATGGAAATCTCAGAATTTTTGGTGGCCTTCCAAAGCCAGGATTCAGACACGGCAAGGACCTCAGGGTTGGTGGAGTGTGCTAAAGCAGTGAGTAAAACAAACTTAGGGAGGAGGCTTCTGATGTTGACATGCACGAAACCAAGGTTTTTTCGATCACAGACGTCAACAAATGAGGGTGCCTGGGGACATGCAGGGCCTGGGTTTACTTCCACATCATCCGAGGAACAGAGGATATGTAGCCAAGTGATCATAGGGTCCAGGGGGCAGCGGTAGATGGAACAGGAAGGCCGCAGAGTAGTCGCTACTACGCTAGCACGCGGGCGACACGGCGCTTACAGTTAGTAGCCCGGGGCTAGTAGAAGCGTCTGCTCTGACGGCCGACGGAGGCCGGTTGGAGGCACAGCGGATGGAGTATTCGTCGGCAGACCAGTCGTGGTGGTGCGGCTGGGCGCCGTGTCGACAAAGGATCCAAGCCTGATGGCGAAAGAGGTATTGTAGATGTAGTCATTTAGTTTGCTAGCCGGGGGATGCGCCTGGCTCACGGGTACCTGGTGCTAGCTTCAGGGCATGGGGCGTTAGCCACTATAGCCACTCGGTAGCAGCGGTGATCCGGTGCCAAGGTCCAGAGCTTACGGCAAGGATCCGGTGGAGTAGTGGGTTCTAGCCGTGTTTGGGTGGGGTTGGGGTGAACAACTGAGTAGGCCGGGAGGTGGGTCTCAGGGATAGCTTCGGTACTGGGTAACTCGGTGGGTGCTAGCTAGCTGTGAAGATCAGGAGTAATGGTCCAGGGATTACGGCAGGAATCCGGCATTGTAGTGGAGAGACAGTCCGATACTGGTAGGCTGGCGAGTATTATCCAAGCTAAAAAAAAGGGCTGGTATCTGTGCAGAAGGTAAAGGCCGCTAGCAGTGGCTAACAATGACTAAATAGCTTGTACCTAAATTAGTTGGTTAGCTTCTGATGGCTAGGTGGCTCTTGCTATAAGGTCTAAACATTAAAAATAATAGCGGTTCTGTATCACTTTGGGTGAGGCAGGTTACCGGAAGGTATAATTGAGTTAAAATGGAAAGAGATTGAAAATAAAAATCAAAATATATACAAAAAAGGACAAAAAATACAAAAGTACACGAGAGGAGGAACAAAACACGTCTGCACTGCTACGCCATCTTGGGTCTTGATGATCTTTACTTAGCTAATAACGTTCACACCAGGGGCCAAACCTGGTCTAATTATGCAGATCAAAGTGTTGTGAGCTAGTAAATCTAATGGGATTAATATTGAGAGAAAGAGAATGACAGATAACGGGAGAGATGTGGTTCCTTTCATGGCATCCATGTCAGTCTGGCCCAGTCATTCTAAGGATGTAAAGTGTTAATTAACAAATTAACCGGTTGCGAGACAGCCGGACAGTTGTTATCTGTGGCCAGAGGTCTCACTGTAAAGATCTACTGATCAGTTCTCTGCCTTCAGGACATGATGTTGCCTGTAACACTCTTCCTGTAGAAAGACCAGAGCTGCAATATTCTCCTGCTCAGACCTCAAGGCCTTGTCATTACATTTACTGGATGACTGTTTTTTTGTTGCTCTGGTTCCTGGCACCTAGTCTGACAGTAATGGTGTGGTGTGGCAGTGAGTTATGTCTGTTTCGTTACTGAGGCAGCACTGCTTTAAACATTGTTAATTCGTACTGAGGGTTTGTATCCTAGATATGTTCTGAATGGAACAGGCCCATGGTTTTCCTCGATCGCCCTGCTGGTCCTAGAAAGTTCAGGTTGAATAGTTTGGCACATTAGGGTCGTGTTTGTTTTGATTGTTGCCATTTCTCTTGCAAACTGCCACAATTCACTGCACAGGTACAGTGAAACAACTGCATATGCGTTGCTTTGGAATTATCTTACATAATTATGAATGATTGATTACAAAATATTTAGTTCAAAGGTTAAATGTGTTGCCTGTCTGCAAACTGTATATCTAATGCAATTTTGATCTATTTCCATTCCACTATTTGTGTTGTGAGGAAGGCACAGGAATTGCAAGCATGTTGAGTTTTGGAATCTCGTCAAAGATAGATTAACACACACACACACACACACACACACACACACACACACACACACACACACACACACATTGAGTAACACTGAGGCTCTGTAACAGTGTGCTACAACCTGGAGTCCACAAGCTGATCTTGATGACAAGGGAGTGTGCTGGGGTGATTTACTCCACCTACACTCGAGTTCACTTATCCGTGTCACTGTTTGACATTTGGGCAGTGGTTCAATGGTAGAGTTAACGCACAAGGGCCTTTTTAACACAGCCAGGTGTATTCTTCTAGTCATAGCTCAATGGGTGGGCTGCCCCTGGCGCGCACACACACACACACACACACACACACACACACACACACACACACACACACACACACACACACACACACACACACAGACAGTAGTAAGAGAAAGGGGAACTGACTGAGGCCCCATTTTACATGTGTCCTTTATTCCCCTTCAGGGTTAGAAACAGCACAAGCCATGCACAGCTACAGCAAATGCAGTAATTGTACCTGGAATGGAACCCTAAGAAAGATGGAACTACTCCTGCAGTGGTAAGCAGGATGTGCATCCTTGATACAGAATGTCTTGTGCAATAACAATTCATGCTGTTACTTACGCCTCTTGGAGGAGGGAACGCAACACCCTGATACATCTCAACTCCCTGTGGAATTGAAAAAGTATGTGATCGTAGGTGCGGGGAAGGACGACAGAGGCAGATTAAATACTGTTTACAGGGAATTTATTATTCCTTAACACGGTAATGTGGGGAAAAGGGGCTGGACAGAACCAAAGCAAAGAAAGTACAAATTAAAAAGTTCCTCCTCCTACCTTACCTGCCTTCCACCTTCTTACCTAGCATTTAACGCCACCTGGCGTGCTAACCAAAATACAGGGGTGGTCCGCCCAGGTCTTACCTAGTGTGCATAGACAGATTAAATAAACTCAGCAAAAAAAGAAACGTCCTCTCACTGTCAACTGCGTTTATTTTCAGCAAACTTAACGTTTAAATATCTGTATTGAGTTTATTGAGTTTATTTTTACAGGGACAGTGCACATTAATCAACGTTTCAGTAAAAGTGCCGGTTTTTGCCAGCCGGCTAATTTTCAACCGCAGTACCTGGGCAGGTTATTAAAAACAATTACAATATAGACAATCATTGAGCAGTGAGCACACGCAGAGCAACATAGGACAAGCAAGACATAGCATAAAAACAGAGCAACATAGGACAAGCAAGATGTAGCATACAGACAGAGCAACATAGAACAAAAAGCAACAAGACAAATTCCATAAAAGCAACAAAGTGTTTCCACACCTCACAAGCTACAGACAACAGACAACATGGAAAGTGGCAATACACAGCTAGGGATTATGTTCACAAATCTGATTGACCTTTAGCCATGTCTTCATGCATTTTGTGAAAGTGTGATATGTGGTGCAGTTATGTGTGTCTGATGGCAGTGTATTCCAGACATGGGGAGCTCTCACAGAGAAAGCGGATTTACTAAAGGTGCTTTTCCTTAAGGGAACTATACAGTCACCTCTCATGGCAGACCTTGTGGATCTAATGCCATATGTTTGGGTTTTCTGTTTTACAAAAATACTGAGTGGAGGGGGAGCCAGGCCATTTAGGATCTTGAATACAAGACATGCGTCGGTGTATTGCACAAGATTTTCCCAACTCGGGAGCTCATGCTTTCTGAGGATGTAACAGTGATGATGGCTATTGGGCTTCCTATCAAGCACTTTGAGAGCCTGTTTGTAGACAGACTGAATAGGTTTTAATGTTGTACAGCAAGCTTGGGCCCAACTAGTCAAGCAGTATTTTAAGTGGGGGAGTATCATAGACTTGAAGTACAGTTTTGCTACCTCTGTAGTCAAACAATTTCGTAAATCGGAAATTAGCTAGGTTGAATTTGGTTATTTGAATTACCTTTTTCACATGCTTTTAAAAAAGCTTCTCTCCTGACACATAGACATCTGGCTCAGTAGCATCTGTTGCACTCTTTGTGAAGAACATGCAAACAGTTTTTTTCACATTGAGATGCAAACACGAGTCACTGAGCCACTTTGTAACCTGGACCATTACAGTAGTGAGTTCTTGTGCAGCTTGTTGTTTGCTCTTTGCATGCACATATATCACTGTATCATCTGCATACATTTGAACTTCAGACCCAGTACAGACAGAGTGCAGATCATTAATGTACAGGCTGAACAGGAGGGGCCCCAGTATTGACCCTTGGGGCACGCCCACATCATAGCTAAGAGTGGGCGACAGCTCATTGCTCACTCTGACACTGAGTTCTGCCTTCAAGGTATGATTTCATCCATCTCAAGGCATCGGGGGAAAAGTTGAACTTGGACAATTTTGTAATGAGAATCACATGGTTAACAGTATCAAAAGCCTTCGTTAGGTCCAGAAACACAGCCCCAACAACGCCCCTTTTGTCCATCTTGGACTTCACATTTTCCAGAAGAAAGCAGTTGGCCGTTTCTGTGGAGTGTCTCTCTCTGAAGCCAAACTGCATGGAGTGTAATGTGAAGGGGCTGTTGTTGAGGTGGGCAATCAGTTGTTCTGCTATATACTTTTCAACAACCTTCGACACCACAGGTAGTATACTAATGGGCCTGTAGTTACTCACGTCAGCAGGGCCGCCCAATTTAAAGATGGCCGTTATTATGGCCGACTTCCATACCCTTGGAAACACCCCCAGACCAATAGATGTGTTGGTGACCTTAGTAATGGGGCCAATGAGTGACTCCTTGTAGTTTTTAAGAAAGGTAGAGTCCAGCCCAAACACATCTTTGGATTTAGACTTCTTTAGTGAGCTAATCACCTTGTTCACCTTTGACTCAGAAATCTCCCTTATGATGAAGACAGGTTGAGCATCATTCACTAGCACTGAGCCCAAGAAACCAGTGGAGGGTTCTGTGTCAGTACCCTGACAGAGTCAATAAAGTAGGAATTGAAGGCTATTGCTATTTCAACTGCATCCTGTGTTAGATTGTTATTCACCATGATTTCTAGTCTTTTTGCAGTGTTACTATGGTCTTTCCCTGTTAACCTTTTTAGATTCTCCCAGATCAGTTTAGAATTTCCCTTTGCCTCACCAATTATGTTAATAAAACATTTTGCCTTGGCCTGTCTGATTTCTTTCATCACCTTATTTCTCAACATGGTAAACCTACATCTGTCATGCTCTAATTTGGATTTTAGGGCTGTTTTTAGAGCAAAATCTCGTTATTTCATCAATTTCCAGATTTCTCCATTTAGCCAAGGAAGAGTGCCTTTTTGGCCAGGATTGGATTTGATTTTCTTTAGGAAACCATTTATTGTAGTCTGGATTGTGGATAGAAAAACCTGACTATCAGCTTCCACGTCTGTATAGGACAAGAGATCATTCCATTAATTGCGTTTTTAAAATAGTTTAATTCACTCTTAGGTATTCTTAGTTGATCCGGCTTTCTAACAGTAGAGAGGTTAAACCAGCTCTTAGACAGCTTTCTGGCTATAAGTGTCAGATTATGATCAGATAGCCCAGTAACCATATTGAATGGTTTAGTCACTCTCTCTGGTTTATTACTGAACACCAAATCAATCTGTGTTTAAGAGCAACAAGTCACCCTGGTTAGCCCTTTAACTAGCTGCGTAAGGTCAAAGCTATTAGTGATCTGTTTGAGGGTTTTCCTACAAGAGTTGTCTTCATAATTAATATTAAAATCTCCCATTAAGATGACATCTTTCCCAAAATCACATTCCCTAAGCATGTTATTAAACTGATCAAAAAACACTTTTGGTGGAAGGTGGTCTATACATTCCAATAAGGGTAAAATACATTTGGGGAGACAGTAACGTTCAGGCCAATACATTCTAGTTCATTATCACTGACCACTCAATTTGTTTACATCGGATATGTTCTTTAATGTAAATCATCAGACCCCTCCTCTTCCTTCAATCCTGTCTCTCCTGAAAACATTGTAGCCAGGCACAATCAAAGCAGCATATGGAGAGTTTTTATGGAGCCATGTCTCTGAGAGGCAGAGGAAGTCAAGGTTGGAGTCTGTGAGTAGATGTTGAATTTGATAACTTTTTGGAATGACACTATGAATGTTCATGTGCCCCCTTAGTAGTCCCTTGGGCTTAGCTCGTGGGTCCCAGATGACTCAAGAGTTATTGACACATTGAAAAAAGTTACATTTTCTGTGTTTTCTGACGGCTGGGTTTAGGCCATTTTGTTTAGTTTTGATTAGGGGCAGTTCGGTAGCGAAACTAACAATCCCTCCCGCTTGCACTGGATGCAGAGAACTAATTAAAACAGCTTGCGTACCAGAAGCAAAGTCAGGGATTGTATATAGCGGGTTGGGCATGTTTGAAGAATCAAAATCTATCCTGGAGCCGGGTGAGTCGAGAGAAACCATGGGACCATACCACTCACCCACTTCCACAGCGGCAACGATCAGTGGACGAGGCCATCCACTGCTTTCCACTCCGTGGAGTATCGCTGGCTCGGTGATGTTAGGCCCAGGATTGAGTTGCACATCCCCGTGAACAGGTAGTTTAACAGTTTCCGATATATGTTGGACTTGTGTTTGTTACGCCTAAGCGGTTCAGTGGAATAGGGAGCGAGGTAGACTTGGCCATTATTCAGAACATTATGGTATGCTGTGTACTGTCCTCTCCCGTGGAACGGTGAACCAATGTGTTTGGTGTTGATATTCTCCGGCAGTAGATTTGTGTCATCCCAGCAAGGATGCACTAAGATTATCAGTAGAGCAGCTACATAACTGACAATCATGGCCAACATAACAAGATTCAACAACTGAGACAAACTCAACAAGTTCCACAGACATGTGACTAACAGAAATTTAATAATGTGTCCCTGAACAAAGGGGGGTCAAAATCAAAAGTAACAGTCAGTATCTGGTGTGGCCACCAGCTGCATTAAGTACTGCAGTGCATCTCCTCCTCATGAACTGCCCCAGATTTGTCAGTTCTTGCTGTGAGATGTCACCCCACTCTTCCAACAAGGCACCTGCAAGTTCCCAAACATTTCTGGGGGGAATGACCTTAGCCCCCTCACCCTCCGATCCAAAAGGTCCCAGATGTGCTCAATTGGATTGAGATCCAGGCTCTTCGCTAGCCATGGCAGAACACTGACATTCCTGTCTTGCAGGAAATGACGCACAGAACGAGCAGTATGGCTGGTGGCATTGTCATGCTGGGGGTCATGTCAGGATGAGCCTGCAGGAAGGGTACCACATGAGGGAGGAGAATGTCTTCCCTGCAACGCACAGCATTGAGATTGCCTGCAATGACAACAAGCTCAGTGACACACCGCCCCAGACCATGACGGACCCTCCACCTCCAAATCAATCCCACTCCAGAGTATAGGCCTCGGTGTAACGCTACTTACTTCGACGATAAATGCGAATCCGACCATCACCCCTTGTGAGACAAAACCACGACTCGTCAGTAAAGAGCACTTTTTGCCAGTCCTGTCTGGTCCAGCAATGATGGGTTTGTGCCCATAGGCGACGTTGTTGCCGGTGATGTCTGGTGAGAACCTGCCTTACAACAGGCCTACAAGCCCTCAGTCCTGCCTCTCTCAGCCTATTGCGGACAGTCTGAGCACTGATGGAGGAATTGTGCATTCCTGGTGTAACTCGGGGAGTTGTTGTTGCCATCCTGTACCTGTCCCGCAGGTGTGATGTTTGGATCTACCGATCCTGTGCAGGTGTTGTTACACGTGGTCTGCCACTGCGAGGACGATCAGCTGTCCATCCTGTCTCCCTATCTTAGGCGTCTCACAGTACAGACATTGCCTCATGCCTCCTTGCAGCATGCATAAGCCACGTTCACGGAGATGAGCAGGGACCCTGGGCATCTTTCTTTTGGTGTTTTTCAGAGTCAGTAGAAAGGCCTCTTTAGTGTCCTAAGTTTTCATAACTGTGACCTTAATTACCTACCGTCTGTAAGCTGTTAGTGTCTTAACGACCGTTCCACAGGTGCATGTTAATTAATTGATTATGGTCCATTGAACAAGCATGTGAAACAGCTTTTTAACACTTTCGAATGAAGATCTGTGAAGTTATTTGGATTTTTATGAATTATCTTTGAAAGACAGTGTCCTGAGTTTGCTGAGTTTACTATGGGTTATATATGCCCGCAGTCCTCTTGCCTAACCCCCCCCCCAGGAACAAATGAAACAGAATAATTTATCAATAATTTCCGTGAACACTTTCAATAACCAAAAACACTAAGTCCTATTGGCGTACACATACCTCTGAAGGAGTGGCTACAAAATAATGTCAACAAAACTTTCACTGACCATCAACCAGCACAGGACATAAAAATAAGCTCTCCTCCCTGATGAAGGAACACTGGCTTTTATCAAGCTGTAGAAGGAGTTGGTAATTGAATAGACAGCTGTTTCCCCTGACAGGAGGGAGGGGTCACATCTCCAATCAGCGATGGGGCCGACCAATCAGCTGCTTTAGGATTCCAGAAAGCCATTTCCTGAAATACACACACATACAAACCCACAACAACACAGAAACTGGGGAACGTAACACATGCATATAATTGTTTTATGTCACAGACATGATTATTTTTGTATCAGTGCAAGAATGGATCCCAGCATAGATTTGAATTTCACAATGTTAGCTTACATGCTACTTAGATATGTGATTCTAATTCATTGATGGGTTCAGTTTAATTAGTCTGCATGCCATTGCCTCTCCCAACTTCTGTCTCCACAATAAACTCTGCCACCACTGCGCTTGCAAGATTTTTAGCTTACTGATATCTAGCCTAGTAGTTTCAATGTAAATCTTCCCAATTACAGTTGATTCTTTATTTAATGAGGTGTGTAGGAAAGTTCGTATTTTCTATAAAAAGCAGTTCTTCAATGTCCTTCCGGTTACCTAAAGGAACAGATACATACTCTAAAGGATGAATACAGTATGGTGTCAGCTATTATGCCTACTTGGCAATATTTACAGTAACATCTGGGCTCCCGAGTGGCGCAGCAGTCTAAGGCACTGCATCTCAGTGCACGTCTTTGCTAGGTAAAGCTCCGCCTTATCTCAGCTCACTGGTCACGATAACAACACCCACCCGTAGCACGTGTTCCAACAGCTATATCTCACTGGTCATCCCCAAAGCCAACATCACCTTTGGCCACCTTTCCTTCCAGTTCTCTGCTGCCAATGACTGGAACAAATTGCAAAAAAGTTGGAGATTTATATTTCCCTCATTAACTTTAAACATCAGCTATCTGAGCAGCTAACCCATCGCTGCAGCTGTACACAGCCCATCTGTAAATAGCCATCCAATCTACCTAATTCATCCCCATATTGTTTTTATTTACTTTTTGCACTTTTGCACACCAGTGTTTCTACTTGCACACTCATCATCTATCACTCCTGTGTTAATTTGCAGAAATTGTAACTATTTCGCTACTATGGCCAATTTATTGCCTTACCTCCTCACGCCATTTGCACACACTGTATATAGACTTTTTTCTATTGTGTTATTGACTGTACGTTTGTTTATTCCATGTGTAACTCTGTGTTGTTGTTTGTGTCACACTGCTTTGCTTTATCTTGGCCAGGTCGCAGTTGTAAATGAGAACTTGTTCTCAACTGGCCTACCTGCTTAAATAAAGGTGAAATATATATATATTTTTTAAAGAGGCGTCACTACAGTCCCTGGTTCAAATCCAGACTGAATCACATCCGGCCGTGATTGGGAGTCCCATAGGGCGGAGCACAATTGGCCCAGCGTTGTCCGGGTTTGGCTGGGTAGGCCGTCCATTGTAAATAAGTATTTGTTCTTAACTGACTTGCCTGGTTAAATAATAAAAAATAAAAAAATCTGCTACTTAATTAACTTCCTGTTGGAACCCAAGATGTTGCACAACAGCAGTATAATTTATTTAGAGATACACTTGGGACTATATACACAGAATGTCCCTCTAGCATATTCAAGTATAATGGATATGTATATAAATGTGTATAATCTTGTCCAGTATCTTTACAGGCCCATGAATTATAAGAAATATCCACTCAAAAACTATATTTTGGTCTCAAAATGTTTTGCATGTCAGAAGTAACATTTTCAAGATATTGGATTTTCAAGAAGCACTTGCTACAGTTTTCCTTTCAGGAGGCTTCTGTGAACTCATTTCACTGGGAACTCAGTTCTCAGATGCACCTCACTAGAAAGCTATCGTGTCAGGCTTTGCAATACAAATGCCCTTACTTCTCCTCTTCACCCAGTTACTTCTATGGCGCTATCCCTGTGATCTGTTTCCATATTGTAAAGTCACAATAGGTTATACTGTATGAGTCAAGTGTTTAACACCGTGTTGTGACTTTACTTTCATTAATCTGATGACTGTTATTTATCTAGTCAACTATGTTTAATTGTTACCGATTTAAATGAATCATGTAACAATTAACTCATTAGGAATTGGGGCACCACGATAGCGGTTTTTAAAGAGTTACCATCTCCAGAATTAATCTCTAAACGTCTTTACCTATCACATCCATAAACAGTCAATGTATTAATCATGACCTCATATCATAATTCTGAACAGTCGTAACCGCCTGCATCTGCAAAAACCACGGCCTTATGATTCAGTACTACACACGCTGGTTTCATTATTTATGTACAAGCTAACTAAATGGTAACACAGGATAAACATACACACTTAATACATTAGAACTAGCGGACTGACACAATATGGTGTCTTGTTACAAAAGAGATGGAGGGGGAGGGGGCAGAGAGGGACAGAGACATAATACTTTGGTACATTTAGAAACTACTCTCACAGTAATCATATACTCTGCACCCGAACCACCATCCACTTGGGGTAAGAAATCATGAATGTATTTATGTGTAAATGCCTTGGTTTGCCGTATTTTCTCTGTTGGAACAGGCCTTCTTGGAAAGATTGTTGTGCCTTTCCGCGGCATGCTTGTAAGGCTCTGATTGTCCTAAAGGGGTCCCACCCGTCTCCTACTATTGCTGTCCTCTGCTGGCATCCGGCGACCAGTTGTGTAGTCCTGAACAGAACTACAGAGCTCAATCTACTTCCACTTGCTCTGGAAGATAATTCTTTGAAGATAGGCTAGCCAGCCGTGTCGATGGTTCTCAGTGGGGTGATGAGAGTAGCATATTATGGTGAGAATGGACCCACTTAAATTCGCTTTTCTAGATAATTTACTAAAGACAGCTTATCAGCCGTACCAGTGATTGTCCGGGAGGTTACGTTATCATCTCTACCATGTGTTGAGATTTCAGAGTTCAAACCACTTTGGACGTGAGCTGCAGCTAAAAGCCTCTCTGGTTGGATATGTTATTTCTTAACCCACCATTTTATACAGTTCATTCAGAAAGGGGTGGTTCGTGAGGCTGACTCGCTCTCTGACCCCACTCAAGGGGCGGTGACTACTCACTTGTATAAAGTTATAGAAAGAATTTCCTCTTCTAGTTTCTAAGATCACATCCCTCTCTTAACTTCTTGCGGATCATTTGGACGTACTATAAATATTTAACTTTCACGAAATCACAAGTGCAATACATCAAAATAAATCTTAACTTGTTGTTAATCCAGCCACTGTGTCAGATTTCAAAAAGGCTTTACGGCGAAAGCAAACCATGTGATTATCTGAGGACAGCGCCCAGCACAGAAATGCATAACAAATCATTTTCAACCCGGGAGTTGCGACACGAAAGTCAGAAATAGCGATATAATATATGCCTTACCTTTGAAGATCTTCTGTTGGCACTCCAAAAGGTCCCAGTTACATTACAAATGGTCCTTTTGTTCGATGAAGTCCTTTATATCCATAAAAACTCAGTTTAGCTGGCCTCCTTCAAAATGCATACAAAATGAATCCCAAACGTTACCAATAAACTTATCCAAACAAGTCAATCAACGTTTATAATCAATCCTTTGGTACCCTAATACGCAAATAAATGATAAAAATTTAAGACGGAGAATTGTTATTGTCTTTACCGGAGATAAACTAAAAGAACGCGCTCTCTCGGCCATGCGCTTGGAAACACTACAGCCAAAATGGGAGCCACTTAAAAAAACTACAATTTCTCCCTAATTTTTCCAAAAACCAGCCTGAAACTCTTTCTAAAGACTGTTGACATCTAGTGGAAGCCCTAGGAACTGCAATCGGGGACGACTTCGCCCTATAATAAAAGTGCTAGCCATTGGAATCAGTGGTATGCTGATTTTCTTTTTTTAATGGTTTGTCCTCGGGGTTTCGCCTGCCATTTCAGTTCTGTTATACTCACAGACATAATTTTAACAGTTTTGTTTTCTATCCAAATCTACCAATTATATGCATATCCTAGCTTCTGGGCCTGAGTAGCAGGCAGTTAACTTTGGGCACGCTTTTCATCCGGATGTCAAAATACCGCCCCCTATCCCAAAGAAGTTAACAAAAACACTAATTTTTCATATTTCATACAACGTTGAGGATGGAGACTTCTTACATGTAGTGTATATACTTTTCAAGTTACTATAATTCCTTTATAACTTTTTTTTATGAATTAGTTCTGTTGTGACAGGCAGTCAGTCACCTAGCCATATTTGCTGGCCTGTAGGGATGAGAGTTTTATGAAATGGTAGCAACTCCTCCTTAAGAAGAAGTAATTGGGTTGTGTGTGTCTTTGTCAGTAAAAGCCTTGAACTTAACACTGACTTGTGTGTCACCAACACTAGACACCTGTGCCGGGGTAATTCAACTCTAGGGTCAGATTGTTTCTCATTAATACCAACTTATTCACAGGCCAAAAGTTCTGTGTCGTTCGAGAGGAATCAGTTTGATGAAAGGTGGCTCCCATCATATCCCACTGCCAACGAGCCGGTTAAGTCCTGGTTTAGCCTTTAATGTGCTAATTAGCTGGGATTTAAGTTACCTGTTATACATGCACCAACAAGATGAATGATAGGGCATCTTGAGATGGCCATAAACAATAACTGGTCATGTTGCATAGTTTTCGGAAGGTCTGGAAGTCACCTTTCAGGTCAAAATAGTTATAAATTGCTGAGGTGTACTCACATTTGAGGACACAAGCTCAAGTTCATAGTACAAATATTATGAAAATGTTTTTTTTCCTATTCAATAAAACTGGGGCAATAGGGCTTGCAATGCCTGAAATGCTTTCTAAAAATAATAACAATCAAATTGATTGGGGTCAAACGAGTTTTAATGACTCCAACCTAAGTGTTTCAACCAATCCACAAATTTCTTGTTAACAAACTATAGTTTTGGTAAGTCGGTTCAGACATCTGCTTTGTGCATGACACAGTAATTTTTCCAACAATTGTTTACAGACAGATTATTTCACTTACAATTCACTGTATCACAATACCAGTGGGTCAGAAGTTTATATACACTAAGTTGACTGTGCCTTTAAACAGCTTGGAAAATTCCTGAAAATTATGTCATGGCTTTAGAAGCTTCTGATAGCCTAATTTACATAATTTGAGTCAATTGGAGGTGTACCTGTGGATGTACTTCAAGGTCTACCTTCAAACTCAGTGCCTCTTTGCTTGACATCATGGGGAAATCAAAAGAAATCAGCCAAGATATCAGAATAAAAGTGGACCTCCACAAGTCTGGATTATTCTTGGGAGCAATTTCCTAACACCTGAATGTCCACGTTCATCTGTACAAACAATAGTGCGCAAGTATAAACACCATGGGACCATGCAGCCATCATACCGCTCAGGAAGGAGACGTGTTCTGTCTTCTAGAGATGAACGTACTTTGGTGCAAAAAGTGCAAATCAATCCCAGAACAACAGCAAAGGACCTTGTGAATATTCTGGAGTAAACGGGTACAAAAGTATCTATACGAGTCCTATATCGACATAACCTGAAAGGCCGCTCAGCAAGAAAGAAGCCACTGCTCCATAACTGCCATAAAAAAGCCAGACTACAGTTTGCAACTGCACATGGGGACAAAGATTGTACTTTTTGGAGAAATGTCCTCTGGTCTGATGAATCAAATATAGAACTGTTTGGCCATAATGACCATCGTTATATTTGGAGGAAAAAGGGGGAGGCTTGCAAGCCGAAGAACACCATCCAACCGTGAAGCACGGGGTTGGCAGCATCATGTTGTGGAGGTGCTTTGCTGCAGGAGGGACTGATGCTCTTCACAAAAGATGGCATCATGAGGGAAGAAAAGTATGTGGAGATATTGAAGCAACATCTTAAGACATCAGTCAGGAAGTTAAATCTTGGTCGCAAATGGGTCTTCCAAAAGGACAATGACCCCAAGCATACTTCCAAAGTTGTGGCAAAATGGCTTAAGGACAACAAAGTCAAGGTATTGGAGTGGCCATCACAAAGCTCTGACCTCAATCCTATAGAAAATGTGTGGGCAGAACTGGAAAAGCGTGTGCGAGCAGAGAGGCCTACAAACCTGACAAAGTTACACCAGCTCTGTCAGGAGGAATGGGCCAAAATACACCCAACTTATTGTGGGAATCTTGTGGAAGGCTACCCAAAACATTTGACCCAAGTTAAACAATTTAAAGGCAATGCTACCAAATACTAATTGAGTGTATGTAAACTTCTGACCCACTGGGACTGTGTTGAAATAAATAAAAGCTGAAATAAATCATTGTCTCTACTATTATTCTGACATTTCACATTCTTAAAATAAAGTGGTAATCCTAACTGACCTAAGACAGGGATTTTTTACTAGGATTGAATGTCAGGAATTGCGAAAAAATGAGTTTAAATGTATTTGGCTAAGCTGAATGAAAACTTCCGACTTCAAATGTAGGATCTTAACATCTAATGTATTTTAACTGGACAACTGTGTCGCTCTGTTTTGGCTTTTGCAGATATGCAATGTGATATTGCTGCTTTGTGGCTGTGGACTATTAGCTGTGGCTGGTGCTTAGGAGAGCACTTCTGCTCTGTAAGGACAGCCTGGAGGTGGTTCAAGGTCGAGTTTACCCTGTCTTCCTCCTCAATTGATTTTCAACAACGGACAACTCACCCAAGGAAACAATGCTATAAAATTGAAAATTACTTTTTTTTTCTCCTGAAATATTAGTAGCATTTTCTTGGGGTGTTGATATTTGCTGATATTGACTTGCCAGATAGCCAGTGAACCTTAATGAGGCCTAGGCCCCCTAATGCCACTGCATTCCTCCTCACCTTTGTTTTATGACAGATTTTAGGTTTCAATCTGACCTAAATATAACTGCTGGAGCCAAAACAGGAATTTACTATCTGATCACCTTGTCATCAGTTTTGACCTGAGGAACTGGATGTTTAACCCACTAAACATACATGATATGCTTCAGCGATTTCTGAACCAGTAAGCAGTAATTTGATGTTTACAACCACAACCTCCGAGCAAAGCCTTACTCATTCTCAGCCACAGGTTGTAGGCTAGATTTAGGAGTGAACATCCTTTATGATTTGACACCTGTCTGTCTTAGTGTGTTATGTGCATGGATAGGAAACATCGATATAATTTAAGCTGTTATAGTAAAAGTAGAGTGCGTACCGATGACGGTTGAGATGGGGCCTCTGGATGTAATGACTACCAAGATGTGTTTCACATCATAAAGTGAGTAGCCCAGGAGATGGTGTAACTTTTCAGATGACGAGACAACCTGATCACCTGTGTTATTTTCCAGGGCTTTTTATTGGGTGCTCCTGGTCATGGAGAGCAACGAGAGCAGAGGGACTGTCTGGATGCTAGTATGACTACAACTAGGCCTATAGCTATAACATGGCTCAGAAATTATGCCTTGTCCGGACCCGAAGAAGGCAACTAGGAAAGCTGCCATTACCGTCAATATGCAACGTGCAATCATTGGACAATAAAACTAGACGAGGTACGATCACGAATATCCTACCAACGAGACATCAAAAACTGTAATATCCTATATGTCACGGAATCGCGGCTGAATGACAACATGGATATTCAGCAAGCGGGATACACGCTGCACCAGCAGGATAGAACAGCACACTCTGGTAAGACGAGGGGGGGCGGTCTGTGCATATTTGAAAACAACAGCTGGTGCACAGAATCTAAGGTAGTCTCTAGATTTTGCTTGCCTGAAGTAGACTATATTGTGATAAATTGCAGGCCACACTACTTGCCTAGAGAGTTCTCAGCTATACTTTGTGGCTGTTTATTTACCACCACAGACAGATGCTGGCACTAAGACCGCACTCAGTCAGCTGTATAAGGAAATAAGCAAACAGGAAACCACTCACCCAGAGGCGGCCCTCCTAGTGGCCGGAGACTTTAATGCAGGGAAACTTCAATCAGTTCTACCAAATCTCTATCAACATGTTAAATGTGCAACCAGAGGGAAAAAAATGCTAGATCACCTGTACTCCACACACAGAGACGCGTACAAAGCTCTCCCTCGCCCTCCATTTGGTAAATCCGACCACAACTCTATTCTCCTGATTCCTGCTTACAAGCAAAAATGAAAGCAGGAAGCACCAGTGACTCGGTCTATAAAAAAATGGTCAGATGAAGCAGATGCTAAACTACAGGACTGTTTTGCTATCGCAGACTGGAACATGTTCCGGGATTCTTCCGATGACATTGAGGAATACACCACATCACTCACAGGCTTTATCAATAAGAGCATCGAGGACGTCGTCCCCACAGTGACTGTATGTACATACCCCAACCAGAAGCCATGGATTACAGGCAACATTCGCACTGAGCTAAAGGGTAGAGCTGCCGATTTCAAGGCTTACAAGAAATCCCGCTATGCCCTGCGACGAACCATCAAACAGGCAAAGCATCAATACAGGGCTAAGATTGAATCATACTACACCGGCTCCGACGCTCGTCGGATGTGGCAGGGCTTGCAAACTATTACAGACTACAAAGGGAAGCACAGCCGCGAGCTGCCCAGTGACACGAGCCTACCAGATGAGCTAAATCACTTCTATGCTCGCTTCGAGGCAAGCAACACTGAGGCATGCATGAGAGCATCAGCTGTTCCGGACGACTGTGTAATCACGCTCTCCGTAGCCGACGTGAGTAAGACCTTTAAACAGGTAAACATTCACAAGGCTGCAGAGCCAGATGGATTACCAGGACGTGTGCTCCGGGCATGTGCTGACCAACTGGCAGGTGTCTTCACTGACATTTTCAACATGTCCCTGATTGAGTCTGTAATACCAACATGCTTCAAGCAGACCACCATAGTCCCTGTGCCCAAGAACACAAAGGCAACCTGCCTAAATGACTACAGACCCATAGCACTCATGTCCGTAGCCATGAAGTGCTTTGAAAGGCTGGTAATGGCTCACATCAAAAACATTATCCCAGAAACCCTAGACCCACCCAATTTGCATACCGCCCAAACAGATCCACAGATGATGCAATCTCTATTGCACTCCACACTGCCCTTTCCCACCTGGACAAAAGGAACACCTATGTGAGAATGCTATTCATTGACTACAGCTCAGCGGTCAACACCATAGTACCCTCAAAGCTCATCACTAAGCTAAGGATCCTGGGACTAAACACCTCCCTCTGCAACTGGATCCTGGACTTCCTGACGGGCCGCCCCCAGGTGGTGAGGGTAGGTAGCAACACATCTGCCACGCTGATCCTCAACACTGGAGCTCCCCAGGGGTGTGTGCTCAGTCCCCTCCTGTACTCCCTGTTCACCCACGACTGCATAGCCAGGCACGACTCCAACACCATCATTAAGTTTGCTGACGACACAACAGTGGTAGGCCTGATCACCGACAACGACGAGACAGCCTATAGGGAGGAGGTCAGAGACCTGGCCGGGTGGTGCCAGAATAACAACCTATCCCTCAACGTAACCAAGACTAAGGAGATAATTGTGGACTACAGGAAAAGTAGCACCGAGCATGTCCCCATTCTCATCGACGGGGCTGTAGTGGAGCATGTTGAGAGCTTCAAATTCCTTGGTGTCCACATCAACAACAAATTAGAATGGTCCAAACACACCAAGACAGTCTTGAAGAGGGCACGACAAAGCCTATTCCCCCTCAGGAAACTAAAAAGATTTGGCATGGGTCCTGAGATCCTCAAAATGTTCTACAACTGCAACATCGAGAGCATCCTGACCGGTTGCATCACTGCCTGGTACGGCAATTGCTCGGCCTCCGACCGCAAGTCACTTCAGAGGGTAGTGTGTACGGCTGAGTACATCACTGGGGCAAAGCTGCCTGCCATCCAGGACCTCTACACCAGGCGGTGTCAGAGGAAGACCCTGAAAATTGTCAAAGACCCTAGCCACCCCAGCCATAGACTGTTCTCTCTACTACAGCATGGCAAGCGGTACCGGAGTGCCAAGTCTTGGACAAAAAGGCTTCTCAACAGTTTTTACCCCCAAGCCATAAGACTCCTGAACAGGTAACCAAATGGTTACCCGGACTACTTGCATTGTGTGCCCTCCCCCTGCTACTCTCTGTTTATCTTATATGCATAGTCACTTTAACTATACATTCATGTACATACTACCTCAATTGGCCCGACCAACCAGTGCTCCCACACAATGGCTAACCGGGCTATCTGCATTGTGTCCCACCACCCGCCAACCCCTCTTTTTACGCTACTGCTACTCTCTGTTCATCATATATGCATAGTCACTTTAACCATACCCACATGTACATACTGCATCAATAAGCCTGACTAACCAGTGTCTGTATATAGCCTTCCTACTCTTATTTTCAAATGTCTTTTTACTGTCGTTTTATTTCTTTACTTACCCACACACACACACACACACACACCTTTTTTTCGCACTATTGGTTAGAGCCTGTAAGTAAGCATTTCACTGTAAGACTATTTGGAGCACGTGACAAACTTTGATGTGAAATATTTGGATTCTCACTTTAGCTGGATTACAATATTTTATGAGGCATGAATGTAGCTTTATAGGAACAATTTTGTCCCTTTCGTCCATTAAATTTCAGAATTATACAACTCATACTACCATTCATATTTTATTGCCTGCATATGCTTGATGACTGTATTCAATGCCCTTTTTGGTGTTGGGGGGGTGAAGATTAATTTCACTGCACACATTTCACAGGCCAAACTAAATGGAGAACATCTTTGATGTTTAATAACATGTGAGGTGTCTGTCTACATATAAAGTTATATTTTGTTAAAATGATAGTCAGCCATTTGGTGCATGATCACATATTGGCTGACCACTGTCATTTTTTCCCTTTGAATAAGGGATGTAATTTGGCAAACAATAGTTTAATATCAATCCTGTCCCTCACTATAATTATGCGTTACAACATACACACCCCTCGGGTTCATTGTAGGTTCGTACAGGTTTCCTTGACTTGAGAAAAAGTGTAGCTGGCCTCCTCTGTGTTTTCCTTGATGTGAGGAAGAGCGTGTACCTGACCCATGCTCTCAAGGCTGCTTACGGTGTAATAACATTATCTGATCCAGCAGCTGGCTGCTCTCCTCTCTGGTTCGTCCTCGGCACAGCCAGTTTCATCTCCCTGCCAGTGGGCTGCTGTCCTGGCTTGTGTCATCAACAGGGGTGACAGGGAGAAAAAAAGTATGTGGTTGACTTCTCAACCTCACTGGCGTCTCCATTTTGATGCCACCAGTACAGGAAGTTCAGTACAGGAAGCCTATACATCAAGCACATAAGCTGTACGCTTAAAAAAACACCTGCTCTCACAGGCACATAGCACCCAATCTCTATCCCCACACACACACACACACACACACGTACGTTAGATCCTCAGATCGATTCAGTTATTTCTGATTTATTGTTGTATTTGCAAGTCAATGGCTGGCGAGGTTAAATCCATGCACCTACCTTCCATTAAAGAAACAAATATAAGCTCTTTATTTCATCTGATTAGCGGTTGCATTTCACGTACATGTTTAGAAACGGCTTACAGCAAGATAATATTTCACAACAGCTGATGTGGTTTTTGAATATGTTAAAATGTGATGGACTATATATAGGCCTAGCTATACACAGTGTACAAAACAGACACTGTTGGGAGTGAAAATCCCAGCAGCGCTGCAATTCTTGACACACTCAAACCAGCGCGCCTGGCACCTACTACCATACCCCATTCAAAGGCACTTAAATCTTTTTTCTTGCCCATTCACCCTCTGAATGGCACACATACACAATCCATGTCTCAGCGGTGTCAAGGCTTAAAAAAAAAAATAATCATATTTTAACCTGTCTCCACCCCTTCATCGACACTGATTTGAAGTGGATTTAACAAGTGAAATCAGTATGGGATCATAGTGTTCACCTGGATTCACTTGGTCAGTCTGTCATGGAAAGAGCAAGTGTTCCTACTGTTTTGTACACTCAGTGTATGTGTTGAATGTACAGTAGAGTTTTTTTCCACCCTATTTCTTATTCAAGCCCTGTGTCCTGCCCTTCAGCCTGACCCCCTGAGATCTTTGAAGCCTTAGCGCTCTCCCCTTTCCCACCTTAATTGTTTGCTGTCACCCACCCAGCTTACTGCCAACTCTTTAGCCCATGAACTTCACAATGCCCTTTGCTTCCCCGTTAAAAGTTCACAGCGTTAATCCCAACCTGACATCATTCAAGCCATTCTGTCCAAGGAATCCTTTCTGTCAGTGTTTCCCCGCTATGGGTCCTGCTACAGGTCCAACAGACAGTTGTGATTGGTCTCTGAAGATAGTAAAAACATGGCCGTGGCTTAGCATAGCAGAGAGAGTATTACATAACATTTTGTGTCTCCTTATGTTACGGGGTGAAAACATTTTAGGGCACACAAATCCGAAATAAATGCAATTGTCAAAATAGAATGCTGCTAACCGAAGAGAGTCACCTTACCTTCATACTTAAAACCTAAATCGATGTGGGCATTAACGTGGTTCATCAACAATTATGCATAATACTTGGAGGCACGTTTGGTTCCCAGCTGATTAGTTACACCGTGATACTTTCACAAATCATCTGATCCAGGAAGGAATTTTCCGAATGACTGCCAAGTGACGAAGAGCTGTTGGGCTGTTGCATTGCATGCACTATCACAAGTGCTGTAAAAAAGGTGTTTGCAAGCAGGGACGAACTGGGAGTAAAAAAAATAATTTAAAAAAAGAAGAAAAAAAAAGGCCCTGGACTTTGATCCAGACCGGACCACCAAAACCGGCCTCCGTATACTCCACCACGGCTGCCCTGCTAATGCACGTACACACACACACACACACACACACGATCAGCCCCTAATACAACCACATAGCTGGATCACAACCATTGATCACTATGCAGTACTACTTTAAAAAGGCTGCAGAACACACACAAACGCTGCACATTGTTATAAAACTTCTACAGAACACACTGTATTTGTCATGATTGAACTACCTCGCATCACATGAAGCCTAGAGTGAAAAAGAGACTCAAATATACACAATACTTACTGAGACATAGAACTGTAACTGCTGCTCAGGGTCAGCTGGCTGGCTTTAAGTCATGGGAGTACACCTTCCAAAAAACAATGGTTGAACACCTCTCCAAACATAGAACGTTATAAGGGCACAGGGCGAGACCCAGATGCAGAAACGGGAGGCAGATGGTTCGAGTCTCTGATATTTATTATAATCCAAGGGGCAGGCAAGAGAATGGTCGTGGACAGGCAAAAGATCATAAGCAAGGTCAGAGTCCAGGAGGTACAGAACGGCAGGCAGGCTCGAGGTCAGGGCAGGCAGTATGGTCAGGCAGGTGGGTTCAGAGTCAAGACAGGCAAAGGTCAAAACCAGGAGGACTAGAAAAAGAGAGATAAGAAAACCACATTGGTTGACTTGACAAGACAAAATGGTAACAGAAAACAGGGAACACTGGAAAAAAATACCCAGGGACTAATGGGGAAACGGGTGACACCTGGAGGTGGGTGGAGACAATCACAAAGACAGGTGAAACAGATCAGGGCGTGACCAACGTAACCTATAAGAGAGCAGCACAAGCCATCATGAGTCATGATTCATCTACATCACCTGAAGCCCGAAGTAATAAAGAGATGCTATAATATCCACAATACTCACTGAAACATAGAACTGTCTAACTGCTGCTCAGTGTCAGGTGGCTGTCTCCACGCTGTCAAAGTATTGGATAGCAAAAATGAAAGAAAGAAAAAGAGACATAAGAAATGTAGGAGTAAAATAATGGTAAGTAAGCAAGTTACAGGAAATATGTCGCAACTACCTTGTGGAGGAGCAATTTTCTCAACAGCTTGCTTTTCTCTGCAACTCTATCGATCACCATGTCAGTATCTAGGGCTATTAGGATGTCCTTCTTGGTGGCCATCAGCATGAAGGCCTCTAGGTGTTCTGTGAGAGAGTGCTCCTGAGTCTGCTCTTGATATACTTTAAAGTAGAGAAACTTTGCTCACAAGCTACCTGGGTAACTGAGAGGGTGAGTAAGAACTTGTATCCAAGGCCAAGGATATGATATGCATCAGTCAGCAGGTTGTACCGTGTCTGCATCTGGTAACACAGTGGACATTCTTTGCAGGATGAGCAGCATTTATTCTTCATTTCCACCTCACCTTCATTTCCATCAGGGCCATCCTCCCCTGTCCTGGTCATGTATTTCTCCAATCCTGAACTTTTCGGTCTTTCCCACTGTACAGTGAGGCTCCTCAGCTCACACTGCAAATTGTCAACAGTTCGGCTATCAAATCGTAGAAAACATTTGCTGAGCTCTTGAAGGGCTGTCTCTGGAAGACCATTGGATGTTATTTGGGAGAAGTTTCTAGGGTCCAGAAGGGCTAGATCAGCATATAGAGTACCATGAGACAGTATCCATAGGCGCTTTCTATTTGTGACTGTATCCATAATTTGATTGTGGCCTTTATAGGCACTCTCTGCCTCTGTCAAACCTTCATCTTGAGCCACATCTCCAGACATGATTTCCTTTTTTCTGGCCTGTTTCTGTGGCAGTGGCTTCCACCTCTTCCAGCTCTGTGTCCTCATCCTGTTCTTTTGATCTTCTTATTTGCAAACTGAACAAATGTGTCTATAACTGCCTTAATGGTGTCAGTCTCTTGACATGCCTTTTCAGGGTTTCCTGTGTAGCCACAACCATTCGATGGGCAGACATGATGTCCAACCCACTTGTCTGCAGATATTTGGACAGTGGTGACGTGTTCTCAAATATCTGAAGAAATATTTGAGCTGTCGGTATCGTCTCATACCAGAGAAGAGCCTCAATAAATCCTCTTGCCTTCACCCAAACAGTTGTCTTCATGTTGGCCTGTCCTTGTATGGCTGATGGTGTGAGGAGTACTTCAACATAGAGACCCTGGTCTGGTTTTCCAAAGGATCAAAAGACCTTCTTCAAAACACTATCCTTAGCCCACCAGCGTGTTTCTCCGATTGGAGATAGGTGTCTGTGTCACGTGTCCTGGCTCTTCTTCTCCCAAACATCCATCCTTTGGTAGCATTCACGGAGTAACACAGCAATGTCTTTCAAGCAGATGTCATACTTTCCCAGCAGTAATATCATCTCCAAAAAATGACTGTGATCGATACTGGTGTCTTCTAATGTATACGCAGCCTCAGACGGCATCCCCTTGTAACTGCCAATGACTTTCACTATGTCTACGACATGTTCCAACACCTGCCTTCTCCTGCATACCTGCTCTCTGTGGGCAGACACCTGACTGCCACTGAGCAGACTTTGAATGTCTGCTTTGGAGGACCTTAAAAAGTATGCCTCAGCACTACTTCGGTGCATGTTGCTCTTCTCATTCTCTTCTACCCTTTGGTGAACATGTTTCCAATCCGTCATTCCACTCATAAAAATACTGCTGTCAGACTTCGCAAATGCCATACAAATTGAACACATGGCTTTCTTTGTATGACAGCCATTTCCGATTGGTGCCGTCTTTAAAACAGAAAACCCTCTGTACCACAGTTTTTTATTTATTTTGTATTTATTCCTGCATAGGGTGGAAACAATTTTGTTGTTTTTAGGTCATCTGACTTGGGTCTCTTGAAATAATCAAAAGTTTGTCTGGCATCCTGGCCTTCCCTGACTCCTCTCTTCCACTGAAACTGGACTGGGCCTGTCATCAACATCAATGCTCACATCCACTGAAACTGGACTGGACCTACCATCAACTTGGATATGAATAAAATAATATATAAAGGCCCAATTTTGGAGAACTACAAAAACACAGCAGCAGCCCCACTATTTCATATCAAGTGAATGAATGACAACACAACACGTTTTTTTGTGTCTTTACTCACCGTTCACACCGGACTGTTGGCATGATGTTGAGTTTCAATGCGTTGTCTAGTAAGAGGCGAAGTGGTAGGAACCGTGGTGATGAGGATCATAGCTAGCAAATCACTGTAGCCATATTCTCCCGCACAAAATATGAATTTGAGAGGGAAAGGACTTCATTGGTTTTACAATATGTATACTATTTGCCACCAATGGCTGTATAGACATGAAATAAAATTCGCTAATCAACGTTTGTATATGTCTAATAAAATTTAGCATTTAGAACGACAAGGCAAAAGCAATCAGAATCAAATGAAAATGCTAAAATGTATACAACATCAAGTGATTGCCATTTCCCACAAAATCCCCACAGGATGGTGACATCTAGGCATTCAGAGCTTTGTTAGGTGTCAAATTTGAGTTTTTCCGCTAGCCGGTTTGAACACTGGGGGGGTTCGCCTGCATGTATAATGCAGGCGGACCACCGGCCCAGAGATTGACCAGCCCACCTGGAATTCTCCTGGTGCTCCCAGTGGCCAGTCCGTTACTGTTTGTGAGGAATGTCCAGAATATTTTGGTGTCTCATTCATTATGCCAGTGAAGACGGTTGTGCCTAGATCCACATTGGATCTATTATCCCTAGTGAATTGAGGTTGATCATCTGTTGTATGCTTAATTTACAGCATGGCCTCGTTAGATATAACAGAAAGCACCCAGGTAATATGTTCTTGTGCCTCGGATTGGACACCGATTCTACTGTGCGCATGTGTATAGGATAGACTATTGCACAACACCCAACGCTATTCCTATTACTTATTCTGGATATAATGACAAATGACATAGCATAGGCTTATTCACATTATGATCTGGTAATGAAATAATTTGACATACATTTTGTTTTCCATGTTACACCTGCAATTTTAAACAATACAAGGGGCCTGAATTAGCCTACTTGAACTTAAATGTGGAGCTCAGAAATGCAAGTACTGGAATAGACCTACCTTGAAACTAAATTTGGTGCTTGAAAAGTCCTTGTAATTATTGTAGCCAATTTATACGTTTTCCTGCTCCCTTATTGTCCATGATTTCATAAAAAAAAAACAAGTTTTGTAAGAGATGTGGCCACTTTCGTTTGTTTACCGCTGCTTCAATTGAAGGGTGTTGCGCTACTCTGTTGCGGTGAAACCACATGCGGTTATTATGAGGACGACAACATCTAATGTTGGCTTCAAATTGGTGTGATGCACACAATGTATGGTCACATTTGTGTTTTTGTTTAGTTTCTTTGGTCATATTTGTGTTCATGTATTGGGGAAGAATGCTTTTACTGAAATGTTAATGATACCACTATTCATGGCTTTATGTGTATCTGCGTTGCCCATATAGGCTACACAGTTGTATCAAGTTGGTTGGATGTCGTTTGGGTAGTGGAACATTCACACGGTAAATTGTTGAGCGTGAAAAACCCAGTAGCTTTGCAGTTGACACAAACTGGTGCGCCTGGCATTTACTACCATGTCCCGTTCAAAGGCACTTAAATCTTTTGTCTTGCCCATACACCCTCTGAATGGCACACAAACACAATCCATGTCTCAATTGTCTCAGGGCTTAAAAATAATGTTTTAACCTGTCTCCTCCCTTTCATATACACTGATTTTGAAGTGGATTTAACAAATTACACCAATAAGGGATCATAGGTGCGGCAGGTAGCCTAGTGGTTAGAGTGTTGGACTAGTAACCGAAAGGTTGCTAGATCGAATCCCTGAGCTCACAAGGGAAAAAATCTGTCGTTCTGCCCCTGAACAAGGCCGTTAATCCACTGTTCCTCGGCCATCATTGAAAATAAGAATGTGTTCTTAACTAACTTGCCTAGTTAAATAAAGATGATTTAAAAAAATAAAAATATCTCCCACCTGGAATCATCTGGTCAATTTATATGATGGAAAGAGCAGGTGTTATAAATGTTTTCAGTATTAGGGATGCACAAAATTTTATATACTCAGTATTGATTTATTTGAATCTCTTTTCGTCCCCATTTGGACTAATCTTCCAAGAGTCCTTAAACATTAAAATACAATTTAGAACACGCTCCTAGCTCCATTCGAACAACTGACTCAAGAAATAAGCTCATCAACTGCGTCTGTAGCAGACGTGATACCCTATGTAATGGCATTGAAATGCCGTCTCAAAAAACTGCCGACAAAGACCTGGGGTTAACTTGCAAAAGTACTCTACAAGAGGCTGTGAACAAGCGATTTGGTGGCATTCTCTCTGAGCCTCTTTACTGTGTCGCCACTATGCTCGATGCTAGGTACAAAGACCGCTACTTCGATGCAGACAAGAAACGGGGTTTACATTATATGTTAGACACAGCTGGACAAGATGGAAACGGACACAGTGATAGTGCACACTGAGGAAGGAAGAGAGGCCTCGGACAGACAGAGCTGACACTTCACTGCCTGACATGTATGGATGAAATCCTGGTTGAGACTGAACAAATTAAAACAATGAAACAGCACAGCAATAAGTGAAAGAAATAAGTTTTGATTATATTGGTAATGGGGACATAGGTAAATGCCAACAAAGCTTTTTGGTGTGTGTTTGTACTAGAATGCTTAAAAAAGGCCTCTAAAATGTTTAGTATCGGTATCAGCCCCAAATGTAATATCGGTGCATCCCTATTCAGTATATTGTCCTAGGCCTATGGGTCAACTTGCATATATTCACTTTTATTCTTCTAAGTATACATGTGGAACTGCATGAAAATCCTATTTATTTTGTTTCTAACCATTTTGAAATTTCGATCCCAATGTCACAAATTGGCCCCATTTATTTATAGATAGCCCCATACACACACACACACAACTATTTCCCAATCTGTTTGTTGGATAACGGTAAACACCTTTTGTAACAAAGTTGGCATAATCTGTACACCGCTTGTATAACATTACTACCACCGTGATTGGATTGAGCAAGGACAGGTGTACTGCCGTCTAGTATTTAGATCGGGCACCATATGCAACTTACACATTAGGGACCACATGGACAAGCCATACGTGCATCCCAAGCCCCCACCTGTGGAAATATGCCAAAACATGACATGTCAATTCAATGGAAAATGGATAGGAAAGTTCATAGCTGCTGATATATTATCTACCTGTCCAGAGTTTGTCCAGAGTTACACCACATTTTTACTGGATGATTTTGATCAATTAATATGAATTTTCTTCTAAGCTAAGCAGCAATAGTTTTATATAGATTATAGAAAGAACTGGACATACAAGAAGAATCACTCTTCAAGGACGTTGTCATGAGGCTAGAAATGCCAAAGACAGCTCTTTAGACTGATTTTAGTATATTGATACCTAATTCCAATCCAGAAAAAGCAATCCTAAAGTTCATTCAAAAGTGGTCCATCAGTCTGTTAAACATTGGCCATCATGATAGACATTATTGGTTTGAGTCTTGTTTTAGCTCAATAGCAAGCAACGTCTAAGGACATGTACCCTCTGATGAACAGCTGAAATACGTATGGCGTTAGAAAACACCTTAGTCATTCATCAGTCAGAGCTCATCAGTGATACGGATGGGTAAGCTAAGCCTTCCCGTTTTATCATCCAGCATCATAGCACATCATTAAGCCTTGAGTTTGACCTCGGCCGCTGCTATCAGAGAATACGGCACCTTGTTTCCCTAGACGCGTGTCTATCTGGATGACATATTTATGGAGAGGATTTGCTACAGTATGTGCTATGTACAGTAGTGGTTGTTACAGTATCTCTGACAAACCTCAAGTATGGACATAGAGGTTGTCCTTTAATTAATGTTAGAGGTCACAGGAAAACAGTTCTAAGGCCAGGCCAGTCAACTGAGATAAAAGCAGTTGATTAAACAGTTGATTATGTTTGAGCTTTTCCATGGCAACGGATTTATGCTGACTCTTTAAAATGTATACCGAACAAAAACGTTGATTTCAATATTTAATAAAACTTAGAACTCTATGCACAAGGACTACTTTTTACAATTTTCACAGATTTTTTACAAAAACACAATTACTGGAAGAACTGTGCAGATAGCAAACAGAATAAAAATGAAGGAGATTTTACCATAATTCTGTTACCAAACTTTGCATCTGCACAGTTTTTCCAGTATTTTTTTTAAAATATTTTTTATTTTACTCTGTAAATTGTTCAAGGTAGTCATGGTGCATAGAGTTGTCTGGTTTGTAAAACTTTTTAAATCAATGGTTTTTGTTTGGAATACATTTTAAAGTGAAAAATCTGTCTTTCAGCATGATTCCATTATCGTGGAATTGCCCTTTATGCTCTCTAATGACACATCAACAGTAGGCCTATACACTGAGTATACAAAACATTACCAACACCTGCAATTTCCATGACGTAGACTGACCATGTGAATCCAGGTAAAAGCTATGATCCCTTATTGATGTCACTTGTTTTAAATCCACATAAATCAGTGTAGAAGAAGGGGAGGAGACAGGTTAAAGAAGGATTTTTAAGCATTGAGACATGAATTGTGTATGTGTGCTATTCAGAGGGTGAATGGGTAAGACAAAAGATTTAAGTGCCTTTTGAATGGGGTATGGTAGTAGCTACCAGGCGCACCAGTTTCTCTCAAGAACTGCAACGCTGCTGGGTTTTTCATGCTCAACAGATTCTGTGAGAAGTATTGGAGTCTACATGGGCCAAAATCCCTGAGGTACGCTTTCGACACCTTGTAGATTCCGTGCCCCGACGAATTGAGGCTGTTCTGAGGGCTAAAGTGGTGGGTGCAAGTGAAACTCAATATTAGGTGTTCCTAATGTTTGGTATACTCTGTGTAGGTTGTTAGATATCTCAAGAAGTCAAAGGCTTTACACTCAAACTTAATGCTAAATACTGTCTTCTAAGACCTCTTGCAACACTGAAAAGTATAAAGGTAGTGAAGATGGTGGCATGATAGTACTTTTGAAAGTGTACATTACATTTTGGGTGGGCAATGCCAACCCCCCCCCCCCCCCATGGTCCTATTCTGTTTATGTCCTAGGCCGGGTGAGTGGGACTTCCGTTAAACTGATACCAGATCAGTATTATCCCCAGAATTCCATATTCCTGCAGAAAAAACACAAAGTTAAATGAATCAATTATGTCCAGAAAGTTCCTCCTGGCCTACCCTGCTGTCATCGCTCATAATTTACAGCCTCTCCTCTCCATCCTTTCTCTAATTCACATGGTAGAAATAGCCAGCTCTTACATACTTACTCTGCCTTTCTCTTCACCATGGAGCCATACATTGATTGGGTTTTGAGGAGGAATAGGGCCCATTACAGTGTTGTCATATGATTAGATGAAACACTGTCTTCATATGATCTTTTAATGAGTACTTAATAAAGATGAGCCAGGGCTTGGGGAGGATGGCCCATGTCATAAGGATAGGATCTTCTTACTGTGGGCCTCTAAAGGGAGTTTTTTTGGGGGGGAAGTCGGTGTGTACGAACTGAGGCAATGATTTCTGTGTTAGCCCACCAATTGGGCTTGAGTCTGCCTTTTTTGGCATCAGGTTCCCTCCCCTCTCTCTACCAAGACTTTGCTCTCTTCACAAGGGCCTGAGTCAAAGACCTGTCAATCCCAACCACTATAAACATAAGGGAAACCTAAAGAAGAAGAGGATACATTTTCAAAAGCAAGGACACTTCACCTTTGTATGATCTCTCTCATGAGAGTGTGTGTAACTCAGGCTTTTGTAACTGTATCTTCACTGATATCCCTACTGGCACTGACCACTTGTGGAACAGCATTTTGCACTGAATGTGGTGCCTGAAACATTTCTTAAAGTGTCATGTACCTCGTATAAACATTGCTACTGTGCGGTGCCTTTTCTGTCCCCAGGAAATATTGCTTCTTATTTAGAGTAAAATGTGGATTCCAAAAGACTTTAAATTTAAGGTGAGGTGTCCTTTACCTTAACACAAAAATATGGATCTTTAAAAGGGAATTTTATGCATTTTGAACACTTTCTTTTCAGTGTATGTAGGCGTTTTTGGAGTTATTCATCAACTTCCACAAGAAATATTAGCCGTAAGATACAAAATTTAAAATCTTTCTTCATTGATTTTAGTCCTAGATAAATTCTCTCAATGTTTTTTTCATGATTATTGTCTTTTATTATTATGAAGATTTTCTGTGCGTGCCTAATATCACTTTCCACCCTGTTAGTTTGTTAAAATTCTCCATTTAAGAAATCAACCCCTTCCTACAATGACACCACATTCAGGAAGTGTCATAATTTCTTTGGTGGAAAAACAATGGTGCAAAGTTAAAACTGAGTGTTTTTATATTAATTTAGCAATTTTTTTCAGGTGGATATTCTGTATGTCCCACTCATTTCTGCCCTGTTAGGATAAATTACAGAGAATTATCATTTTAAAATGTAAAAATGTGTTTGATAGAGAAGTTAAAATCCTGTCCAAGCGTTCATTATGTTAGCTCAGTCTTGTTCACTCACAGAGCTATGGCTAATTTAGGCTCCAAATTTCCACCCTGTTAGGTACCACCCACTGGCGTAACGCAGTTTCTCTGGTCCCCTGCAACGTTGGAATTCACTGTCCATGGTGCTGAAATTGTGGCATGTCTATGCGGCTGCATGCCTATCGACTCAATAATAGGCTTTGCGTTGCAAGGGCTTTGCATTAGCTAATGGATTTTTTTTATTGGTAGGCCTATTTGGTTGTCTTTTTCTCATGTTAAGCCTAACATTTCAGGAAGCTATACACGGTGTCGCAATGCTGCCATTTTTAGACAGCTGGCGGGTGGCAATAATGTAATTACTCGTTCAGTAATTAAAGTTACATTCAAACATTGCAGATTGAAAAATAAATGTTAAATGCAACAGAACACTAATCAGCTACCATTTTTTATATACAACTGTCCTGTATAGGCTACCTGAACCTGCATGACATGAGCCATCCTGTAACGGCTGTTGAATGGAGTAGACCAAGGCGCAGAGTGGTGAGTGCTCATCATTTAATATATATATTCTGAGAACACAATAAACAAAGAGAAAACGACAGCCAAACAGTTCTGTCAGGTCTACTAAACAGAAATTAGCCACCCACAAAACCCAAAGGAAAACAGGCTACGTAAGTGTGGCCCCCAATCAGCGACAACGATGTACAGCTGTCCCTGATTGCGAGCCATACCAGGCCAAAACAAAGAAATACCAAACATAGAAAAAAGGACATAGAATGTAACCCCAAAACACACAGAAAAACACGCCCTGACCAAACTACAATAACAAATAACCCCTTTTACTGGTCAGGACGTGACACATCCTCACACACTCTCCCAGATTGGATAGAAAGTTGTGTGTAAAACCTGTCTATTAATGCGAAATAATACAGCCAGTCCACCCTCAAAACTCTAGGTTACTAGGGATCGTTTCGTTATGCTGTGTACTGTCTATAGCTATATACCATATTTAGCCGCTTTTTACAAACGTTTTATAAAAATGACACTTTAAATAGAAAAGTAGTAGTCTTTCCTGCAACATTGTACATTATACTATATGTCCATTGCACTGCACACAATTTAAACTTAGTCTTGAATGATGCATGCCAAGATATACCAGTATGAATGAAATGGCAAACAGCTTTTTTTTGTTCATGCCCTCAAACTGTTGTCTGCTAAAGATGCTAATCTGTTTGTGTCTGCCAATTTATTGGCTGCTGGCAACTAAAGAGAATGAGAGGCTCAATTGAAAATGTTACTGAACTGCTGTATTTGAAGCACAACTCCCTTCTTCCCAGTTTCCCTGATGTTGCTACGGCAATCAAGATGTTTTTACCATCCCTGTAACTGTCGATTCTGCTAAAACTCATAAGCAAGTACTTAAGAAGCATTAAGCTCTTGGTCTGATATGAATTTTGAACACCTGAGTAAGCGCCATTCATTACACTAGCGCCATCGTAGCCTTGACCACTGCATTTGTTCACTGATATCCCCTTATACTTTTGTCATGACTGGGTCAGATCAGAATGGGTTAGATCAGACTGGTGGGGGGGTGTTAGTAACCAGGCTGCTCTCTTTCCCACAGAGAGGAGAGGGGGAGCTGCTGGATGGTCACCGTTCACACCCTGCTGTAAATCTCTAGAGGGGGAAACTTTCTCTTTTCACTCTCGTATTGGCTAAAGCAGTGGTCGCCAACCAGTCGATCGCGATTGATCTCAAGGCATTCCTAGTTGATCACCAAATATTTCTGTAGAAAAGCCAACGAACGATAAAGGCTGGTGCTCCTTTTTTTAAATCGTGTTGAACTGTTGCCATTAGGTGCACTTGATTCAAATGTCCTGCACAACGGGTAAGCAAAGTGTTCCCATGAGTCAAACTCTGCGGTGGACCCGGAAAATCTGTGACTAAATCGAGTGCACCTACTGTGCTGCCCAATCAGATAGCTCAAATCACCGTGGCTACAGAGCTTCCATGACCCTGGCCACTGCCAGGTTTAATAGGCTACAAGCCTATGTAAGATTTAATAACTTTTAAAACCATGACCACAGGGAGACTGTCAATGAATACAACGAAGAGCTGCTGTTTTAATGAGTGAGTTTAAGTTTATATTCAGCACTGTCACTGTTTTTATTCAACACTATTACAAAACGTGCTTCTCCGTACTTCCGCTCAGGCCACAGCTGCAATGAATGAGTAGCCAAGTATCGATAGCCCTGCGTTTTATTGTTATTAGCAGCTCGTCATGTCGATTTTAATATTAAGGAATATTTAACTTTCTCTGGTCATAACATGAATTTGTGCATGAGGCAGATGCGGTGCGACTCGAGTTTCGCCATCAGGTGGAAGACTGTCCCCTCTCTCTGATCAGTCTCACCGGAGGAAAGGAAGGAGAGAGCAGGGAACGTGAGAGGCAGTTGGGAAAATGTTTTTGAACAGTCATCCAATTCTGAATTCCAAGTTGGAAACTCGGGCATCTTTCTAGAGCTCTGACTTTTCGACCTGAAGATCACTGACCTCGTGATTTGACCTCGTGTACCATCAGTCCATTAAAATAAAAAAGCAATTAATTTCCATTCATGCTCCACAGTGCCTCACAAGTGCTAAACCAACTGATCTATTTTGTTATCAAAGCTCGAGATTTGAAATATAATATGGTCTGATTAACAATATTGGCAGGCAATCATATAGCCAATATCCAGGGATAATGTATTAGGCCAACTGCCCAAACCTCATTCCTACAAAACTGGTTTGTATCAGGTTAATGTAAAAAAAAAAAAAAAAATCTGAGCAGTAGGTCTCAGCTTGCTTTTTGACTGCGAAAGTGATCTTGACTCAGAAAAGGTTGGTGACCACTGGGCTAAAGAAATGTATTTTGTCTTCAGAGACTGTTGCACACCCAAAACTCTAATGCCCAAAAAGTGAATAATGGAACAATAATTCTAACAAAGAATTTGGGGAATGGTCAGTGGGTAGATGTAGAAAACTAATGTCATTGTTTTTCATTTTGTGATGTCATTAAAAACTGTATGAACGAAATCCTGTAATTTGGCAAGGATAATCCCTTTGTCAAATTTCCATCCAGTAAGTTGTCTGTGTGATATGAACATTTATTAAAGTATTTTTGTTAAGATAGGAATGAGATTTTAGGAGTCATAAGAGAACTTCTAATCATATCCTTTTCACATTATATAGCCTCACCCTGAGTGAGGTCAGAAGAGCATGTCAGTATGATGGAACTGTCCTTTTCGACCAGAGTGCTTAAAGTGATTGGCTCCGACAGAGAAACAGCGAACAGCATTAACACATAAATACATTAATGATTAATACAGGTATATGATTAATGTGAGGACAGTCCTAGAATGTATCGCTGATAAGTGACTGTCGTTTTTCTCTCTCTCTCCTCCCCACCCCTCTTCATTTGTTGTGTATAAGCTGCCATATTTTGTCAGTCCACTAGGGACCTTTCTTCTCATGTATTGTGTGTATGTTATCCTGTTTTCTTTTTAATTAGCTAGTAAATAAATAAACCAATTGCTGGGGTACTGAATCATGAGTAAGGTTTTTTTTCCTGATGCATGAGGTTACGACGTTCAGAGTTAGGATATGATTAGAGGTAATGCTTAATAAGATATATATATATCTCGTAGAGTTTAATTCGTGAGATGGTGACTCTTTAAACAAACTCTTCTGTGGTGCCCCAAATTCCTAATGAGTTAGTTGTTACATGATTAATTTAATCGGGTAACAACTAAACATAGTTAATGGATTAAATAAATAACAGTTATCAGATTAATGAAAGTAAAGTTACGACACTTTTATTAATTTTATTTGTTATTTTTCACTTTTTCTGTCACATTCCTGAAGCCCAAGAAACAAACACTCAGCTTCCCAGAACATATGGAAATTAAAAAGGTTTATGAATTACTTTTTGGAGGGTTACTGTCAATATGTTTTATTAAATAAAAAGAATAGACATTGATGACAGGCTCATGGGGTGTCCGGTAAACCAGTGGTTCCACCCTGTTAGAATTATGTACCTAACAGTTTGGAAAATGTATCTAAAAAAAGTGCCCGAGCTTGACCAATATGTTTTTCTGACTGTCAAACGTCCTTTTTCTGATAGAATACAAAAACATCCCCAAAAGTTATGAGGTCCAAAAGTAACCGCATTGTAGGAATGACCCAAACTCCTTTGACATTGACATACATGATCATGGGAAAATATGCATAATGTACCCCTCTATGCGTCACACAAATTTGTCTTCAATAGTTCGTTATGCAGACACCTTGCATTATGTGGAGAATCTTTCTTGCCTGCATTTAGCTGATCTAGGGTGTAATCATTAGTCCAACAGTTGCAAACAAGAGAATCTATTGGACAAATTCAGATATGTTTATTCCCGTTTTGTTTGCTTCCGTTTAAGAAACATTTTTCACCAGAATCGACGGAATGCATACACTCCTGATCACACGAAAACTCAGTTCACTTTCATAGTAGCCACATACGAACACCATTATACCTTTGATTGTTGGATAATTCCTTCTCACATCTACACGCTCTCCTCCTCTCACCATTTCCCTTTGCTTGTGGACTTCAGTGCACAACACATCAACTGTCTGTGACCAGGCAAAAAGCCTTTCCAAGCCAAACCTTATCATAACCTCTAACCGCTACACACAGCCTAAATCATTGTCACCATAAAAGCTAACGTCAAGTCAGCATAGCTACTAAAACTAACGCGTTTAGTAAACCTGCTACAATCATGCAGTAAAGTGTTAACAAGTAGTTTAGCAGTTACACCGGCAGTCCCCAGTGGCAATAAATTAATAAAATCAAAAGCTTACCTCGACTTGGAAGAGTCCCAGTGTTGGATAGTCATAGCCAGCTAGGTAACATAGCATCCCTCTCTGTTTGAGCCGGTTGTCTGAGTAGGCTAAACTAGCTAGCTGCATTCGTTAGCTAAGGAAAATGAAAGTGAAAAAAATATGAACTACAGCTAGCTCTCTCTCTCATTCTCTGTTGCTTGTCCTTCATTTTTTTAATGAATTTGTTCAAAACTGTTCAATTATTGTCTTTTCTCTCTTTGAGTCAACTACTCAACACATGCTATGCACTGCAGTGCTAGCTAGCTGTAGCTATGCTTTCAGTACTAGATTCATTCTCTGATCCTTTGATTGGGTGGACATGTTAGTTCATGCTGCAAAAGCTCTGATAGGTTGGAGTACGTCATACGAAAGGTTTCATAATTACTGTGTAAGTCTATGGAAGGGGGTGAGAACCACGAGCCTCCTAGGTTTAGTATTGAAGTCAATGTGCCCAGAAGAGGGCGGAAACTAGCTGTCCTGCGGCTACACCATGGTGCTAGCCTACAGAGTGCTGTTGAGGCTACTGTTGACCTTCACTGCAAAACAGTGTTTTAAGCAATTATTTGGTGACATGAATATATTAAGTAACGGTTTATCTAAAAAGCATGTCTTTTTTTTTTAAAGAAATTCACTGAGTAGGAAGGTCCTCCTCTGAGGAGCCTCCACTGGTCCCTATCCCATTGAAGTTGAAATGTAAAATGGTTGATGTAAGGCTAAGGTAAGAAAAGGGTTATGGTTAAGATTAGGGTTAGGGTAGGGACGTCTCAAGAATCCCAGATAGCACTGACCCATTCGTTACACCACTCTTTCCCCATGACGCCAATCACACTATGCAATATTTCCCAAACACAAACATCCCTATGCCAATGACACTATGCGAGTGAAACATTTTAAATAACACTGCATGTGAGACATTTAAAACACCATTATGCATGTGAGACATTTAGCCCCTGTAAGTGTGAATCGATCATTCTGCCCAAGAAGGCGGCATTGTAAGCAGTCAAATACCGAATGTGTTTCTTATGCATCCTCAGTGTGTTGGTTGTGTGCTGTTTCTTAAATATTTGTTACCACTGGATGTGTGTGACATATTGTTCGTAAGTGTTACAAAATAGATAACACAGAAGATTTTACCATAGGTTAAAAGTGAGAGGATAGTTGTATTGTCTTTCATGTTCTTATTGTGTGTCATTCATGTTGACTTCTATAGTTACTAACCTACACCCTAAATGTTTTTAATTGCATCTGACGTAACACTAACAAGACAGATGATGACACTTGTGCATTGTTTTGTTTCCCATTTGCCAGTCCAAATGTCCACTTCCTGCCATCCCCACACACACCTCTCCACCAAAACATAATACACACATCCACCCACTCCTCTCTCTAGACCCTGTGTGTTTCCCTAAATAAAAATGGGCACACTCCTGTGGAGTGAGAGGCTCTGTTTTATCCATGAGTCTTGTCATGCCCTTTTTATAGGAAACTAATCTCAACGTCCAGCAACAAATAGAGTACAGGGATTGATCCGTGGAGATAGATTTTCAGCCTACAGCTGAACGCCCCTCTCTCACAGCTCCACTGGGTTTCCTTGTTAAGTAAATCCACAGGAAGACAATGTGTCCTTGCTGCTGATGGTCGCCTTAGCATGGCTTGATGGCTGTGTGTATTGTTAAGGTGGGCTTGGCTCTAGTCTGATCTTCCTTTCTGTTTACCTCTGTGTGCCTCCAGAGCGAGTACGGCCCAGCATGGCAGCCCCTGGCAGCTCCAGCGGACTAGAGGTTCTCCTGTCTAAGCTGCAGGTAGGAATGCACAGGGTCTGGGACAAGGACTGTATGTGTGGCTGTGCCTGTGCTGTGTGACTGTGTCTCTGTTTATTCAGGTTCCCTGATAAGGCAGACTAAAGTGGAATGCTCCAAATAAAAGTAGGCAGGGATGCTGCTGACTAATGGGACTGGGACGCTAGGCTAGCAACAGGCACTTCCTAAGTATCGCTGAAAGAGGAAGATAAATGGTGATAACAAGTATTCTGGAAACATGTTTACAACTTTCACTTGCCAACCAGCTACTGTTCGACAAATCAGCACAGGGCATAGATCACTCTAGTATTACTTGGACAGCTAGTGTAATTGCTATAATTGCTTTTGGAAATTGAATTGTCTAGTTTAAGTCCAATGGCTCTATTGAACAAGGACAACCATATCGTAATTATTTAAAGAAGCAATAGGATTTTAAGCAAAAGCCTACAACTATTTTAGCACCGTTTCGCACTGCTCTGAGACAAGCATGGGGATTGTATTGTTGGGTATTGTTTACACTAGAATTAGAAAATTTAGGGTGCTGAAATGTTATGCTCTTAGTATAACCTTTATTTAACTAGGCAAGTCAGCTAAGAACAAATTATTATTTACAAGGACAGCCTAGTCCTTCCTCCCCATTGGGGATCTGATCCCCGGTCTCCCAAGTGCCGTGCCTGCAGGGCACAGGGATTCTTTCACTAAATAGCCAGGTACTGTACTGCCGACGTCACGTTGTACAGCACCATATTTTCCGTTCCATCCTAACGGAAACCCAGAGGGTTTTTCATTTTTCTTGGAATAGAAACACCATAATATTAATCAAATTAATTACGCAAGTACCAGTCAAAAGTTTGGACACAGCTACTCATTCCAGGATTTTTCTTTATTTTTGCTAATTTCTAAATTGTAGAATAATAGTGAAGACATCACAACTATGAAAAAACACATGGAATCAGTTAAGAACAAATTGTTATTTACAAGGACATCCTAACTCCTTCCTCCCCGTCGTGGAATTGAACCCCGGTCTCCCGGGTGCCTGCATTCTCTAGTACAGACATGGCCTGCTCTCCCTTATGTAATGAATTAGGCACTTTACCATGTTTACTACAGTATGTATTATAGGCTATGTTTACTTGTCATACTGCACAGTAGCCTAATAAACAAATGCAGGTGGCTTACATATTCAAAATGCTTTTTTTTATCCAAATGTAAAAGTATATACTGTAGAGTACTGTATTTCTTCATCAGCATCTTTTTGCTTTCGTTAATAAAATAATGATAAAAATAGTCTTTCAAAATGCAGATGTTGTTTCGTTATGGATCCATAACGAATTACTATGGGACTAAATATCACTGATTTACAGAAATATTGGAACAAAGTTGTCTAATGAAGGCAAATCATTTAGAATCCTCCAATCCTCTTATGCTGTACCCTACTCCCAACCGCCACGTTATACATCGCCATATGTTTTTCATTCCATCCTAATGGAAACCCTGAGGGTTTCGTTTTTGGGTTTTTCTCAGAATAGAAACATCATAATAATCAAGTGAATTAAGCCAACTTTCTTAAAATCAATCCCATATACTATGTTATTACAAAAAAGGTTTTAAATTCTCTAGTAATGCCAATATGGAAGACTGTCAAATGCTTCTCAAAGATGCCCTCTGGTTGTCAAACTAGCACTAACGTGCCACAGAATGCTGCAGCAGCAACCAAGAGAATGAACTAAAGAGAAAAAAGGAAAAGACAGAAGAAAACAGCAAACAACAATGCAAAACAAATACAAATAATAATACATTTAAAACAAAGTACATCAAGGACAACTGAAATCATAACAGTAATACCTACTTTAAATGTTTGTGTGCATGTCTGGCACTATTACATGTATGTGTGTGTTCTTGTATGTGTTTATTTGAATGAGAGTGTCTGTATACGCATGTGTACAAACACCTGCATGGCATCAGCCTCAGGCAAACCGGCATTAGTTGTAAAAACACTGCCACTTAGTGTCATTGAAATATACTTTTATTATGTTTTATTTTGACATTTTTTCTTTATCTTTTGACCATCATTCTCTCTCTCAAACAGCAACTCCACTCCCACTTGTCTCCAATTCCACATACCAACCCTCAGCTTCCCTCAGTCCATCCCGTCTATCTCTGCTGGCCACCCACTTCGTGTTTCTATGCAACACATATCTTTCAACTATGCTATGATGTTTTACGTACAATTTCAATCTATCTAATCAAATAGAATCTACAGATTGCGTGTTGAAGATAAATATTTTACTAAGAATATTAGTATATTAGTAATTGACTGACCCGGTCTCTCCAGATCTTGTAACAGTACTATTTCTAGGGTCAATTTTAGATCAATGCTATGCATTTTCAGCCATTCCTGAATCTGACACCAGAAACAGGCTATCTGAGGGCAATACCAAAATAAATGGTCTATTGAGTCTGTATCCTCACAACAAAATCTGCAGAACTTCAATGATTTTATGCCCCAAATATTCAACATTTTGTTGATGGCAAGACTTCTATATAATAATTTTAGCTGAAAAGCACAAAGTCTTGAGTCTTGTGTTGTTTTATATATCAACTCATACACCCTGTACCATGGAATCGGTATATCAAAAATCTCTTCCCAACTATTTTGCAATCTGTATGGCACAGTTGTCAACATCCTGGTCCTCAAATGAAACTGGTTACTTTCCTATTTATGCTATTTTTATTCCTCTGCCAGTTTTGATCCTTTATATTGGGCAGACAGACCAGTTCCCTACCTCCTCCCGCTGCCACCCACCTCCTCCATTTTTGGGACAATGCTGTAATCAATTGGTTGTACTCTTGGATTGAGCAGACCTTCCCGTATAATTCTGATAACTCCATGAAAGACATAACTCTACCATTACAATTTACAATACCATTTAAGAACAAAATACCCCTTTCAAACATCTTTCCCATAAATACAGGTATTTTATCAACCAGCACATTTGAGTTCAGCCATACTATTTGTTGTAATATTTGATCTATCTTTAAAGGGGGATGAAATTGCAATTGTAGCCAGCTCTGCAATGCTTGTTTGAAAAAGACAGATACTTTGAAAAAAAGTGTCATTTTCAATTAATCAAAAATGAGACATGGCAATCTGCACAAAGGCAAAATGGCCATTTTTAAACAAAGCTTTTCTTATTAATCTACTTGAGAACCATTTAGGGTTCAAATAAAACTTTTGAATGAGTGAAGCTTTTAGAGAGAGGTTTAGTGCTTTTATATTTAGTAATCTCAACCCACCCAATTCATATTCATTATATAGATAGGCTTGTTTTATTTTGTCTGGTTTAGCGTCCCAGATAAAGTGAAATCTTTTTTGCTCATATGATTTCAAAAACGAATCATCAGGAGTAGGCAGCACCATAAGTAAGTGAGTAAACTGAGATATGACTAAGGAGTTAATCAGGGCAATTTTTCCATAAATAGACAGGTATTTACCTCTCCATGGTTGCAGGATCTTGTCTATTTTTACAAGTTTTCTATAGAAATTCATTGTGGAGAGCTTATTTATATCTTTTGTGATATGAATACAGAGTATGTCTACTTCACCATCAGTCCATTTTATAGATAAGCTGCAAGGTAATGTAAAAGTTGTATTTTTAAGGATCCAATACGTAATATTGTACACTTATCATAATTAGGTTTTAGTCCAGAGAGTACAGAAAAGTTATCTAGATCTTTAATGAGACATTGCAGGGATCTAGCTTGCGGACTTAACATAAAACTTGAGTCATTGGCAAACATGGACACCTTTGTTTTTAGCCTTGGATTTCTAATCCTCTAATGTTGTTATTGGATCTGATTTAAAATAGCTAGCATTTCGATGGCCATAATGAATATATAGTGACAGCGGACACCCTTGTTTAACTCCTCTTGACAATTCAAAACTCTCTGAGAAGTAGCCATTATTTACTATTTTACACCTGGGGTTGCTATACATTATTTTTACCCATTTTATAAGAGAATTACCGAAATTGAAAAAATCCAGGCATTTATAAATAAAATCCAGTCTTACTTTATCAAATGCCTTTTCAAAATCCGCTATAAATACCATTCCTGGCTTCTTATATGTTTGATGTTCTATTATTTCTAGTAGTTGTCGTATATTATCTCCAATGTATCATCCATGTAAAAAACCTGTCTGATCAGGATGAACAATACCTGGTAAAACCCTTTTAATTCTGAGTGCTATGCATTTTGCTAGTATTTTTGCATCACAACATTGAAGTATAAGGGGCCTCCAGTTTTTTAGATAGACCGGGTCTTTATATTTTCCATCTGGGTCTTGTTTTAATAATAGAGAAATCAGACCTTCCTGCTGAGTACCTGACAGACTACCATTTCTATAGGAGTAGTTAAAACATTCTAACAATGGGTTTTAGTATATAAAAAAATACTTGATATACCATTGTATGCCATTAAGCCTGGGGTTTTTCCAGACTGAAAGGATTTAATAGCCTCAAAAAGTTCTTACTCTGTAATTTGGCCTTCGCACTGATCTTTCTGTGCATTTGTTAATTTTCCATTTTTTATATTATTTGGAAAGAATTCCTTACCGTAATCTTCATTCAGTGGGAGAGGATGAGACGGAAAAGAGAACATCTGCCTAAAATAATTAGCTTCTTCTTTTAAAATATCATTTGAAGAATCCTAGATGACTCCGTCTTCAGTAACGAGTGCACTTTTTTTTTGTTAGTGGTCCTGTATTGAAGAATTTTGTGCATTTTTCTCCATATTCCATCCAGTTTGCTTAATTTTTGTAAATGATCATTCTTGATGAATAAGTTCCTCAAGTTATTTTTGTTTTTCCTCTAACTTATTTTGTATCTCTGTAGTATAATTTTTATTGCTATCTACCTGTACTATTAGTTCATGGATTTCCCTTGTTAGTCTTGTTTCTTTAGCCAGAAACTGCTTTTTTATTATTGATGAATATTGAATTGAGTGACCCCTGAAGGTATATTTAAAGGTATCCCAAACAATACGGGGATTTGCTGAACCTATATTATACTGGAAAAATTCAGTTATAAATTATTTTGTCTTAGTTAAAAATAAGTTGTCCTCCAGTAAACTTTGATTCAATTTCCAATATCCCATCCATGTGGAAAATCTATAAGAGTTATGTGAATGCCAATTAGATGATGATCCGATCGCATTCTGTCTCCTATTAAAACTTTTTTAACCTTTGATGCAAGAGAGAAAGAGACAAGAAAGTAGTCAAGACGACTAACTTGATTAAGTCTTCTCCATGTATATCTCACTAGGTCGGGGATTTTTAGTCTCCAAATATCCACTATTTCTAATGTGTCCATAATATTTGTGATTTCCTTAAGGGCACAGTGATGATAGTTTGTAGAGTGATTACCTTTACGGTCCATTGAGGTACTTAACACTGTGTTATAGTCTCCTACCATAATGATTAGATCATTTGTTGCCTGTAAGTTCAATAAATTAGTATAAATGTTTTCGAAGAAGTGTGGATCATCCTGATTTGGACCATATAGATTAATGAGCCAAATCTCTTTTTCATCCACTACCATATTCAAAAGGATCCACCTTCCTTGTGAATCATTCCTGATTATTTGCACATTCAGATCGACATTTTTGTTAATTAATATCATCACACCCTTTGAGTTCCTTTGTCCATGACAGAAAATTATTTCACCACCCCATTCCTTTTTCCACGCAACTTCATCTAACGATGTAGAGTGAGTTTCCTGTAAACAGTATATGTTATATTCCTTTTCTTTTAGCCATGTAAAGACTGATGTTTTTTATAATCTGCCAAACCGTTACAATTATAACTAGCTATACTTATGTCACCCCTTACCATAACTAGATACTATTCCCAGGCTAAATTGACCATAATTAGTGCTTGTAAAGATACTGCCATCAGAGGTATTATGAAGGTCAAAACTAGAGCTTTCAAATGTCTGATATTTAGAATTCAAGAAATAGGTTCTAGCAATATTTGTTTTATTCCCCTGCCTGTTTGATAATGAGCCAATGCCACAGATGTTAGAAAATTGAGACAAATTATGTGTGTAACAAATCTGAGTAGGTTGATGTGAATGATATTGGATATGATATAATGAGTGTGTGTATGATGTCTGTATAAGAGTAAGACTATAATGTGTGATGTCCAAATAAATAATAACTCTGCCAATTTGCATGTTTTAGTGTCTATGTGTGTAACATGTAGTGTGTATAGCCTTAATATTCATAATTGTAATCCATATCGTATCACCATCATAGTTGCATCATAATTACCTTTAACATAATTAAAAATCACATCCCAGTATTTCCATAGCAATTGACGTTTCACATGATCATGAAAGAGACCTTGCATTACTCTAGAGACGGCTTCACTACAGTACAAATGTATTCCGTACAATATGTTATTATTCCCCAATGCCCCTATTTTGAGATATTCCCCTTGCTTGTTGTAAACACTTGTAGACAAATACATAAAAAAGATAGACAAACAATAAACACATTCAATTATAAAACAGTTCTCGACAATAGAGAGAGAGGGAGAGAAAAGGGAGAGAAAAGAGAGAAAGAGAGTGAGAGAAGAGAGCGAGATCAGGTGTGTGTGTGTGTGTGTGTGTGTGTGTGTGTGTGTGTGTGTGTGTGTGTGTGTGTGTGTGTGTGTGTGTGTGTGTGTGTGTGTGTGTGTGTGTGTGTGTGTGTGTGTGTGTGTGTGTATAAGTCCTTATGTGTAAGCAAGCATGTAGTTGCGTACGTGTGTTCATATCCACTTCATAATGTTCAGATATTTTAAACAGTTCCCATACCTTCTTTTTTTGTAACCTGAAGTCCCTGTAGAATTTAGTAAAGCCACGGTGTTATGGAGCTGTCTCGGAATAGCTGTCCATCTATAAAGGGTTTGTCCACAATGATAAAGGCATGCCTACCATCCATCCTTTGTTGTCTTTGTACCGGATACAGTCTCTTACGATGTTCGTTTATCTCCTTTGGAAATTGGTCATTGAGACCGAATTTGGTCCCTTTAAGCTCCCTTCCTCTGCTTTTGATCAGCTCCTCTTGTTGGTAGTGTTCAAATTTTGCGATGATCGGTCGGGGACCCTTGGTCTTGTCGCTCCGAGCTCCAAGTCTGTGTACTCGGTGGAAAGCCACCTTGTTTACAGTCTCTATAGGAAGTTTCAATGCGGATTTCATGAATTCTCTGATCGCGCCCTCTGGATTATTGGATGCGTCCTCAGGAATACCCCAAAAAAATAGATTTTCACGCATGCTACGACTTTGTATGTCTAGTAGAGTCTCCTTCATCACCCTGTTTTCCCTGAGTAGACAATCCATGTTGGAATCATGTATTTTTACTTTGGCTGTGAGTCTCTTGTTTTCTCTTTGGAGCTTATGAATTTTACTCTGGCTGAACTCCAAACTCCCCCTCAGCCCTGCTACCTCCTCACACAACTTTTCCATTGTTGCATTGTTGCCAGAGCACTAGCCTCTACCTCAATGGTAAGTAAATCGTCTGTGTCTGTAGATTCATCTGTTTTTCTTTTTTTTGTCGGGTTAAAGTTATTTTGTGAGGTGGTCGGATCTTTCCACGAAGGAGTGTGTTGTTCCTCCATAGCGTAAAGCTGTTGGTACTTGTCAAATTCCCTCAGGATCTGCTTGGTATCCAGATTGGCTCTATACTGCAAACAGTTGTTTTACGAAAAGATAACAATGAGTCTTTCCCACGACGACGACAGGTGTCTGTAGTACAGCCAGCTATCACTTGCGGAATCCACGCAAAAAAAAGGAACACAAACTTGCAGTCCCAGCCGTAAAGGCTAACCGCGTTGTGGAATCCTTAGTAACAAAACTTTAGTTCGGATTAAAATCGATTTAATGAAAAAGTTTTAATGTAAACAACAAACCAAGTGTAGACAGTACAGTGTCCTGTTGCGCACTCTGATGACGTCTCTCTCCTGGTATGGAATATCTTGGCAAAGGAGAGATGCATCTAGCATTTAGTTGTCAGTTTACAGCTCCCACCTTATCCCTTTCCAGATCTAAAATCATCCCAACAATATAATAAGACTGCCGCTGGTCTATAAACAAAGTTTTCCCTTTTCACCACATACTGTACAGTATTGTATTGGCAAATATTTTGCATGCCTTCTATCATATGAATTCTCTCAGCTATATAAATGTCAGGGTTCCAGGCCTGGATCGGGTAGGTCAGGTATTCCCAAACTGGGGCAATGCCGTCGGGGGTACGCCAAATAAAAATGTGATTCACATGTAAAAAGATTAAAAGATTTTATTCACATTATCAGACAGTCCATTTATATTTTCCCATGGAGCTATACAAATGGGTGAGTTGTTTTTCTCGCCTGAGTAGCCTCGTTTCACTGCCAAACATAAAATTAAACCATCTAGTGTTGAAATACAGGTAGCCTAGTCAAATAATTAACATCCAATCACATTATCGGTTACTCTGTTGCGGGAATTCCACTAATAGTCCGTATGTAACCAGATGTACAGTGGCTTGCAAATGTATTCAGCCCCCTTAGCATTTTTCCTATTTTATTGCCTTACAACCTGGAATTAAAATGGATTTTTGGGGGGTTTGAATCATTTTATTTACACAACATGCCTACCACTTTGAAGATGCAAAATATGTTTTCTTATGAAACAAAGAAGAAGAAAAAAGAAAACTTGAGCGTGCATAACTATCCCCCCCCCAAAGTCAATACTTTGTAGCGCCACCTTTTGCAGCAATTACAGTCGTGGCCAAAAGTTTTGAGAATTTTCACAAAGTCTGCTGCCTCAGTTTGTATGATAGCAATTTGCATATACTCCAGAATGTTATGAAGAGTGATCAGATGAATTGCAATTAATTTCAAAGTCCCTCTTTGCCATGCAAATGAACTGAATCCCCCAAAAACATTTCCACGGCATTTCAGCCCTGCCACAAAAGGACCAGCTGACATCATGTCAGTGATTCTCTCGTTAACACAGGTGTGAGTGTTGACGAGGACAAGGCTGGAGATCACCGTGTCATGCTGATTGAGTTCGAATAACAGATTGGAAGCTTCAAAAGGAGGGTGGTGCTTGGAATCATTGTTTTCCTCTGTCAGTCATGGTTACCTGCAAGGAAACACGTTCCGTCATCATTGCTTTGCACAAAAAGGGCTTCACAGGCAAGGATATTGCTGCCAGTAAGTTTTCACCTAAATCAACCATTTGTCGGATCATCAAGAACTTCAAGGAAAGCGGTTCAATTGTTGTGAAGAAGGCTTCAGGGCGCCCAAGAAAGTCTAGCAAGCGCCAGGACCGCCTCCTAAAGTTGATTCAGCTGCGGGATCAGGGCACCACCAGTACAGAGCTTGCTCAGGAATGGCAGCAGGCAGGTGAGTGCATCTGCACGCACAGTGAGGCGAAGACTTTTGGAGGATGGCCTGGTGTCAAGAAGTGCAGCAATGAAGCCACTTCTCTTCAGGAAAAACATCAGGGACAGACTGATATTCTGAAAAAGGTACAGGGATTGGACTGCTGAGGACTGGGGTCAAGTAATTTTCTCTGATCAATCCCTTTTCCGATTGTTTGGGGCATCCGGAAAAAAAGCTTGTCCGGAGAAGACAAGGTGTGTTTGTTCATACAAATATTTACACGTTAAGTTTGCTGAAAATAAATGCAGTTGACAGTGAAAGGATATTTCTTTTTTTGCTGAGTTTAGTATGGACACTGACAGTAGTGAATCTGATGCAGCCGAAGAGCTACTGCCACCTTACCCGGGAAAGTACCGAAGAACAGACAGGGACGTTGGACCATCGAAAAGGCACAAATATGATGAGAACTACATTGATTTGGGGTTCACTTATATTGGGAGTAGTGCCTTTCCTCAGCCACAGTGTGTTATATGTGCAAAAAGTACTATCTCACGACTCCATGAAACCTTCAGTCTTACACAGACATTTAGAAACAGAACATGCCAATTTGAAAAATAAGCCTTGGGAGTTTTTTGTGCTAGAATTAAGACAACTTTTGAGTAGTTAGACATGTATAAAAGCAACAGATACCATTAATAACAAGGGGCTAGAAGCGTCCCAAGTGGCTAAGACAGGCAAGCCCCATACTGTTGTGGAAGACTTAATTCTTCCTGCTGCAGCGGATATGGCTGAGACAATGCTGGGGGAAAAGGCCCAAAAAACTATACAGACAATGCCTTTGTCAAACAACACTGTTTCACAACGCATCAGTGACATGGCAGGAGATGTTTTGAAACAATTACTGCTTCGCATACAAGCCAGTGAATTCTATGCATTACAGCTGGATGAGTCAACAGACGTAGCGGGCCCGGCACGGCTCCTGGTATATGGCCGTTACATTTATGGGGGGGTCAATTAAGGATGACATCCTCTTCTGCAAACCACTGGAAACCAGGACAATGTGAGAGGATATTTTTAAAGTACAGGACAGCTTTGTGACATCAAATGGACTTTGGTGGTCAAGATGTGTTGATATCTGTATTGATGGCGCAAAAGCCATGACAGGGAGACATAGTGGAGTGGCAATGCGTGTGAAAGCAGTTGCACACGCAACTTGGGTACACTGCAGCATCCACCGAGAGGCTCTTGCTGCCAAGGGAATGCCTGACAGCTTGAAAGACGTTTTGGACACTACAGTGAAAATGGTTAACTTTGTTAAAGCAAGGCCCCTGAACTCTCGTGTATTTTCTGCACTATCCAATGATATGGGCAGCGACCATGTAACGTTTTTACAACATACATAAGTGTGCTGGTATCAAGGGGCAAAGTATTGACACGTTTTTTTGAATTGAGAGACAAGCTTAAAGTTTTCTTTACTGACCATAATTTTCACTTGTCTGACCGCTTGCATGATGACGAGTTTCTCACACGACTGACCGATCTGGGTGATGTTTTTTCTCGCCTGAATGATCTGAATCTAGGATTACAGGGACTCTCCGCAACTATATTCAATGTGTGGGACAAAATTGAGGCTATGATGAAGAAGTTGGAGCTCCTCTCTGTCTGCATTAACAAGGACAACACACTGGTCTTTCCATCATTGTATGATATTTTTGTGTGCAAATGAACTCAAGCTTACGGACAATGTCAAATGTGGTATAGCGAAACACCTGAGTGAGGTGGGTGCACAATTACGCAGGTACTTTCTGGAAAACGGATGACACAAACAATTGGATTTGTTATCCCTTTCATGCCCTGCCTCCAGTCCACTTACCAACATCTGAACAAGAGAGCCTCATCAAAATTGCAACAAGCGGTTCTGTGAAAATTTAATTGAATCAGAAACCACTGCCAGATTTCTGGATTAGGCTGCGCCCAGAGTATCCTGCCTTGGCAAATTGCGCTGTTAAGACACTGATGCCCTTTGCAACCACGTACCTATGTGAGAGTGGATTCTCGGCCCTCACTAGCATGAAACTAAATACAGGCGCAGACTGTGTGTGGAAAATTATTTAAGGCTGAGACTCTCTCCAATACAACCCAACATTGCAGAGTTATGTGCATCCTTTCAAGCATACCCTTCTCATTAACCTATGGTGAGTTGTTCACCATTTTCGTTAAACAAATAAGCTTTTATATGTAAAATGGTTAAATAAAGAGCAAAATTATTGATTATTATTATTATTATTATTTGTGCCCTGGTCCTATAAGAGCTCTTTATCACTTCCCAAGAGCCGGGTTGTGACAAACTCACACTCATTCTTATATTTAATAAATGTATCGTATAATGTGTGTGTGTGGCAGGCTTACAATGATGGCAAAAAAACAACATCTGAGAGTGCGCTGACCCTGCTAGAGGGGGTATGCAGCTGGAGGTTGAATATTTGAAGGGGTACGGGACTATAAAAGTTTGGGAACCACTGGTGTAGGTGATCCATTCACACTTCACCACCATGCCTGTTTAGGTGCTGTCTTTCTACAAAGAGCCGCCAAGCGAGGCAGAGGGTAGAAGCTCCATCTGTGGCTCCTTGGGTGGATCACAAATAGCACCTCATTTCCCATGTAGTGCACTGCTTTTGACCAGGGCCCATAGTAGTGCACTCTATAGGGTGTCATTTGCGACTCAGACCATCACTCTGGGGATTAGTACCCCACCCTACAGAAGGTCTGTCATCTGTTGCTGCTTTTAAACACAGCACCCAAACCCCTGCTGGACCCAGGGCATTCGGTTTCCTGTCCCTGGGCTGGCTGCAGTATTTGGGACCCACACACCGCTGGGATGTTGTGACCTAAGGGATCTCTCCACCTAACTCATCAGCAAAATTAGACGTCCGAGTCATAGGTCCCTGGTTGGATTTTGGGAAATGCATTTGTGTTGCAATACAAGAGCAAAGTCACATAGTTAAAATAGGTATGGAAATGTAACAACAATGCCAATGTCAGTTCTCTCTTTCAAGTCGCCACTCTACAGTCAACATTACAGACAGCAACAGCAGCAGCCTGGCTGAGGTTTTGATGCAGTGTTGATCTTTTCTCCCCACAGAATGCAGGGGACATTGAGAGCTACCTCAGTATCGTCAACATGCTGGATGAGCTGCTTTCAGCTGGTGAGTCTTCGTTGTTGATTCAGTTTCATAGAACAGATTCATAGTCATTACATGCAGATATATAACGCTACAGTACCTCTACTCTCCTTTGAGATCTACAGTCAATTACCCTTTTTTGGTTTAGTTGCCTTTAGCCACCGTGTTGTGTGTATTCCAGGCACAGACTGACGGATCACCTACATGATCTCGAAGGGGGGCAGCGAGGCCCTCATGAGTCCCCCAACTTCCCTATCCTCCTCCCCGTGCTGCACCTCCTGGCCAAGGTCAGACATAGAGGTGAGGCTCCGACTGAATGATTGGAGTGGAAATATAGTTTACAATAACGTGAAATTATACAAAAATAGAGGAATCGTAAGTGGGGTATTTATTTAGCTGTTGTCATGTAAGTACAGTATATCAAATAAAATTGTATTGGTCACATACACAGATGTTATTGCGAGTGTAGGGAAATGCTTGTGCTTCTAGTTCCGACAGTGCAGCAATATCTAACATGTAATCTAACAATTCCACAACAACTACCTAATACACACAAATCTAAGTAAAGGAATGGAATAAGAATATATACATATGAATATATGGATGAGCAATGACAGAGCGGCATAGGAAAGATGCTGTTTGTCTCAGTTATATGTTGTAGTGAGAGGTTGTCAAATGGTTCGTAGATCCTAACCTTTCAACACTGTAGGTAGCTTGATTTTCTTAGCTTCCATCTTAGAATGTCAACACAACAAAAAATTGAGACATCATTGCTTTCTCCTCATTGGCCGAGGTGTCAGCTTTAAATAGAAAGGCTAGGCCAACAGGTCTATCTGACTAACAAACCATGTTATCCATTATGTGACAAAACTTAACTGACATGGATGCACCCCTCATGTCTTCATTAGTGACATGTGGCCACTAGTTGTTGGAACCATGTTGTTGTCATGTTGTGTTGCTACCATGCTGTGTTGTCATGTGTTCCTGCCATGCTATGTTGTTGTCTTAGGTCTCTCTTTATGTAGTGTTGTGTAGTCTCTCTTGTGATGTGTGTTTTGTCCTATATTGTTATTTAATTTAGTTTTAGGTTTTATCCCAGCCCATGTCCCCGCAGGAAGCCTTTTGCCTTTTGGTAGGCCGCCATTGTAAATAAGAATTTATTCTTAACTGACTTGCCTAGTTAAATTAAAAAAATAAAAAAAAATAGGGAGGAATAGACATTTTACATTTACATTTTAGTAATTTAGCAGATGCTCTTATCCAAAGCAACTTACTTATTCATCTTAAGATAGTCAAGTGAGACAGCCACATATCTCAGTCATAGTATGAACATATTTCCTTAATGAAGTATAGCTTTAGTCAGTGCTAGTAGGAAAAAGTCAAGTGTGAGTTTTAGTTCACGAAAGGCAAGGGTGTTTTTTGTGGGGGGGAGTGGAGGAGTGAGGGGCGATGCTGGGGGATAGGCTTTCTCCATTCATATTCATTGAGATGTTTATTCTTACCCAACCCAAACTAATGAAGCATTTATGGTAACTGGTATCAGCAGCTGTTTGTCTCTAAAAACATATTTTGGTGTCATGCTATTTCCACAAAAATGAGAAGCAACGGTCAAATTTCAGCGCTGAGTTGTTGTGATCTTTCCACCTAATTCACCAGCAAATTTAGACATCCATGTCAAAGGTCCCCAGCTAGCTTTTGGGAAATGCATTTGTGTTTCCACTCGAGAGCAAGGTCACATCGAAGCAACAGTCGATTTTATATGGTGCTGTGTGATAAAATTGATTTGAGCTTGCATTACTATTTGCATTAGATCCCAAATCACTTTATTTTATTGCTTTCATTATGTTATTGCTAAACAGCACATACTGTATTTATTGGTCTCATCTGCTTCACGATGAAAGGAAAGCTTTGCTCCTCACGCCAAGGCCTGATGAGCCTGTTGTGTCTGCGCTCCAAAACATACAGTACAGTCATCTAATGAATTCCTTTGACGGGACACTTCACATTTAATGGGTGTCCTCCAATCATAAAAAATTCCAGCTAGGAATATTTATGCACAAGGCATTATCCAATAATGCCACTGAAGCTTTTTCCACACTAATTGCTGTGATATTTGTTCATAAACTAGGATTGCTGTGCCTGGTTAAGCAATCTTTTCCACTCCTCGGACCGACAGGCAATTCACATGTGTAAAAGCACCAAGAAAGCATTCAAGCAAATTGACAATTTATGATCATTGGCATTGCATATCATTCAGTGCAAATTTTGCCCTCATGCTACCAAGCAGCATTTATTAATGCCTTCATGTCATTATGGTGATTCTCACTGAGAAGTGTTTTCTTGTTATTTTAAGTGATAGATGAAATAATCAAAACATACAGTATTGTCACGTCCTGACCATTGTAAGAGGTCATTTGCCATAGTGGAGTGGTCAGGGCGTGACAGGTGGTCGTTTTGGGTGGTTTTCTGTTTCTAGGTGGGATCGTGCTAGAATTCTATTTCTATGTTTAGTTTTCCATGTTTTGGCCGGGTATGGTTTCCAATCAGAGGCAGGTGTCTTTCGTTGTCTCTGATTGGAAGCCATACTTAGGCAGCCTGTTTTCCTTTGGGGTTTGTGGGTAGTTGTTTCCGTTTAGTCTAGTGTACCTGATGGGACTGTTGTTGGTCGTTTTGTTGTTAAAGTGATTTCATTAAAGACAAAGAATGAGCACTATACACGCTGCGCCTTGGTCTCCATTCAACGACCCCTATGACAAGTATACACAAACTGTTTTAATTCCACTGATCAAACATTTATTTTGCTCGATAACTTTTTCTACATCATAGCATGTGAATATTTGCATCGGTGCAAACAGTGTCAGTGGGTGGTCAGTCAGTTTTCAGTAGATCTGTGGGTTACTCATAGCTGTGTCTGTGGTGTTTTGTGTGTCTCGGTCAGACCCTCGTATTGAGATGAAGGCAGAGAAGGCCGATGCTGTGCTGCTGACACTGACTCTGCTGATACAGAATATAAAATATACCAGGAGGACGGCAGCCTGCCTTTGGGTACTCCAGGTCTTCTGCTCCTCTGGTAGGTAAACGGTCAAATTCCTTAAAGCTTCAAACACACTTTATTGCTTTGTCCATCTCATCTACTCACAATGTCAACAGTATCCAGAAGTAATACAAAGGTTTCTATGTAACTTTGGGAGTTCAGAGAATATGGAGGAGGTCTACATTCTGAAGTGGCGCCAAAACATTTGGCTTGGGTATAGACATATGCTGGTGCCCTTCATTTAGGATAGTAATGAGGATTTATTAAAAACATACTCTAAATATTGACCAGTGAAATTGTCAAATAACATGTCTGAGGTCACATGGTCAAAGCTGAAGTAGCTTTAAGTCTGATCATTACTATAAACTGTCAATGAGTCGTTTATAAATATAAAAGTATTGTCTGTATGCATACTGTACCTAGTTTATGTGGTTGAAGTTTGAATTTTGGTTGAAGTCTATTGAAATTCCCATGAGTCCAGTATATTTCCACTGTGGACTTGTAATGGATTGGACAGGGAGAAACATCATCAATTAGCAATAGCCAGTAAAAATGCAATATTCGAAGGACATTAATATCAATGTGTGTCTTTTGTTTACTTTTTTATCTTTCAGTCACCACAGCTACGCTGCTGGGACATCATCGAGGCCTGGATGTTATATTCAGACTGATACCCCCTCACACTTCGAGGCACATGCGCATTTTGAATACGTTTTCAATCCAAAATTATTAACTGGAATGAATCAATCAACATAATAGTGATGACAGATGTAAGTACATTTTTTATAAGGCCTACAGCTGCATAGGCCTGCATGATGCAAACATGCATAAAGCAAGCTCAGCCCTGTGAGTTCTATTGTCTATCAGTTGTTGTCTCTGTGTCTGGGTAGAGGAAATCCCCCACCTTATCTAGTCTAAATATAATTAATATGAACAAGTACCCCTGTATAGGGTCCAGAGAGTTTACCTGGTTAGGTTAACAGATAAGGAAAAACTCTGGGCCCCAGGGGGTAAAAATTGCCCCCCCAACTCTAGGACCTATGGTGCCACCAGTCTGCTTGCCGTTGTCAGATATCGCCAGGTATGTGGATGATCAGGGCTTTATTCAGGAACGTTTCTTGGGTTACTCTGATGTGTCATGTGGGCGAGATGCACAGTCTTTGTTTAACTTCATGGACAAACGTGTTGTTCAAACCTACAATGGCGCAGCTGTAATGGAATATATCTGCTTTTTGTATTTCTAGCTAAGTCCCCTCCTGTTCCCTGATTTAAGAAGTGATGACCATTCCACTCCACCAGGGACGTCACAAGAGATTCATGGATAGGGGGGTTAAGCCTCTTTTAGGGGGGTCTGGGCATACTCCCCCAAGATTTGTTTTATAGTAACAACGGGTGTAAAATCGATCAAAATAAGGTTATTTTTGGTCAAGGTTGACTAAAAGTATACCTGTCTCATAGTTTGTTAGACACTGATCTAATATGACTTACTTAAATTCTATCCAAATAAAGAAATTAAAGTCTACTCTGTCCCCATCCATCCAACACCAACAAAAGGCACACAAATGGCTGTACTATCTAGCCCAAATACTTTTTGGATGTTATTTTGAGAGAGAGAAATGTGAAGACATACAGGTCATATTACACCATTAGAAAAACATATTTATTTAAATTTCACCCTTTTGTTAATTGTTGCTCAAAATTAACCCAATAATTCAGACACATGGAACATCTTAAACAGTATCATCCACAATGGGGAAAAACTAAATTCAACGAATGAGCTAAATAACATTTTAAAAACGATCCCAAACAAATATTACAACCTATATTACAGAACTGCTCCTCCTGCTTCTCTCTTTTGATGCTTATTTTGTGGGTGGACGCATCAAAGTGTACCTCCTCCTACCTCAATAACACTATTGTGGCTTAGCGGCCCAAGCACTTCACCCTCAATGGAGATAGCTGCAAGACTTGCAAACCTTCTCTGACCCATTGTCTTACGCAACCAGGAGTGCAGCCGGCGCAGTGCACTAAAGGACCTTTCACAGGAGCAGCTGCTCACAAGAATTGTGAGGGAAACCTGAATTATTTCCTTCACAGAAGGAAACATATGATCATCCAGGAGGTTATACACAGCAAGCATATCTTTGGGAGGACATCCAGCCTCTCTTTTCCGGTTAAGAAAGTTTCTGGCCACCAACATCTCTTCTGTTTTAACATCAATGCCGTAGTGCTTGGCAAACTCAGTTAAGCATGATGTGTCAAGGACGTTTTTTGAGTTGGGGCTGCATGCCTGTATGCCTTTAAGCAGACCTACATCTACAGTCAAGAATCGCTGGTCAAGCTCACAATCCGTCCTGTCCAAGCAGGGGAGCAACAACTCTGTTTTCATTGTTTGGGAACATGACAATTCTGTGCCTAAACCCAAGGAGGTCTCCACCACAAAATCTCCCATTTTCCTTTGTTTGCACTTTCTTGCTGCATCTGCCTCTGGAATGTTGTGAATTCCACCGAGTGCTTTGGTTCTGTCATAAAGTTCTGTGGCAAATGCATCTGTGTGTTTGCTTATTCGTGTGTCACATGCAGCTTGTTTGCCGAAACAAGCGTTTGCCAGGTCTACAGTCTCTTTCTGGAGGAACTTATGTAGTCCCTCAGTTATAGAAAGAAGGGACTGAAATGTCAGTAGCAAATACATGGTGGAGAACTTATGAAGCTTTGCTCTCAGACCAACAGCCATGGGGGATCCAATGGCAGATAGACCATACAAAATAGCAGTTAAAGTGTCCAGCACTGCATTTATGAAACACAGCTGGCATGCCCAGTGAGTGTTTGAGAGCTGTACAAGTTAAGCTGACGCTATTCCAAGTTTGGACTGAGCTTCTTTGGACTTGTTGTGGTTAACTAGGGATGTACTGAAAAACGAATACACATTCTCCAAGAAACTGAAAAACTCAGCAGCCTCCAGAATAGCCCTGCAAGTATGACACAACACCAAATTAAGCTCATGAGCATAGCAATGTACATAAATTGCCTCTGGATGCAGCACTCTGAAATGTGCTTGCACACCTCCTTTGGACCCACTTATGACAACTGCACCATCATAGGTCTGTGCAACGCACTTTAGGCCTGCTACCCCTCTCATTTGGAGCTGCTGTTGCAACTCATTTTCTATCGATTGGGCTTCAAATGACTTGATATCTGCTAGTGCTACTAAACACTCCTTAACTGTCCCCTCTGTCACTTACCTAACACACAGAGCCAACTGTTCAGAGTGCCTGTCCCTGGCCTCATCCGCCATAATGGCATACATTCCAGACTTTGACATCTCAGAGACCATGGTGTCCATAATCTCTTGAGCACAGCATTCGATCATGTCATTCTGAGATTCTGGAGATAGATACGTCGCATTTGATGGAGTATTGTACCTTTGCAGAAAAGGGTCAAACTCCTTCAAAAGCTCCATACATTCAAGAAAGTTCACTCTATTTGTGCTTTCAATAGATTCATCATTGGCACAGAATTTCCCTTTCTTCCTAACGGTGACCGCAACAATTCTCCTCAGATACTCCCTTCTCTCTGCAATATCACTAGCATGGGCAGATGTTAAAATCTGAGCAATGTTCCCATGACTGCTAGTTGCCTGGTAGCTTTGCCATGCCACAACACTGTCTCTGTGTGTTTGTGCCATTTCATGTTTACCGAAGATAACCTGTTTAGGATAGGGGGCAGTATTGACACGGCTGGATAAAAAACATTCCCCGATTTAATCTGGTTACCACTCCTACCCAGTAACTAGAATATGCATATACTTATTACATATGGATAGAAAACACCCTACATTTTCTAAAACTGTTTGAATGGTGTCTGTGAGTATAACAGAACTCGAATGGCAGGTCAAAACCTGAGAGATTCCTTTACAGGAAGTGGCCTGTCTGACCATTTCTTGAACTTCTTTTCCATCTCTATCATTTACTAAGGATCTCTGCTCTAACGTGACACTTCCCACGTCGTCCATAGGCGCTCAGAGCCCGGGAAAAAACAGAATGTCGTCATTCCAGCCCCAGGCTGAAACACATTATCGCCTTTCTCAAGTGGCCGATCAAGGGACACTGGGCTTAGGCGCGTGACCCGACCGCCCCAGCCTTTGGGATTTTTTCCTCTGTTTGCCGAAAAGGAGATTCCCTGTCGGAATATTATCGCTTTTCTACGAGAAAAATGGCGTAAACAGCGGTTGACATGCTTCGAAGTACGGTAATGGAATATTTAGAATTTTATTGTCACGAATTGCGCCATGCGCTCGACACTTCTTTACTATTTCGGATAGTGTCTGGAACGCACGAACAAAACGCCGCTATTTGGATATAACGATGGATTATTTTGGACCAAACCAACATTTGTTATTGAAGTAGCAGTCCTGGGTGTGCATTCTGACGAAGACAACAAAAGGTAATCAAACTTTTATAATAGTAAATATGATTATGGTGAGTGCTAAACTTGCAGGGTGTCTAAATAGCGAGCTCGTGATGCCTGGGCTATGTACTTAGAATATTGCAAAATGTGCTTTCACCAAAAAGCTATTTTAAAATCGGACATATCGAGTGCATAGAGGAGGTCTGTATCTATAATTCTTAAAATAATTGTTATGCTTTTTGTGAACGTTTATCGTGAGTAATTTAGTAAAATGTTAGCGAATTCCCCGGAAGTTTGCGGGGGGTATGCTAGTTCTGAACGTCACATGCTAATGTAAAAAGCTGGTTTTTGATATAAATATGAACTTGATTGAACAAAACATGCATGTATTGTATAACATAATGTCCTAGGGTTGTCATCTGATGAAGATCATCAAAGGTGAGTGCTGCATTTAGCTGTCTTCTGGGTTTTGGTGACATTATATGCTGGCTTGAAAAATGGGTGTCTGATTATTTCTGGCTTGGTACTCTGCTGACATAATCTAATGTTTTGCTTTCGTTGTAAAGCCTTTTTAAAATCGGACAGTGTGGTTAGATTAACGAGAGTCTTGTCTTTAAATAGCTGTAAAATAGTCATATGTTTGAGAAATTGAAGTAATAGGATTTTTAAGGTTTTGAAAATCGCGCCACAGGCTGTTACGTAGGTGGGACGAATTCGTCCCGCCTAGCCCAGAGAGGATAAACAAAGCTTTTTTCAAATTTTTGCAGCCATTGCTGACAAAAATCATCAAATGTAATGTTTTTGCCAAAAACTCTAAATGGAAAGCAGAAAGCTGCGTTTTTGTGGACAGAGTACTCTACCCAATTGTATTTCTCAAACCAGCAGTGCTGAAATGCCCTTTTCTGTGTACCGAAACTTTCGTGTGGGTAGTTATTCAGCTTCACTTGTCTGGGCCCAGTGTCTTTGTCACCCAAATAGCTCTCTCATTTCAAGGTGTTGCTGCAGCGGCTTGATTACTTTCTTTCTCTGGATCAGTTTGTTGTCCCTCCCTGTCTAGATCTGTTTGTTGTCCCTCCCTCTCTGGATCTGTTTGTTCTCCCTACCTGTCTAGATCTGTTTGTTGTCCCTACCTGTCTGGAACAGTTTGTTATCCCTCCCTGTCTGGATCGGATTGTTCTCCCTCCCTCTCTGGATCTGTTTGTTGTCCCTCTCTCTCTGGATCTGTTTGTTCTCCCTACCTGTCTAGATCTGTTTGTTGTCCCTACCTGTCTGGAACAGTTTGTTCTCCCTCCCTTTCTGGATCTGTTTGTTGTCCCTTTCTCTCTGGATCTGTTTCTTGTCCCTCTTTCTCTGGGCATGCTTGCTCTCTCTCACTTATACAGCTCGCATGTTTATCTCTGCCTTGCATAGAAGCCTCTTTCTGCATGACCCTTTAAGATATCATGAACATCATTTATTTATGCCTAACAAAAGTAAGACATATGCTGTCATATGCTGTACAAATTTAACTGAAAGCTTAAACATCTTCTTGCTTTGTATATCACTAACCTTCATCAGCCATGCTCCCTCAGCCCTGTCAGCCTCCAGTTTCTTTCCCTCATTCTTGTCTGCTGTGTTTTGACATGTATTGTTATTAAACTCATATGTACAATAACTCAAGGCTTAATAGGTGATTAATCAGTTTAAGTTTTAATTTGTTTGTTTAAACTGGTAAAATCTTAATTTCTCACCGGATTGGCCTTCGGCAGAGCTGCTGGCACTGCCTCTCTTGAAGAATTTCCATATATCCATCTAACATTAGTCGTTAGCTAGCCTACAGTTGAGAAATTGAGGATAATACAATGACATTGGGATCAACACTATGTCACCTTTTCCACACATTACCTACTGATAATTGTTTTGCAATGGCCTACTGAAAGAAAGCAATTTAGTATGAAAAGATATGTGCATGATGTTACGTCATCTGTCTCATTTATAGCCTGGCACAGATAGCAAAACTACATTAAATACAATGTTAACTAGATATCATCTGTCTCATTTATATCCTGGCACAGATAACAAAACCACATTAAATACAACTTTAACTAGATATCATCGCCACATAACTTATGTCAAATTTAATTAAAAGACACAGTTAACGTTACCGTTAGCTAGCTCGCAACGTCTGTTACACTGTAACTTACAAGCAGCCTCACATAAAATGGTTAACATTGGTCAACATAGCTTTGATTATGACCAAAGTCTATAGTAGTGAACTCTCTCTCTCTGTTCTAACTTACCTCCAATTCACATCGTAGCCTATCTGCATGAATCCGTCCTGTCAGAGCCTTTTCCTGTCAGTTTACTGTTAGCTAGCAGCCTCAAGCCACAGCAGTAGCTAACGTTAACCAAAATGTTAGTTTCAAGTTGACCTAACTGTCACTAGCGCGTGCAGCAGCCCCCCCAGGTCCTAGTGCCCGCCCGGTAAGAAGTTTAAGATGCGATGGAACGGTTGACGAAGAAAAAAAAATCACAGAGAAAATATATTGACTGATATATTGATTTATTTAGGGGGGGTAATGAATATTTTAGGGGGGCTAATGCCCCCCTATAATAGGCCTAGCGACGTCCCTGCACTCCACTACCAATGTCAACTCTCTCCTGACATGAACTGAAGCCAAGACTCATCTGCCCGCTCATCCACTGTTACATTTAATGTTTCCTCTCTAAGCACTGTGAGTACCCCTATCAATTTTCTCTCATTACTGTATGTAGTCAATCACATACACAAACACAATCACATTATTACACATCAATGATTTTACTCCTTGCTTGAACAAACTCATTCTTAGTTCTTTTGTCTAACTGTGTAGTGTGTTGTGTTATTGTTTTTTTGTCTTCCCAGTAAAGTCCTGTCCTGCACTGAGGTCAAGCCTCTGACCACCTCAACTCATGCCTCATACCCTCATTCAATCACTGCTGTGATCCCTTCCTTAAACGGTATAAGTTGCCCTCTCATTCCCTATAATATTGTACTATAAATGTCTTTTATTAAATGCTTTATGTTAAAATAATGACTCTTTGACGATTTTTGAAATACACTTTGACGTCTCCGTGCGTTCTGTGCCTATACCGTGGGTCTCCCGTCCTCCTCAGTTTTTCAAGTCAGCAGCCTCCTCTGAAACTAATGTAACTAATGTAAATATAAATTAAACACTCCAGTTAAATTAAACACTCCAATTAAATAATCCAGTGTTTAATTGCTAAATTGTAATTATTATTTCGCCACTATGGCCTATTTATTGCCTTACCTCCCTTATCTTACCTCATTTGCACACACTGTATATAGACTTTTTTTCTGTTGGACTGCATGTTTGTTTATTCCATGTGTAACTCTGTGTTGTTGTTTGTGTCGCACTGCTTTGCTTTATCTTGGCCAGGTCGCAGTTGTAAATGAGAACTTGTTCTCAACTAGCCTACCTGGTTAAATAAAGGTGAAATAAAAAAATAAAAATGCTATTCTGTTCTTTGAAAAAAATTGTCTTCGTATTCTGTTACCCAAGATCTTTGTAAACACAACCAAAGGGTTATTTTTTTTGATAGCATACACTGAGTGTTCAAAACATTAAGAACACTTTCCTAATATTGAGTTACAACCCCCCCTTTTGCCCTCAGAATAGACTCAATTCGTTGGAGCATAGACTCTAGAAGGTGTCGAACGTGTTCGACAGAGATGCTGGCCCATGTTGACTCCAATGCTTCCCACAGTTGTGTCAAGTTTGCTGGATGTCCTTTGTGTGGTAGACCATTCTTCATACACACGGGAAACTGTTGAGCGTGAAAAACCCAGCAGCATTGCAGTTCTTGACACAAACCGGTGTTCCTGGCACCTATTACCATACCCTGTTCAAAGGCACTTAAATCTTTTGTCTCGCCCATTCTTCTACATACACAATCCATGTCTCAATTGTCTCAAGGCTTAGAAATCCTTCTTTAATCTGTCTCCTCCCCTTCATCTACACTGATTGAAGTGGATTTAACAAATTAAATTAATGGAAAGATCAGGTGTTCCTAATGTTTTGTACACTCAGCATATATGAAATGTAATTATTAGACTGTTAGAATGATGCAGTCAAAATGGCTGCACGTTGGCGTAGTTAAGGGGGTAGCGAGGCCCAGCAGTTTAAGTGTTAACTAAGCTGATTGTGTCTCATGAGTTAGCAAAGTGTAGCCTAACTTGGGAGAGGCAGAAGTGACTTCCTAGTACAGGAGGTTGGTGGCATCTTAATTGGGGAGGACTGGCTTGATGACTGGAGCTAAATTAGTTGAATGGCATCAAATACATGGATGCCATTCACTCCATTCCGTTCTGGCCATTATCATGAGCCGTCCTCCCCTCAGCAGCCTTCTGTGCTTCCTAGTACTGTTAAAAGGCATACTGTAGCACCACCATAAAGCCAAGAGCACAAAATAGAAGGTGTATTGTTGCTTATAGACTCAGACATTATTTTTGTCATATACAGTGCATTCAGAAAGTATTCAGATCCTTTGACTTTTTTCACATTTTGTTATGTTACAGCCTTGTTCTAAAATTGATTCAATAGTTTTTTATCCTCAATAATCTACACACAATATCCCATAATGACAAAGCAAAAACAGGTTTTTAGAAATGTATGCAAATGTATTAAAAATGTAAAACGGAAATATTACATGTACATAAGTATTCAGAACATTTACTCAGTATTTTGTTGAAGCACCTTTGGCAGCGATTACAGCCTTGAGTCTTCTTGGGTAGGACGTTACAATCTTGGCACACCTGTATTTGGGGAGTTTCTCCCATTCTTCTCTGCAGATCCTCTCAAGCTCTGTCAGATTGGAGGGGGAGCGTCCCTGCACAGCTATTTTCAGGCCTCTCCAGAGATGTTCGATTGCTTTCAAGTCCGGGCTCTGGCTGGGCCACTCAAGGACATTCAGAGACTTGTTGTCTTTGCTGTGTGCTTAAGGTCATTGTCCTGTTGGAAGGTGAACCTTCGCCCCAGTCTGAGGTCCTGAGTGTGCTCTGGAGCAGGTTTTCATCAAGGATCTCTCTGTACTTTGCTCCGTTCATCTTTCCCTCGATCCTGACTAGTCTCCCAGTCCCTTCCCCTGAAAAACATCCCCACAGCATGATGCTGCCACCACCATGCTTCACCGTAGGGATGGTGCCAGGTTTCCTCTGTACGTGACGCTTGGCATTCAGGCCAAAGATTTTATTCTTGGTTTCATCAGACCAGAGAATCTTGTTTCACATGGTCTGAGAATCCATTAGGTGCCTTTTGGCAAACATCAGTCTGGCCACTCTACCATAAAGGCCTGATTGATGGAGTGCTGCAGAGATGGTTGTCCTTCTGGAAGGTTCTCCCATCTCCACAAAGGACCTCTGGAGCTCTTTCAGAGTGACCATCGGGTTCTTGGTCAACCCCCTGACCAAGGCTCTTCTCCCCCAATTGCTCAGTTTGGCCGGGCAGTCAGTTCTAGGAAGAGTCTTAGTGGTTCCAAACTTCTTCCATTTAAGAATGACAGAGGCCACTGTGTTCTTGGGGACATTCAATGCTGCAGAAATCCTGTCTCGGAGCTACGGACAATTCCTTCGACCTTATGGCTTGGTTTTTGCTCTGACATGTACTGTGAACTCTGGAACCTTATATAGACAGGTGTGTGACTTTCCAAATCATGTCCATTCAATTCAATTTACCACAGGTGGACTCCAACCTTTTCGCTTTGTGATTATGGGGTATAGTGTGTCGATTGATGAGGGTATTTTTTTGTTGTTGAATAAGGCTGTAATGTAACAAAATGTGGAAAAGGGAAGGGGTCTGAATGCACTGTACCTTAAACTTCAATTAATAGTCAGGGTGTTTATTTGCTCAAATCACTGAAAACACATGGTGATTATAAGAGACAGGCTTCTCTTTGAGCCAGGCGTCTACTTCCTAATGCACATAGCTTTTGCTTATTTGCATAGTTAATTGTTTATTTCCTGCCTTCACTTCTAGCATTTTTAATGTCCTGCACTAATGTGTTATCATTTACACACGTTGTCACGTTTCTTTTGTCTTAGTATGCCTCTATTTCAAAATATATATTTTCCTTTAAAATAATTATTCTCCTCTTTGACTGTGCATTTTTGGCAGGTCTTACTTTTGCCACTGTAGGGCGATCGGCCAATTTCTATGGTTCTGTACTCCTGAAGTTGTTAACTGTTTTTGTGCTTGCCAGTTAGCTAGCAGATGTTAGCATGCAATGGCTAGCAGTTTCTTACTGGTGATAAAAACAGATGATTGCCATAATCTTTTTGAATTATTACAGAATTATTGAATGTAACAAATCAAGCATTAAACATTGAAAACAATTCATTGTAATTCATGTTAACCTTGTAACCAATTAATTTAGACCCTGCGTTTTATTTGAAACAGGTATTTATTTGCTGAAATGTGTGCCATTGCCCTGCTATTACAAGGGACAGGTGGCTATTTGAGACTGTATTTAATTAACATTTCACAGTAGCTAAGAAATAACTGTTTTTCCCCTCAATGAGCAAGAGAGGTTTCCATTTTCTAAAACTGAATTTCTTATGAAGCTGAACTTTTTCGGGTCGGCACAAATTCAACAATTTGCATAAGTTTGCCTGGCTCAGATTTGTAATTAAATGTGTGCCTTAAAGCAAGAGTCCGCCGGGCAGAGAGTGAAGGAACATGCTGAACCTACATTCATCAGAACTTTCCCCAGCAGCTCATTTAGAAGGAAGTAGCTAGGTTACTCATGTTTAATGGAGTTGGATCATGGCAGGGGGCATATGTATTGGCACTGTCTTACTGTGCAAATGGAAAGTAATCATTACTGCCTTTGGCAGCATGGGGGAGTTTGAACACCTGACGTTCTCACTCAATTTTACCAGCCTGAAGTCCTTAATAGATTTTGTTGTACGAAAGACAGTTTAACTAATCATAATATACAAAAACGTGTTTTTTATAATGCTTTACAAACACACACTGACACATTGAATCGCAGGCCCAAATGAGGGCAGTGTGTGTGTTTGTGCGTGCATGCGGACCTGCGTGTGTGCTTCATTTAGTAATAGTTTAGAAGTGCTTATATCAACAATCCCAGCACCAGCCAGTCAGTGCTCTTCTTACTGAGTGGCATTTATTGTCCATCCATTGGTAAACAGAGTCTGACCCACAGTGACACTGGTGGCATTTCCGACCCGTCGTTCCCAGCCCACATACTGGATTGCTGGCATCAGCTCTGAGCTGTGAGCTTTGGGGTCCGGGCTGAGTGTCTCTGTGTCTCCTGATGAAGAACAGTCTACTGCCCTGAGCCTGCTCTCAGACTCTGGAACCCTGGTGGTTTCACTGTCTCGCTCCCCTTCCCTTCCCATTCTGCTAGCGTCCAGTTTCACTGTTATCCTCCCTGTGCAGTCCTCCATTCCCCACATGAGCTATAGTTATGCAAATAGCTTGGGATAGCATTTCCTGTATCTGTCTATACAGAACAGATGCAAACCAAGGTATGTTTACTTATCCATTTCTTATGAGGTTTAAAGAAAAGGGCCTAAACCTTCTCATTCCTCCGTATTACATTAATCTCTCTGTTGTTCGGCAAACAACTGTGAGATAATGAGATGACATGAGCTCCACAGAGAGAGACTGCTGGGAAATTGGACAGGTTCCATATCAACCTGCTGATAGCTACACATCCATGCAGGGTGAAGCACCACACAGTCAATTACAGAGCTCCCTGCTCCCAGCATGGATTCTGACTAAGAATTCTGAAACATGCAGTTATTCGATCACATGCGAAGTAAAACATATGGGGAATAGGAAGAGGCTTATCAGTAATGTACAGTATGTGAATGTACAGTATGTACAGTAGTGAACTGTGCCCTCAAAGCCTTTCCCTAGCATGGTATTGAAAACGCAATACTGCCAGATTCCCCTTTTTGCTGCCTTTCGTGTTCAGACTGTACACTATAGGCTGTTATTGCCCATATGGAGATCTACAGTTCTGTATGGCTGCATCTCAACCACATCCCTGAGGGCTAACAATGACACACTCAGCTGGGTTTCAGAACAACAAGCTAGTCGATAAGAGGGGCTCCACAGGGCTAACCTGTGGTTATGAGCCGAGCCTCACAAAGGGCCTTAATTGTTATGGATCAAATCCCGTCAGCGGGAACGATTTGACAACATCCGTTGAAATTGCAGAGCGCGAAATTCCAAAATAAATCTTTGAAATATTTAACTTTCATACATTCACAAGTGCAATACACCAAATTAAAGCTTAACTTCTTGTTAATCTAGCCACCATGTCAGATTTCAAAAAGGCTTTACGGCGAAAGCAAAGCATGCAATTATCTGAGGACAGCACCCCATCAAACAAACACATGACAATCATATTTCAACCCGCCAGGCGCGACACAAAACTCAGAAATAACGATATAATTCATGCCTTACCTTTGAAGAGCTTCTTCTGTTGGCACTCCAATATGTCCCATAAACATCACAAATGGTCCTTTTGTTCGATTAAGTCCGTCGTTATATCTCCAAAATGTACATTTATTTGGCGCGTTTGATTCAGAAAAACACCGGTTCCAACTCACCCAGCATGACTACAAAATATCCAATAAGTTACCTGTAAACGTTGTCCAAACATTTCAAACAACTTTCCTAATCCAACTTTAGGTATTTTAAAACGTAAATAATCAATAAAATTTAAGACGGGATAAACTGCGTTCAATAGCGGATAAAATGAAAGTGGAGCGAGCTTCAGGTCACGCGCCTCAACCAAAACAGTCCACTTCGCTATCCACCCAGAAAGGAAATGGCTACCTCTTCATTTCTCAAAAGAAAAACATCAACCAATTTCTAAAGACTGTTGAAATCTAGTGGAAGCTAGAGGAACTACAAGCATATTTCTATTAAAACGGGCTTGCCATAGAAAGCCAATGGAAAACAGATTGACCTCAACAACAACAACAATTCCCTGGATGGATTGTGCTCGGGGTTTTGCCTGCCAAATCAGTTCTGTTATACTCACAGACATTATTCAAATACCTTTAGAAACTTTAGAGTGTTTTCTATCCAAATCTAATAATAATATGCATATCCTAGCATCTGGGCCTGAGTAGCAGGCAGTTTACTTTGGACACGCTTTTCATCCGGACGTGAAAATACCGCCCCCTATCCCAGAGAGTTTAACATGACTCCCTGTACCTCTGATGAGCTCCTCTATGTGAGAGTGTGTGTGGTCATTGATCTGTCCAGAGTCCTGCTTTATATCCCACAGAAAAAACAACAGCCACAGCAGAGAGGAACAACTTTATGACCCCTGTTCAAATGTGCTGAAATAAATCACATTTTTCATGTGAAATCGGCAAGATAATTTATTTTTCACCACTCAAATCAGTTAGCACCATGGGCTCTTTTGTATACAGCACTGCAAGGTGCCTATGTTTAACTTTTTAAGTTGAACTGCTTCAGTTTGAGTCTGAGATGGGAAGAAGGTGTGCTGTGTTAGTAGAACAAAGCATGTTAACTGAATAATTTGTTAGGTTACATGATACTCTGTGTGAGTGGTATTGATGTGTAATCATCAGAGGGGAAGCACACACTGCTTATCCTTCATAATGGAGTATGTCACAATAGCTGTGTCCTCTAAATGTGGATCAAAGACAAATCAACAGACAACACTGGCATGACATGTTCTGTGTTCCAGCGGATGCAACACTTTTGTTGTTGTGAATTGTTAGATACTACTGCACTGTTGGAGCTAGAAAGACAAGCATTTTGCTTCACCCGCAATAACATATGTATGTATGTGTATGTGATCAATACAATTTGATTTGTTTATGCCCTTCTCCTCGGCTCTAGATCAACATAACACAGTACTACATCATCCTAATTTAGAAGACCGAACTAGGATTCATGGGGATGTAGATAACCACATTCATAATTAATGTACGTTCACACTGTTGTGGCAGAATATACTGTATGTCTGAAACCCTGAATCAGCAGTTATGTTGCTGGTAATAAATGTTTGTGATTGTATTGACAGGGATTTTTACATTACTATTGAAGGGGCCTCTGCTTATGTAAACTAAATTGCCTTCAGAAAGTATTCATACAGTACCCCTTGACTTTTACCACATTTTGTTGTTACAGCCTAAATTTTAAAAAATAAAATAATTCCCATCTACACACAATACCCCATAATGACAAGTAAAAACATAAATAAAAAATAAATAAATACAGATATCTAATTCAAATAAATATTCACACCCCTGAGTCAATACTTTGTAGAAGCACCTTTGGCAGCGTTTGCAGTTGTGAGTCTTTTTGGGGAAGTCTCTAAGAGCCGATTTTACGTCAAAACTGTAACTAGGCCATTCATGAACATTCAATTTCGTCTTGGTAAACAAGTCCAGTGTATATTTGGCCTTGTGTTTTAGGTTATTGTCCTGCTGAAATGTGAATTTGTCACCCAGTGTCTGTTGGAAAGCACACAACCAGGTTTTCCTCTAGGATTTTAACCTGTGCTTATAGCTGTATTCTGTTTCTTTTTATCCTACAAAATACTCCTTAGTCCTTCCCAATGACAAGCATACCCATAACATGATGCAGACACTACCATGCTTGAAAATATGAAGAGTGGTACTCAGTTGTGTTGGATTTGCCCCAAACATAATGCTTTGTATTCAGGACAAAAAATGTATTTCTTTGCCAATTATTTTGCAGTATTAAGTGCAAACAGGATGCATGTTTTGGAATATTTGTATTCTGTACAGGCTTCCTTCTTTTCACTCTGTCATTAAAGTTAGTATTGTCGAGTAGCTACAATGTTGTTGATCCATCCTCAGTTTTCTCATATCACAATCATTAAACTCTGTAGCTGTTTTAAAATCACCATTACCCTCATGGTGAAATCTCTGAGCAGTTTCCTTCCTATCCGGCAACTGAGTTAGGAAGGACGCCTGCATCTTTGAAGTGACTGGGTGTATTAATGCACAATCTAAAGCCTAATTAATAACTCAAAGGGATATTCAACATCTGCTTTTTAAATGTTTACACACATCTACCAATTGGTGACCTTCTTTGCGAGGCATTGAAAAACCTCCCTGGTCTTTGTGGTTGAAGCTGTGCTTGAAATTCACTATTCGATTGAGGGACCTTACAAATATAATGTTCAATATTGAGTGGTATTACGTGTTGTATAGCCTCGGCTCCAGCCCTTATTATGTGTTGGATGTCCTCGACTCCAGCCCTTATTATGTGTTGGATGTCCTCGACTCCAGCCCTTATTATGTGTTGGATGTCCTCAACTCCAGCCCTTATTATGTGTTGGATGTCCTCGACTCCAGCCCTTATTATGTGTTGGATGTCCTCGACTCCAGCCCTTATTATGTGTTGGATGTCCTCGACTCCAGCCCTTATTATGTGTTGGATGTCCTCGACTCCAGCCCTTATTATGTGTTGGATGTCCTCGACTCCAGCTCTTATTATGTGTTGGATGTCCTCGACTCCAGCCCTTATTATGTGTTGGATGTCCTCGACTCCAGCCCTTATTATGTGTTGGATGTCCTCGACTCCAGCCCTTATTATGTGTTGGATGTCCTCGACTCCAGCCCTTATTATGTGTTGGATGTCCTCGACTCCAGCCCTTATTATGTGTTGGATAGCCTTGACTCCAGCCCTTATTATGTGTTGGATGTCCTCAACTCCAGCCCTTATTATGTGTTGGATAGCCTTGACTCCAGCCCTTATTATGTGTTGGATAGCCTTGACTCCAGCCCTTATTATGTGTTGGATAGCCTTGACTCCAGCCCTTATTATGTGTTGGATAGCCTTGACTCCAGCCCTTATTATGTGTTGGATGTCCTTGACTCCAGCCCTTATTATGTGTTGGATGTCCTCGACTCCAGCCCTTATTATGTGTTGGATAGCCTTGACTCCAGCCCTTATTATGTGTTGGATAGCCTTGACTCCAGCCCTTATTATGTGTTGGATAGCCTCGACTCCAGCCCTTATTATGTGTTAGATACAGTGGCCGTCTGTACTGTTTAAGATTGGGTATATATATAAGATATATATATATTTTTTAAATTCTGTTACAGCATATTGGATGACTGTCATCCATATTCCATCCGCACAGTTCAATGTAACATCGATAGGTTTAGGCTATTATGATACGAGAATTTTCCCTATACCCATCATTAGGTTGCTACAACCTAGCCTAGAATGAAAGTATATAACACAGGTCGAGAGACAAATTGTAATAATCAAGGTTACACATTCAATACCGCCTTGCACACTCTTGCCTGCATCTGGCTGACTAGGGTGTAATCATTAGTCCAAAATGAGAGTTTCTATTGGACAAATTCAGGTAGCTAGGTCTATCTCCGTTTCGTTTGCTTCCGTTTAAGAAACGTTTTACAACAGAATCGGCTGAATGAATATACTGCTGATTGCCCGCACACACAGTTCACTTTCATAGCAGCCACATACAAACAACATAATCACTTTGCTTGTTGTATAATTCCTTCTCGCATTTATGCGCTCTCCTCCTCTCACCTTTTCCCTTCGCTTTTGAACTTCAGTGCACAACAGCTGTCTGTGACCAGGTGAAAAAACCTCTCCAAGCCAAACCTTCACATCATAACCGCTACACATAGCCTACATCGTTGTCACAATAATAGCTAACGTCATAGTCAACATAGTTCTAGTAGCTAACGCGTTAGTAAACCCACTACAGTCACCCAGTACAGAGTACAGCAAGCAGCTGAGAAATTACACTGGTGGGCCCCGGTGGCAATAAATTAATAAAACCAAAAGCTTACCTTGACTTGAAAGAGTTCCAGTGTTGGATAGCTTTAGCCAGCTACAGTAGCTAACATAAATAGCATTCCTCTGTGTTTGAGCTGGGTGTTTGAGTAGGCTAAATTAGATAACTGCATTAGTAAGTGAAAGTGAAAACATTTTACAAAAAATAGCTAGTTCTCGCTGATGCTTGTCCTTAATTTTAGAAGAAGTCAATTTGTTCAAAATGGTTTAACTCTTGTTTTTCTCTCTTTGAGTCAACTACTCAACACATTGTATGCATTTGCAGTGCTAGCTAGCTGTAGCTTATGCTTTCAGAACTAGATTCATTCTCTTATCCTTTGATTGGGTGGACAACATGTCCGTTCTGTGATGTGGTCTGTGTGTAGCTGGTGTAGAGGAGTCAGACGCAGGACAGCAGATATGAGTAAATAAATGTCTTTTACTCAAAAATGTCAAAGACAATACAAAATAAGCGAGCCCACATAAACGGACCGTATTACATAAAAACAATCACTCACAAACAAACATGGTGGAACAGAGGGTTAAATAATGACAAGTAATTGGGGAATTGAAACCAGCTGTGTAAGACAAAGACAAAACAAATGAAAAGTAGATCGGCGATGGCTAGAAGGCCGGTGACGTCGACTGCCGAACGCCGCCCGAACAAGGAGAGGGACTGACTTCAGCGGAAGTCGTGACACTTTCATGCCTCAGGAGCTCTGATAGGTTGGAGGACGTCCTCCAGAAGTCATCATAATTACTGTGTAAGTTTATGGAAAGGGGTGAGAACCACGAGCCTCCTAGGTTTTGTATTGAAGTCAATGTACCCAGAGGAGGATGGAAAATAGCTGTCCTCCGGCTACACCATGGTGCTACCCTAGAGAGTGCTGTTGAGGTTACTGTAGATCTTCATTGCAAAACAATGTGTTTTAATCCGATTCTTCGTGACGTGAATATATTTATTATACACTGCTCAAAAAAATAAAGGGAACACTTAAACAACACAATGTAACTCCAAGTCAATCACACTTCTGTGAAATCAAACTGTCCACTTAGGAAGCAACACTGATTGACAATAAATTTCACATGCTGTTGTGCAAATGGAATAGACAATAGGTGGAAATTATAGGCAATTAGCAAGACACCCCCAATAAAGGAGTGGTTCTGCAGGTGGGGACCACAGACCACTTCTCAGTTCCTATGCTTCCTGGCTGATGTTTTGGTCACTTTTGAATGCTGGCGGTGCTTTCACTCTAGTGGTAGCATGAGACGGAGTCTACAACCCACACAAGTGGCTCAGGCAGTGCAGCTCATCCAGGATGGCACATCAATGCGAGCTGTGGCAAGAAGGTTTGCTGTGTCTGTCAGCGTAGTGTCCAGAGCATGGAGGCGCTACCAGGAGACAGGCCAGTACATCAGGAGACGTGGAGGAGACCGTAGGAGGGCAAAAACCCAGCAGCAGGACCGCTACCTCTGCCTTTGTGCAAGGAGGAGCAGGAGAAGCACTGCCAGAGCCCTGCAAAATGACCTCCAGCAGGCCACAAATGTGCATGTGTCTGCTCAAACGGTCAGAAACAGACTCCATGAGGGTGGTATGAGGGCCTAACGTCCACATGTGGGGGTTGTGCTTACAGCCCAACACCGTGCAGGGCGTTTGGCATTTGCCAGAGAACACCAAGATTGGCAAATTCGCCACTGGCGCCCTGTGCTCTTCACAGATGAAAGCAGGTTCACACTGAGCACGTGACAGACGTGACAGAGTCTGGAGATGCCGTGGAGAACGTTCTGCTGCCTGCAACATCCTCCAGCATGACCGGTTTGGCGGTGGGTTAGTCATGGTGTGGGGTGGCATTTCTTTGGGGGGCCACACAGCCCTCCATGTGCTCGCCAGAGGTAGCCTGACTGCCATTAGGTAGCGAGATGAGATCCTCAGACCCCTTGTGAGACCATATGCTGGTGCAGTTGGCCCTGGGTTCCTCCTAATGCAAGACAATGCTAGACCTCATGTGGCTGGAGTGTGTCAGCAGTTCCTGCAAGAGGAAGGCATTGATGCTATGGACTGGCCCGCCCGTTCCCCAGACCTGAATCCAATTGAGCACATCTGGGACATCATGTCTTGCTCCATCCACCAACGCCACGTTGCACCACAGACTGTCCAGGAGTTGGCGGATGCTTTAGTCCAGGTCTGGGAGGAGATCCCTCCAGGAGACCATCCGCCACCTCATCAGGAGCATGCCCAGGCGTTGTAGGGAGGTCATACAGGCACGTGGAGGCCACACACACTACTGAGCCTCATTTTGACTTGTTTTAAGGACATTACATCAAAGTTGGATAAGCCTGTAGTGTGGTTTTCCACTTTAATATTGAGTGTGACTCCAAATCCAGACCTCCATGGGTTGATAAATTGGATTTCCATTGATTATTTTTGTGTGATTTTGTTGTCAGCACATTCAACTATGTAAAGAAAAAAAGTATTTAATAAGATTATTTCTTTCATTCAGATCTAGGATGTGTTGTTTAAGTGTTCCCTTTATTTTTTTGAGCAGTATAGTTTTATCTAAAAAGGGGAACTCCTGAGGTGCTGACCTGTTGCAGCCTCTACAACCACTGTGATTATTATTTGACCCTGCTGGTCATCTATGAACGGTTGAACAGCTTGAAGAATGATCTGGCCTTAATGGCCATGTACTCTTATAATCTCCACCTGGCACAACCAGAAGAGGACTGGCCACCACTCAGCGCCTGGTTCCTCTCTAGGTTTCTTTCTAGGTTCCTGTCCTTCTAAGGAGTTTTTCCTAGCCACCGCGTTTCTACATCTGCATTGCTTGCTGTTTGGAGTTTTCAGATGGGTTTCTATTTAAGCACTTTGTGACATCTGCTGATGTTAAAAGGGCTTGATAAATCAATTAGATTCGATTTTTAATGTTTCACTATTTTTATTTTTATGAAATTCACCGAGCAGGAGAGTTGTCCCCTTCCTCCTTTGAGGAGTCTCCTCTGGTTGGATAGCCTGGACTGCAGGCCTTATTATGTGTTGGATAGCCTCGACTCCAGCCCTTATTAAAGGAGCTGATTGTGGACTATAGGAAAAAGAGGGCCAAACAGGCCTCCATTAACATCGACGGGACTGAAGTGGAGCGGATCGAGAGTTTCAAGTTCCTTGGTGTCCACATCACCAACAAAATATCATGGTTCCAACACACCAAGACAGTTGTGAAGAGGGCACGACAACACCTTTTCCCCCTCAGGAGACTGAAAAGATTTGGCATGGGTCCCCAGATCCACACAAGGTTCTACAGCTGCATCATGGAGAGCATCCTGACTGGTTGCATCACTGTATGGCAACTGCTTGGCATCTGACCATAAGGCGCTACAGAGGGTAGTGCATACTGCCCAGTACATCACTGGGGCCAAGCTTCCTGACATCCAGGACCTATATACTAGGCAGTGTCAGAGGAGGCCCAAAAAACTATCAAAGACTCTTCCGAAAATGCCAAGTCTAGGACCAAAAGGCTACTTAACAGCTTCTACCCCCAAGCCATAAGACTGCTGAACAACTAAACTAATCAAATGGCCACCCAGACTATTTACATTGACCCCCCCCCTTTGTTTTTACGCTGCTGCTACTTGCTTTTTATTATCTATGTCACTTTACAAATTACCTCGACTAACCTGTACCCCCGCACATTGACTCGGTACCGGTACCCCCTGTATATAACCTCGTTATTGTTATGTACATTTCTTGTGTTACTTTTTGATTGATTAGATTTTTCTTTTTTTACTTTAGCTTATTTATTAAATATTTTACTATCTATATTTCTTGAACTGCATTGTTGGTTAAGGGCTTGTAACTAAGGTCTACTACACCTGTTGTATTTGGCGCATGTGACAAATAATATTTTATTTGATTTATTGTGTGTTGGATAGCCTCGACTCCAGCCCTTATTATGTGTTGGATGGTCAGTGCCACAGGCTTTGTTTTGACTGTACAATTAATCTATTCTCTTGACATCAAACCCCTTAATTAACTGGTCAAACGTGGTCATTTTATCAAGTCTATTACGAGCCAGTGGGTAAATTGTAATAGTAATGAGCAGTTTTAGCAATTTTGCTAGCGTAGGCAATGGTGAAATACGCATATATGACAAGCAATACTATTGGGATTTAAATGAAGTATTTTTAATTTGTACTTAGCGCACATCTTCTTGGATGTTTATAATGCAGATCCAAGCCCCATGTCTGTGTTTTTACTCAGAGTGATCATCTTTATGAAGTGGTTTAATTGATTTATTTTCTTGCAGCACTTCTATTTCTTTCTTATAACATGATTACACTGAGCTTCTCCACAACTTTACAACTTGTCAGACAATGATTTAATATCACATCTCCCTCACAAGATATTTGCTCAGAACACAATCCATATTAGCTATTGATACCGTAGTAAATATCACTTTAATATAGCTCCCTGTGTACTTTAACAGAACTGTTATTTCCTTTTATCGTCGGGGGGAATACTTTTTTTCTCCAACAAAATCAAATTACTGTTTTTTCCCAGCATTCAAAATGCGTAAAGGCATGAAAACACACAAGCTCAGCTATTAATCTGCCAGGGAGAGGTTGCAGTCATGCTCTCAGCTCTGTGAGGAGACATCCTCTCTTATAACAGCCAGGCAGCAGTGTTCTAGTCTAACTGTAGGTGGCAGTGTGACACTGTGCCTCACTCAGCCCCTCAGCTCACTCAGCCCCTCAGCTCACTCAGCCCCTTAGCTCACTCAGCCCCTCAGCTCACTCAGCCCCTCAGCTCACTCAGCCCCTCAGCTCACTCAGCTCCTCAGCTCACTCAGCCCCTCACCTCTCTCAGCCCCTCAGCTCTCTCTTTTGTGTATGCAGGCTCTGCACCTGTTGATGCACTGCAGTTGCTTGCTAAATGATTCTGCTTGTAAATAACATTAGGATCCTGGTTCTCTCTGAAGCCAATTTTAAAGATGTGCACCTAGGTGGTGATGGTGCAATTAATTATCTTACATTCAGCAGCAGTTTCCAGCGCAGTCACTGCTCTTTGTCTATGTAGTCTACAGGGAGCTTTATTGCCCTTTGTGATGTTATTTTTTCATGGTCCTGTTTTCCTGTTCTTTCAGGGGGATGTGAGTCAGAGGTAGTTAATAACCACTGAACAATTCAACAGGTTTTTCCTTGTACGGCTTGACGATCAGATAGTTGTGCATTTTATTTCAGTCTAACACATTTAGATGTTGAATGCTGGATGATGTTTCTGTATAGCTGCTCAGACGACAGCTACAAAGATGACATGAAATGTGAAAAGGAAGATTGCAGATGAATCATATTTTCATGCTGAATTACCAATGTTTAACTGGTTAAACTAGGCTTGAGCTGCATCCACTCTGTGCTGATGCGTTATTTCTGGGCTGCTGTCATGACACTGTTTCTTAATCCATATCTCCATAGGATTACAAAACAAAAATCCTAAAGTATTAAAACAAATACACTTTCTAGGATTTTCAGATCGATTACATACAAACATATCTGCCCCTGTGGTTATGATTGGATTAATGTGGATTAGTATGCATCACCTGTGTAGTATGCATTACCTACATACCTGCTCCTAACAAGTTGATCTCCAGTCCTGTGGGAGAGTGATCAAACCCATTGCAGTCATTCATATTTTAGAAAGCTGTGTTTGTGCTTTGCAGAGGGCTGGAGCTCTAAGAACCCATGGACCTTATGCTGAGATATAGGGGAGAGAGTGTGTGTGGGAGAGAGAGACAGAGGGCAGGGGAGAGGGGAGCTCTTGCACTAGTGAGATAATCCCAAGTCCTTACTCATTTGTTTCTATACTCACTCTACACTCCATCTCCTGTGATCATCTGTCAGACTGGGGAGATACACTTGATCACTTCCCATGCTGCCCCAGTCCAACATACAATGCAGTACACACGTCAGGCTGACCTTCACAACACTACGCTTGCTCTGTGCACTAATGCAGTGGCTCTATAGATTCTCTATCAGCAGCCGAGTGTAGCTCTGGCTCTGGCTTGGGTACTGGCCAGGACCCAGCTTCTTCATCAGATACAAGGATGCATTCTGTTATAAGATCAGCAAGCTGTGTCAATGGGAGTGTGTACATCGTCCTCCCCTTCACTGCACGGTAATGAGGTTCATGGCCATTGTGGATAGTAAATATAGTTAGGCTTATGTCTATACCTAGCTAACTAAACAAAGCCAGGGCATTTTTATACAGTCCCCTTAAACTCATATTCCTCATTTAACTTTCCTTCAATTATGTAGATGTTGCAGCACTCACTAGACCTTCGTTATCATACCAGTTGACCTAAAGGGCTTCTTACCGTATTCTTCTGAAGTTTTTTGATACACACAATTGTTCTGCACAATGGTATCATCACAGAGCCTACATGTGTTATAACACAAACTGCCATCATCTCATTGAGTTTCTCATCTCATATCCATTGGATCAGTCTTCCTGCATTCCACATCTTCTCCAACATCTTCGTCATTATTATAACCAAATGCCACATGTTTTTATTTCATTTCATTATAGCATTGTTTATTTGGCCTCTCAGTGCCAAAATGATGCACGCTCTTATTACATTTTTCTAATAAAATGCACAGTGAAGCATAACATGGAGAAAAAATAATACGCCAGCCAGGATCAATTTTAATATGAATAGCTAATACAGCTGCTTGAAGTAAACATTTACCCAGACCCAGAGAGTAAACAGACAAGGAACTAATGCAAATGCAACACGCTTTTTTCTTTAACACTAAGGTGGTTGCTAATATTTAAATTGATGCAAAGGTCAAATGTGAAGAAATACTTTAAACAATTTAGCACTCAAGCCTCAGCTCTCTGCTGGACATATGATGGATACTATGTTTTGGCTTCATTTAGGCCTTGCCAAATTATAATTGATGAGAAGTAGAGGGGGTTCAGACTTCAGAGAGGTAGATAAAGTGATGCCAACAGGAGAAAGTCCTTCACATTTCCAAGTTTATTTAATTCTGTTGTCTTTCAGTGAGCTGGAAATGAGGATGTTTGAGTGTTTCTACTGCTATTAACCCTGATAGAAAAGCTTTTCTGTGTCTAGAGAGCTGTGATAAAAGCTTACCCTGCAGATACGTTTGCACATGTCAACTGAATGTTATAGTGTATATTTTTCCGGCCTTGACATCTCACGCTGTGTGCAATGCAATATTTTACATCTTCCAAGAAAAGGTAGCTCTCCTTGTCAAAGTAATAACAGTCGTTGATCATCGGCTCAAGATCCTTGACATCACTGCCATGGGCTTGATAAATAGGCCAAGGAAGCATTGCTAAACATAGTGGCTCAATAAATAAATAATATAGCACGGCTATATACTGTAACAACTACTTTGTGGACATTAAAACCTCTACATTTCTCTCTTATTTTCAATGTCAGAACTGCTGTAGCCATGCCCTGCTATATCAGGCATTCCCCAGGGCAGCTGTCTAGGCCCCTTACTTTCTTCAATCTTCACCTGCCACTGGCACTGAGAAAAGCCTATGTGTCTATGTATGCTGATGACTCAACACTATACGTCAGCTAACACAGCAATTGAAATCACTGCAACATGAAGAGCTGAAGTCAGTTTTAGAATGTGTGGCAAGAAATAAGCTAGTCCTAAATATTTCAAAAATGAAAAGCATTGTATTTGGGACAAATCATTCAATAAACCCTAAACCTCAACTAAATTACAGACATTTTCAACCTCTCTCTGACCAAGTCTGTAAAACCTACATGTTTCAAGCAGACCACCATAGTCCCTGTGCCCAAGAAAGCGAAGGTAACCTGCCTAAATTACTATCATCCTGTAGCATTCACGTCGGTAGCCATGAAGCGCTTTGAAAGGCAGGTCATGGCTCACATCAACACCATCATCCCAGAAACCCTAGACCCTAACCTTAACCCACTCCAATTCGCATACCGCCCCAACAGATCCACAGAACTCAATCACAATTATACTCCACACTGCCCTTTCCAACCTGGACAAAAGGAACTCCTATGTGAGAAAACTGTTCATTGACTACAGCTCAGTGTTCAAGTGGTCCCGTGTGGCTCAGTTGGTAGAGCATGGTGTTTGCAACACCAGGGTTGTGGGTTTGATTCCCACGGGGGACCAGTACGAAAAATATATAACAAATGTATGCACTCACTACTGTAAGTCGCTCTGGATAAGAATGTCTGCTAAATGACTAAAATGTAAATGTAAAACCATATTGCCCACAAAGCTCATCACTAAGCTAACCTCTCTAGGGTATGTGGGACGAAATTGTCCCACCTACTCAACAGCCAGTGGAATCCCGTGGCGCATTATTCAAATACCTTAGAAATGCTATTACTTCAATTTCTCAAACATATGACTATTTTACACCATTTTAAAGACAAGACTCTCGTTAATCTAACCACACTGTCCGATTTCAAAAAGGCTTTCAACGAAAGCAAAACATTAGATTATGTCAGCAGAGTACCCAGCCAGAAATAATCAGACACCTATTTTTCAAGCTAGCATATAATGTCACATAAACCCAAACCACAGCTAAATGCAGCACTAACCTTTGATGATCTTCATCAGATGACAATCCTATGACATTATGTTATACAATACATGCATGTTTTGTTTAATCGAGTTCATATTTATATCAAAAACCAGCTTTTTACATTAGCATGTGACGTTCAGAACTAGCATACCCACCGCAAACTTCCGGTGAATTTACTAATTTACTCACGATAAACGTTCACAAAAAACATAAAAATTATTTTAACCCCTGTGCGGCCTCCGTCCCGTATATCGTTTTATAGATACACCTCTCCTGAATCGAACCACGTTGTCCGATTTCAAAAAGGCTTTACAGCAAAAGCAAAACATTAGATTATGTTAGAGGAGTATATCGTAAAAGTAGCGACATAGCCATTTTCCTACCAACCACATGCATCACAAATAACCAAAAAACAGCTAAATGCAGCACTAACCTTTGACAATCTTCATCAGATGACACACCTAGGACATCATGTTACACAATACATGCATTCTTTTGTTCGATAAAGTTCATATTTATATATAAAAACAGCATTTTACATCGGTGCGTAACGTTGACTAACTATTTTCCCTCAAATGCATCCGATGAAACAGAGCTACAATTTACTAAATTACTATTCGAAAACATTTTTAAAATGTAATATTGTCATTCTAAGATTTATAGATGAATATCTCTTGAAAGCACCTGTAATGCCAGATTTAAAAATAACTTTACTGGGTAATCACACTTTGCGATAAAAGGGGATGCGATACTCAGAACAATAGGCTAGCAATACAGGTCAGCGCCATCTTGGAACAATCGCATATCAAATCTAGTCTTGTATACTATTGTCAATAATCCCTTACCTTTGATTATCTTCATCCTTAGGCACTTCCAGGAATCCCAGGTCCACAACAAATGTATTTTCGTTCTAAAAAGTTCAACCTTTATGTTCCATTAGCTTGTTGTTGTTAGCGCGTTCTGAAGGCTGCACCAAAAGTTCAAACGTGCGCGGGGCTACTCTTTCAACAAAATGCATTTTTTTCTTATTTAGGTTCGTTCAAACATGTCAAACGTTGTATAACATAAATCTTTAGGGCCTTTTTCAACCAGAGCTCCAATAAGATTCAAGGGGGACGATTGCATTGTCTTTATAAACGTTTCGAAAGGGGAGGGTAGCCAGGGGCGCCGGCGTCATAATGGTGATAGCCCTCTCTGTGTGACCACGTTCCACAGCGTGTCATTCTGTCAGTTTTCACAGTAGGAGACTCAAATCACTTTGTAAAGACTTTGGACATCTAGTGGAAGCAATAGAAAGTGCTCAATGAACCATTGCTCACGGTGTGATTAATAGGCAACGTGATGAAGTTGAGTCCGCAATTCAGAATTCCACTTCCTGTTTCGATCTGTCTCGGGGTTTTGACTGCCATATGAGTTCTGTTATACTCACAGACACCATTCAAACAGTTTTAGAAACTTTAGGGTATTTTCTATCCACAAGTATTAATAATATGCATATCCTAGCTTCTGAGTTTGAGTAGTAGGCCGTTTAAAATGGGCACGAATTTTTTTCAAAATGCGCTGTGGCGCCCCCTATCCTAGGCGACCGTCAAGAGGTTAAGAATTATAGATACAGAACTCCTTTATGCAATCGCTATGTCCGATTTTAAAATAGCTTTTCGGCAAAAGCACATTTTGCAATATTCTGAGTAGATAGCCCAGCCATCACGGGCTAGCTATTTAGACACCCACCAAGTTTGGCCCTCACCAAACTCCGATTTACTATTAGAAAAATTTGATTACCTTTGCTGTTCTTCGTCAGAATGCACTCCCAGGACTTCTACTTCAATAACAAATGTTGGTTTGGTTCAAAATAATCCATAGTTATGTTCAAATATCCTCTGTTTTGTTCGTGCGTTCAAGACACTATCCGAAGGGTGAAGAAGGGTGACGCGCCCGACGCGTTTCGTGACAAAACATTTCTAAATATTCCCTTACCGTACTTCGAAGCATGTCAACCGCTGTTTAAAATCAATTTTTATGCGATTTGTCTCGTAAAAAAAGTGATAATATTCCGACCGGGAAACCCTGTTTTAGTTCAAAGACGAAAAAATAAAAACATGGTGTCGCCTCGTGCACGCGCCTCAGTCTCATTGTTCTCTGATCGACCATTATCCAAATGCGCTACTGTTTTTCAGCCAGGGCCTGCAAAGACATCATTCAGCGGTTTGCCGCCTTCTGAGAGCCTATGGGAGCCGTAGGAAGTGTCACGTTACAGCAGAGATCCTCAGTTTTCAATAAAGAGAGTGTAGAAGCCCAAGAAATGGTCAGACAGGCTACTTCCTGTAAGGAATCTTCTCAGGTTTTTGCCTGCCATATGAGTTCTGTTATACTCACAGACACCATTCAAAAAGTTTTTGAAACTTTAGGGTGTTTTCTATCCAAAGCCAATAATTATATGCATATTCTAGTTTCTGGGCAGTAGTAATAACCAGATTAAATCGGGTACGTTTTTTATCTGACCGTGCAAATACTGCCCCCTACCCTAGAGAGGCTACGGACCCTGGGACTAAACACCCCCCTCTGCACCTGGATCCTGGACTTCCTGACAGGCCACCCCCGGTGGTAAGGGTAGGCAACAACACATCTGCCACGCTGATCCTCAACACGTGGGCCCCTCAGGGGTGCATGCTTAGTCCCCTCCTATACTCACTGTTCACCCAGGACAGTGTGGCCAAACATGCCCCCATTCACATTGATGGGGTTGTACTGGATTGGGGTCGAGAGTTACATAGTCCTTGTTGTCCACATCACCAACAAACTATCATGGTCCAAACACAACAAGATAGTCTTGAAGAGGGCACGACAATGTGTTTTTCCCCTCAGGAGATTGAAAGGATTTGTCATGGGTCCCCAGATCCTCAAAAGGTTCTACAGCTGCACCATCGAGAGCATCCTGACTGGTTGCATCACCGCCTGGTTTTGGCAACTGCTCGGCATCTCACCGTAAGGCGCTACAGATGGTAGTGCATATGGCCCAGTACATCACTGGGGCCAAGCCTCCTGCCATCCAGGACCTATATACTAGGCGGTGTCAGAGGAAGGCCCACAAAATTGTGAAGGGTGTAGTACACAGAGTTGTATGAGATCTTCAGTTTCTTGGCACTTTCTTGCATGGAATAGCCTTCATTTCTCTGAACAAGAATGGACTGACAAGTTTCAGAAGAAAGTTCTTTGTTTCTGGCCATTTTGAGCCTGTAATCGAACCCACAAATGCTGATGCTCCAGATACTCAACTAGTCTAAAGGCCAGATTTATTGCTTCTTTAATGATCAATTTGCCTTTTAAAATGATAAACTTGGATTAGCTAACCCAACATGCCATTGAAACACAGGAGTGATGCTGATAATGGGCCTCTGTACGCTTATGTGGATATTCCATTGAAAAATCAGTTTCCAGCTAGAATAGTTATTTACAACATTAGCCTGTTGGGGCTAGGGGGCAGTATTTTCACGGCCGGATGAAAAACGTACCCAATTTGAACAGGTTACTACTCTGGCCCAGAAACTATAATATGCATATTATTAGTAGATTTGGATAGAAAACACTCTGACGTTTCTAAAACTGTTTGAATGGTGTCTGTGAGTAAAACAGAACTCATATGGCAGGCAAAAACCTGAGAAAATTACAAGCAGGAAGTGGCCTGTCTGACAATTTGTAGTCCTTCTGTTGCATCTCTATCAAAATTACAATATCTGTGCTGTTACGTGTCACTTTCTAAGGCTTCCATTGGCTCTCTAAAGCCTTCTGAAACTGGATTGACGCGTCTCCTGTCTCTGGGCAGATAACAGCAGCAGAGATTGTCAGTGGACTGCCTGGTGACAGAGAGACTGGAGATGCTCATTCACGAGACCTCGCCATTTTTTTCTTTCCCTCTTTGAATGAATACAACGTTGTCCGGTTGGAATATTATCGCTATTTTACGAGAAAAATAGCATAAAAATTTATTTTAAACAGCGTTTGACATGCTTCTAAGTACGGTAAAGGAACATTTTGATTTTTTTTGTCACGAAATACGCTCGCGCGTTACCCTTCGGATGGTGACCTGAATACACAAACAAAACGGAGGTATTTGGATATAATTATGTATTATTTGGAACCAAAACAACATTTGTTGTTGAAGTAGAAGTCCTGGGAGTGCATTCTGACGAAGAACAGCAAAGGTAATCCAATTTTTGTAATAGTAATTCTGAGTTTAGTGAGCCCCGAAGTTGGCGGGTGTCTGAATAGCTAGCCTCTGATGGCTGAGCTATGTACTCAGAATATTGCCAAATGTGCTTTCGCCAAAAAGCTATTTTAAAATCTGACATAGCGATTGAATAAAGGAGTTCTGTATCTATAATTCTTAAAATAATTGTTATGTATTTTGTCAACGTTTAGTAAATTCACCAGACGTTTTCGGTGGGAATACATTTTCTAAACATCACACGCCAATGTAAAAAGCTGTTTTTTGATATAAATATGAACTTGATTGAATAAAACATGCATGTATTGAATAACATAATGTCCTAGGAGTGTCATCTGATGAAGATCATCAAAGGTTAGTGCTGAATTTAGCTGTGGTTTGGGTTTTTGTGACATATATGCTTGCTTTGTGGCTGTGTGATTATTTTTGGCTGGGTACTCTCCTGACATAATCTAATGTTTTGCTTTCACTGTAAAGCCTTTTTGAAATCGGACAATGTGGTTGGATTAACGAGAGTCTTATCTTTCAAATGGTGTAAAATAGTCATATGTTTGAGAAATTGAAGTTATAGCATTTTTGAGGTATTTGTATTTCGCGCCAGGCGATTCCACTGGCTGTTGAATAGAGTGGGATGCTAACGTCCCACCTAGCCCAGAGAGGTTAAATGACTAGCACACAGCTCAGGCACTCATGCATACCCCACAAGACATGTCACCAGAGGTCTTTTCACATTCCCTAATTGCTTTGGCAGCAGCTAATTTGGATCCATAATAATATACAAATACAAAATATATAACTACTTCTTTGTTGACATTAAAACCGATTTCTGTCTCAGAGGCCAATGTCAGGACCACTGTAGCCAAGGGTTATGACTCTGTCCTGCTGAAGCTGTATGAGGACTGGCACAACAAGGACCCAGACCATAAAGCCATCCCAATCCACCTGGCCTTGCTCGCTGCCTACACCAGACCACCCACTGCAGCGCTGGCAGGGATTCCCTGGTGGTACAGGGGGGCATCTCAGTCACCTTTACCACACAATACAGGTATACCCTCACATAGTTTCAAAGGCTACCTGTCACTGTTATAAGCCATAACTAATATCCCTTACTAACTGGTTTCTCTACTGCTTTTTGCTTTCTCTACTCCTTAGAATTTGAAATTCATTTATCTTATTACTTTAATGATATTGACATATTGTAATTGGAGTTGGTATTGCCTGGCAATTCTGTTTGCCATCGGCAAGTTATTTGCGTATAATACCGAGCTTGATAGTAATGCTGGACAGGGCTGCTAATGTGACAGTTAAAAAATAACAACAAACAGGGCTCAGGTTTTGTGGCGTCACTACAGCCTGGGGTTCGATCCCAGGCTGTGTCACAACCGGCTGTGACCGGGAGGCCCAATGGGACGGCTCACAATTGGCTCAGCGCCATCTGGGTTAGGGGAGGGTTTGGCTGGGGGGGCTTAATTTGGCTCATTGCGCTCTAGCAACTCCTTGTGGCAGGCCGAGCGTCTACAGGCTGACTTCAGTCGCCAGTTGAACAGTGTTTCCTCCAACACGTGCGGCTGGCTTCCGGGTTAAGCAAGCGGGTGTTAAGAAGCGCGGCTTGGCGGGTCGGGGGACGCATGACTCGACCTTTGCCTCTCCCGAGCCCGTTGGGGAGTTGCAGCAATGAGACAAGATTGTAATTAGATCGGAATTGGATATCACGGAATTGGGGAGAAAATATGTCAAATAAATAAAAATGTAAATATTATCTCAACTACCTCGTACTCCTGCACATTGACTCCGTACTGGTGCTCCTTGTATATAGCCTTTTTATTGTTATTTATTGTGTTACTATTTTCTATTTTTATTACCAAATATTCTTACTTTTTAACTCTGCATTGTTGGGAAAGGGCTCATAAGTAAGCATTTTTCACTGTAAAGTCTACACCTGTTGTATTCGGCGCATGTGACAAATAACATTTTATTTTATTTGAACAATCTAGGAGGTGACTGTGTGTGTTTCTGTTGTTGTTTGAAAGACCTGCCTGGCCAGTAAAGGTTTGGAGTCTCTGGTGGAGTCTGCTGTCCAGCTGATGAGGAAGTGCTATCCTAAACGCCCCCTTCCACTGACCTCCAATCAGTGTTTATACCTTCACCCTGCATAGGAGGACTACTGACACTGCTCCAAGACCCCAAGGTATTGTTTACCTTTCTATATTTTCATCAGTCTCTCTTCCTCGTACTGTCTCTCTTTCCTCTCTTGCCTGCTCTCTCTCTCTTGAACTCTCTCTCTTCTCAGTGCATGCTGGGAGTGTTTTGTAGTTGAGAGGCCGTGTGAATGGCTCTGTCCTTACTTATTTTCTTGATTCTTTCCTTGGTAATTTCTTAAAATGTTGATTTTCTATGGTGGAGGGTTATCACACTGTTAGTTTAGCGGTACCCACTGTTTGTTTTCAAAGTTAGGGAGGAAGAGGACAGAGTTTTAGTTTCCTGGGGTTTGGAAAGTGTGCTGTGCTCGATGGATTCACAGCCTAGCCCAGAGGAGACGATATCGTTAGCGCATGGATTCAGGTGTGTTTCTTAGAATGGAGTTAAGATGGAGGAGGTTCTGCTCATGGTCAGCAAACAGGTAGGAACTGAATTTATACATTTCGCATCCATAATGAACAAAGCTGTGGTTGTGTTCATGAAAAGAGTGAATTTGGTGGGTAAGCTGATTGCTAGTGGAATATTTGTAAGGAATGTGTTGGTGCCGATTTCTCGTCTTTCAACTCCTTCGAATATGGTGGGAGTTGAGAATCTGCCTCCGTTTATTACGGATCATCAAATCCAGAAAGAGCTGAATAGATTTGGTAAGTTTGCTAGCGGGTTTCATGTACTGTCGGCAGGTTTTCAGGCAGATGCCGTTAAGCATATTGTTTCGTTCCAGAGGCAAGTGTTCATGTTTCTGAATAACAATGAGTAACCGTTAAATGTGCATTTTAAAGTGAGGCATGGGGAGGGGCTCTGTGCAGGGTTTGCCAGCACAGATAGTGTACGCTGCTTGAGTGTGGCGATTTAGGGCATAAGAGCTTTGCGTGCTCAGATCAAGGCTGTTCACAAGGTGAGGGTACAAGCGCCAGTGGGGGAAATCGAGGTCAATGTGCAGGGGGGCATGAGACGCAGGCAGCAGAGGCTGGGTTTAGTCATGCTATAGATGGTGGTGTAGATGAGGCTAGGTCAAGTCATGCTATGGATGGTGGTGTAGATGAGGCTGGGTCTAGTCATGCTATGGATGGTGGCAGGGATGTCGCTTGGCCTATTTTAGGGGGGAATAAGTTATGTGGCGATGATATCTAGTTGACATTGTATTTAATGTAGTTTTGCTATCTGTGCCAGGCTATAAATGAGACAGATGACGTAACATCATGCACATATCTTTTAATACTCAATTGCGTTCATTCAGTAGGCCATTGCAAAGCAATTATCAGTAGGTAATGTCTGGAAAAGGTGACATAGTGTTGAGCACAATGTCATTGTATTATCCTCAATTTCTCAACTGTAGGCTAGCTAACGACTAATGTTAGATGGATATATGGAAATTCTTCAAGAGAGGCAGTGCCAGCAGCTCTGCCGAAGGCCAATCCGGTGAGAAATTAAGATTTTACCAGTTCAAACAAACAACTTAAAACTTAAACTGATTAATGACCTATTAAGCCTTGAGTTATTGTACATATGAGTTTAATAACAATACATGTCAAAACACAGCAGACAAGAATGAGGGAAAGAAGCTGGAGGCTGACAGGGCTGAGGGAGAATGTCTGATGAAGGTTAGTGATATACAAAGCAAGTAGATGTTTAAACTTTCAGTTAAATTTGTACAGCATATGACAGCATATGTCTTACTTTTGTTAGGCATAAATAAATGATGTTCATGATATCTTAAAGGGTCATGCAGAAAGAGAGGCTTCTATGCAAGGCAGAAATAAACATGCGAGCTGTATAAGTGAGAGAGAGCAAGCATGCCCAGAGAAAGAGGGACAAGAAACAGATCTAGAGTGAGAGGAACAGCGAACAGATCCAGAGAGAGGGACAACAAACAGATCGAGAGAGGAAGGGACAACAAACAGATCCAGACAGATAGGGAGAACAAACAGATCCAGAGAAAGAAAGTAATCAAGCCGCTGCAGCAACACCTTCCAGAAATGAGAGCGATTTGGGTGACAAAGACACTGGACCCAGACAAGTGAAGCTGAATAGCTACCCACACGAAAGTTTTGCTACACAGAAAAGGGCATTTCAGCACTGCTGGTTTGAGAAATACAATTGGGTAGTGTACTCTGTCCACAGAAACACAGCTTTCTGCTTTCCATTTACAGTTTTTGGCAAAAACATTACATTTGATGATTTTGTCAGTAATAGCTGCAAAAATTGGAAAAAAGCTTTGTTTCTTTTCGGTAAACATGAAATGGCACAAACACACAGAGACAGTGTTGTGGCATGGCAAAGCTACCAAGCAACTAGCAGTCATGGTATGTCACATCCTGACCATAGTAAGATGTTATTTTCTATGGTAGAGTGGGTCAGGTCGTGACAGGGGGTGTTTTTCTATGTTTTGTGTCTCTATGTTCATGTTCTAGTTTTGTATTTCTATGTTGGTTTTGTTTGGGATGATCTCCAATTAGAGGCAGCTGGTCCTCGTTGTCTCTAATTGGAGCTCATACCTAAGTAGGGTTTCTTTTCCACCTGGGTTTGTGGGAGATTAGTTTTGAGTAGTGTCTGTTTCACCTCTGCGTCACGTTTCTTTTTGTTTTGTCTGTCATACAAATGTATTTATGTATTGAATAGTTTCACAGTATAAATAAAATGTGGAACGACACACACGCTGCACTTTGGTCCGCTCATTCCTATGACAACCGTGACAGAATCTCCCACCACCAAAGGACCAAGCAGCGTGTTATGGACCAGTGGACTATTAAGGAGATAAGGAGGAGTATATCCAGGGCTTTGGAGGATTTAGGGGCAGGAGAAAAGCGCCTCCCATGGGAACAGGTGGAGGCAGCGAGAGTGCGGCAACAAGGGAAGCACGAGAGGCAGCCCGCCACCAAAAATGTGGGGTGGCACATGGGGAGATTGGCAGAGTCAGGTTGGAGACCTGAGCCAACTCCTCGTGCTTACCGTGAGGTGCGTGTCATCAGTCTGGCGCCACCTGTGCCAGCCCCATGCATCAGGTCTCTAGTGCGCCTGCCCAGTCCGGTGTGTCCTGTTCCTGCTCCTCGCACATGCCCTGAGGTGCGTGTTACCAGTCTGGCACCACCTGCGCCAGCTCCACGCATCAGGCCTCCAGTGAATCTTCCCAGTCCAGAGCTTCCGGCGACAGTTCCCAGTCCAGAGCTTCCGGCGACGTCCCCCAGTCCGGAGCCTCCAGCGACGTTCCCAGTCCGGTGAGACCTGTTCCGGCTCCACGTAAGAAGCCTCCAGTGATGATCCATGGTCCGAAGCCTCTAGTGATGATCCATGGCACAAAGCCTGTAGGGATGATCCATGGCCCGGAGCCTGTAGGGATAATCCATGGCAAGAAGCCTGTAGGGATAATCCATGGCCCGGAGCCTGTAGGGATGATCCATGGCACAAAGCCTCCAGTGGTGATCCATGGCGCGGAGCCTGCAGTGATGATCCATGGCATGGATCCCGCAGCAACGGCCTGCAGTCCGGAACTTCCTGAGACGGCCTGCAGTCTGGAAACTCCAGCGGTGGCCTACAGCCCAGAGCCTCCGGCGATGATCCACGGTCCGGTGACACAGAAGCAGAAGGATCAGCGGGCGGAGCGGGGGTTACGCCCCGAACCAGAGCCGCCTCCTCTGTAGGACGATCTGCGGGATAAGAAGGTTATGTGTACTGCACCAGAGCCGCCATAGACAGTAGTTACCCACCCTACCCTCCCTTTTGTTTTGTTTTTTGGAGGGGGGGGTTGTTGTGTTTTTGTTTAGGTGCGGTTGGAGTCCGCACCTTTGGGGGGGGGTACTGTCACGTCCTGACCATAGTAAGATGTTATTTTCTATGGTAGAGTAGGTCAGGGCGTGACAGGGGGCGTTTTTCTATGTTTTGTATTTCTATGTTTATGTTCTAGTTTTGTATTTCTATGTTGGTTTTGTTTGGGATCATCTCCAATTAGAGGCAGCTGGTCCTCGTTGTCTCTAATTGGAGATCATACTTAAGTAGGGTTATTTTCCACCTGGGTTTGTGGGAGATTTGTTTTGAGTAGTGTCTGTTTCACCTCTGCGTCACGGTTTGTTTTTGTTTTTTTTGTCATTCAAGTTTATTTATGTATTGCATAGTTTCACAGTATAAATAAAATGTGGAATGACACACACCCTGCACTTTGGTCCGTTCATTCCTACGACAACCGTGACATGGTAACATTGCTCAGATTTTAAAATCTGCCCATGCTAGTGATATTGCAGAGAGAAGGGAGTATCCGAGGAGAATTGTTGCGGTCAACGTTAGGAAGACTGTCACGTCCTGACCAGAAAAAGGGGTTATTTGTTATTGTAGTTTGGTCAGGGCGTGGCAGGGGGTGTTTTTCTGTGTGTTTTGGGATTATATTCTATGTCCTTTTTTCTATGTTTTGTAGTTCTTTGTTTTGGCCTGGTATGGCTCTCAATCAGGGACTGCTGTACTTCGTTGTCGCTGATTGGGAGCCATACTTAGGTAGCCTGTTTTCCTTTGGGTTTTGTGGGTGGTTAATTTCTGTTTAGTTGTCTAACCTGACAGAACTGTGGGCTGTCGTGTTGTTTCTTTGTTTATAGTGTTCTCTGATTAATAAATTACAAGATGAGCACTAACCACCCTGCACCTTGGTCTACTCCATTCAACAGCCGTTACAGAACTACCCACCAACAGAGGACCAAGCAGTGGAGGAGGAAGCAGCAAGAGGAGTATAAGGAGTCATGGACTTGGGAGGAGATATTAGCTGGAGAAGGACCATGGAGGAAGACTGGAGAGGACCGGGAACGTTATGCGGGGACACGGCTGGCAAGGAAACCCGAGAGGCACCCCCAAAAAATGTTTTGGGGGGGCACACGGGTAGTTTGGCTGGGCCAAGGGTGAGCCCTAAGCCAACTCCCCGTGCTTATCATGGGGAGCATTTGGCGGTGAGAGCGCCGGTCTATGCGGAAGTGCGCATGATCTCGCCCATGCGCATGCACAGTCCATTACAAGCGATACCAGCCCCCCGTAAGTGCCGTGCTAGAGTGGGCATCCAGCCTGGGAGAAGTGCGCTGGCACAATACATCTGGCCACCAGTGCGTCTCCTGGGTCCAGCTACCCTGCGCCTGCTCTACGCACGGCAGCCATTAGTACTCTGCACAGCCCAGTTCGCCCTGTGCCAGCACTCCGCCCATGCAGGGCTACTGTTACAACCCAGCCAGGACGGGTTGTGCAGGTTGTGCGCTCCAGACCTCCAGTGCTTATTCATGGCCCAGTGTATCCAGTTCCTGCTCCTCGCACTAGCCTTGAGGTGCGTGTCCCTAGTCTGGCGCCTCCAAAGCCAGTACCCCACACCAGGCCTGCAGTGCGTCAGCCCAGTCCAGTACGTCCTGTTCCTGCTCTTCGCGCTAGCCCTGTGGTGCGTGTAAATAGTCTGCCGCCTCCAAAGCCAGCCCCACGCATCAGGCCTTCAGTGCGCAGTGCCCGTCCAGAGCTTCCGATTACAGTTCCCCGTCCAGAGCTTCCGGCGACAGTTCCCCGTCCAGAGCTTCCGGTGACAGTTCCCCGTCCAGAGCTTCCGACGACAGTTCCCTGTCCAGAGCTTCCGACGACAGCTCCCTGTCCAGAGCTTCCGACGACAGTTCCCTGTCCAGAGCTTCCGGTGACAGTTCCCTATCCAGAGCTTCCGGCGACAGTGCCCCGTCCAGAGCTTCCGGCGACAGTGCTTCTGGCGATGTCCTACAGTCCGGAGCCTGCAGAGACGGCCCACAGTCCAGAGCCCGCAGAGACGGCCCACAGTCCGGAGCCTGCAGAGACGGCCCACAGTCCGGAGCCTGCAGAGACGGCCCACAGTCCGGAGCCTGCAGAGACGGCCCACAGTCCGGAGCCTGCAGAGACGGCCCACAGTCCGGAGCCTGCAGAGACGGCCCACAGTCCGGAGCCTGCAGAGACGGCCCACAGTCCGGAGCCTGCAGAGACGGCCCACAGTCCGAAACCGGCGCAGCCAGAGTCGCCCTACAGTCCGGAACCGGCACAGCCAGAGACACCCTACAGTCCAGAACCGGCGCAGCCAGAGTCGCCCTCCAGTCCGGAGCTCCCAGAGTCGCCCTCCAGTCCGGAGCTCCCAGAGTCGCCCTCCAGTCCGGAGCTCCCAGAGTCGCCCTCCAGTCCGGAGCGCCCAGAGTCGCCCTCCAGTCCAGAACTCCCAGGTCTCCAGTGACGCGCCTCAGCCCTGAGCCTTCAGCGAGGGTGGACAGGTTAGGTTGGGGACTAAGGCCGGAGCCTGAGCCACCTCCGTAGTTGGAGGATTGGGGAGGGGGGGTAGCACGGGAGCTGTTGGTGACGGTAGCCACCCTCCCTTCCCTCCCTTTAGTTTGGGGTTATTTTTGTTTTGGGGTTTATTTCTGTTTGTTATTGTAGTTTGGTCAGGGCGTGGCAGGGGGTGTTTGTTTAGTGTGTTTCGGGGTTTTTTGGGCAATGTTCTATGTTAGTATATTTCTATGTCTGTGTCTATTTAGTCTATTTCTATGTTCAGGGTTTTTGGTTTGGCCTTCAATTAGAAGCAGCTGTTCTTCATTGCTTCTAATTGGAGGTCATATTCAAGTAGGGGTTTTTGTCACTGTGTTTGTGGGTAGTTGTTCCGTGTATAGCGTGTTGCCTTACAGGACTGTCTTCGTCAATTGTTTGTTATTTTGTTGTGTTCACGTTTCCTTCTAAATAAAAGAAGATGAGTATACACATTCCCGCTGAATTTTGGTCCCATCACTACGACGATCGTTACAAAGACAGGGACTCTTTCCGTGCCAATGATGAATCTATTGAAAGCACAAATAGAGGGAACTTTCTTGAATGTATGGAGCTTTTGAAGGAGTTTGACCCTTTTCTGCAAAGGTACAATACTCCATCAAATATGACGTATCTCTCTCTAGAATCTCAGAATGACATGATCGAATGCTGTGCTCAAGAGATTATGGACAACATGGTCTCTGAGATGTCAAAGTCTGGAATATATGCCATTATGGCGGATGAGGCCAGGGATGGGCAGTCTGAACAGTTGGCTCTGTGTGTTAGGTATGTGACAGAGGGGACAGTTAAGGAGCGTTTACTAGCACTAGCAGAAATCAAGTCATTTGATGCATATTCGATAGCAAATGAGAGGGGTAGCAGGCCTAAAGTGCATTGCACAGACCTATGATGGTGCAGCTGTCATGAGTGGGTCCAAAGGAGGTGTGCAAGCACATTTGTTAGGGACAGACGTTCCGCTAGCGGAACGCCTCACCAATATCCAATGGTATAGCGTGGTGCGAATTACAAATACCAAAAAATGCAAAAACTTCAATTTCTCAAACATATGACTATTTTACACCATTTTAAAGACAAGACTCTCCTTTATCTAACCACATTGTCCGATTTCAAAAAGGCTTTACAATGAAAGCAAAACATTAGATTATGTCAGGACAGTACCCTCCCAAAAATAATCACACAGCCATTTTCAAAGCAAGCATATATGTCACAAAAACCAAAACCACAGCTAAATGCAGCACTAACCTTTGATGATCTTCATCAGATGACACTCCTAGGACATTATGTTATACAATACATGCATGTTTTGTTCAATCAAGTTCATATTTCTATCAAAAACAGCTTTTTACATTAGCATGTGATGTTCAGAACTAGCATACCCACCGCAAACTTCCGGTGAATTTACTAAATTACTCACGATAAACGTTGACAAAAAACATAACAATTATTTTAAGAATTATAGATACAGAACTCCTTTATGCAATCGCGGTGTCAGATTTTAAAATCGCTTTTTGGTGAAAGCACATTTTGCAATATTCTGAGTAGATATAGGCCATCACGGCTAGCTAATTTGACACCCACCAAGTTTGGCACTCACCAAACACAGATTTACTATAAGAAAAATTGGATTACCTTTGCTGTTCTTCGTCAGAATGCACTCCCAGGACTTCTACTTCAACAACAAATGTTGTTTTGGTTCGAAATAATCCATAGTTATATCCAAATAGCTCCGTTTTGTTCGTGCATTCAAGTCGCTATCCGAAGGGTGACGCGCCGGCGCATTTCGTGACAATTTTTTTTTAAATATTCCATTACCGTACTCCGAAGCATGTCAAATGCTGTTTAAAATAATATTTTATGCTATTTTTCTCGTAAAATAGCGATAATATTCCAACCAGGCGACGTTGTATTCGTTCAAACACTGAAAGAAAAAAATGGAGTCGTCTCGTGCACGCGCGCTCCAGTGTCATTGTTCTCAGCAGGACCACTCACAAAAACTCCTGTTGTTTTTCGCCCAGAGACTAGAGAGCTCTCATTCCACTTTCTGGCGCCTTCTGAGTGCCAATGAAAGCCTTAGAAAATGTCACGTTACAGCAGAGATGCTGTATTTTTGATAGAGATGCCCTAGAAGGAGAACAAATTGTCAGACAGGGCACTTCCTGTATAGAATCTTCTCAGGTTTTGGCCTGCCATATGAGTTCTGTTATACTCACAGACACCATTCAAACAGTTTTAGAAACTGTTTTCTATCCAAATCCACTAATTATATGCATATTCTAGTTTCTGGGCAGGAGTAGTAACCAGATTAAATCGGGTACGTTTTTTATCCGGCCGTGAAAATACTGCCCCCTATCCCAAACAGGTTTTAAGAGTGCTGCATCTGGAGGCAATTTATGTACATTGCTATGCTCATGAGCTTAATTTGGTGTTGTGTCATACTTGCAGGGCTATTCCGGAGGCTGCTGAGTTTTTCAGTTTCTTGGGGAATGTGTATTTGTTTTTCAGTACATCCCTAGTTAATCACCACAAATTCAAAGAAGCTCAGTCCAAATTTGGAATAGCATCAGCTGAACTTGTACAGCTCTCAAACACTCACTGGGCATGCCAGCTGCATTCCATAAATGCAGTGCTGGACACTTTAACTGCTATTTTGTATTGTGCTATACCTGCCATTGGATCCCCCATGGCTGTTGGTCTGAGAGCAAAGCTTCATAAGTTCTCCACCATGTATTTGCTACTGATGTTTCAGTCCCTTCTTTCTATAACTGAGGGACTACATAAGTTCCTCCAGAAAGAGACTAGACCTGGCAGAAGCTTGTTTCAGCAAACAAGCTGCATGTGACACACTGATAGGCAAACGCACAGATGCATTTGCCACAGAACTTTATGACAGAACCAAAGCACTCGGTGGAATTCACAACATTTCAGAGGCAGATGCAGCAAGAAAGTGCAAACAAAGGAAAATGGGAGATTTTGTGATGGAGACCTCCTTGGGTTTAGGCACAGAATTGTCATGTTCCCAAACAATGAAAACAGAGTTGTTGCTCCCCTCCTTGGACAGTATGGTTTGTGAGCTACAGGCATGCAGCCCCAACTCCAAAAACTTCCTAGATACATCATGCTTAACTGAGTTTGCCATGCACTACGGCATTGATGTTAAAACAGAAGAGATGTTGGTGGCCAGAAACTTCCTTGCCCAGAAAAGAGAGGCTGGATGTCCTCTCAAAGATATGCTTGCTGTGTATAACCTCCTGGATGATCATATGTTTACTTCCCTGAAGGAAATCATTCAGGTTTCCCTCACAATTCCTGTGAGCAGCTGCTCCTGTGAAAGTTCCTTTAGTGCACTGCGCCGGCTGCACTCCTAGTTGCGTAAGACAATGGGTCAGAAAAGGCTTGCAAGTTTTGCAGCTATGTCCATTGAGGGTGTGCTTGGGCCACTAAACCACAATAGTGTTATTGACTGCTTTGCCACCTTTAAAAATAGGAGGTACACTTTGATGCGTCCACCCACAAAATAAGCATCAAAAGACAGAAGCAGAAGGAGCAGTTCTGTAACATAGGTTGTAATATTTGTTTGGGATCTTACTTTTTTATCAGATTTTATTCCTAGTTATTTTTCAGTTTTTTAAAATGTTATTTAGCTCATTAGTTGAATTTAGTTTTGCCCCATTGTGGATGATACTGTTTAAGATGTTCCATGTGTCTGAATTATTAGGTTAATTTTGAGCAACAAATAACAAAAGGGTGAAATTTAAATTAATATGTTTTTCTAATGGTATAATATGACTTGCATGTCTTCACATTTCTCTCTCTCTCTCTCAAAATAACATCCAAAAAGTATTTTGGCTAGATAGTACAGCCATTTGTGTGCCTTTTGTTGTGTTGGAAGGATGGGGACAGAGTGGACTTTAATTTCTTTACTTGGATAGAATTTAAGTAAGTCATATTAGATCAGTGTCTAACAAACTATGAGACAGGTATACTTTTAGCCAACCTTGACCAAATATGTCCTTATTTTGATCAATTTTACACCTGTTGTTACTATAAAAAATACATGATGAAAATACGTTTTGGAGACTTTAAAACAAATTCTTTGGGAGTATGCCCAGACCCCACTAAAAGAGGCTTAGCCTCCCTATCCATGAATCTCTAGGGATGTCCCTGGATGGTGGTGTAGCTGAGGCTGGGTCTAGTCATGTTATGGATGGTGGTGTAGATGAGTCTGGGCCTAGTCAGGTTATGCTAGTGGATGAGGAGAGTATAGTGAGGAAGGGCAAGCGACTAGGGATGGTGGAGGAGAGTGTCAAGCGGAAGAGGAAAAAGGGGGTGAAGAAAGGAGCTGGGAGGCTGTTGTGGTCAAAGTCACTAAAGAACCTTTGCCTGGTGCTGGGGGGGAGGCCCCTGCTAGAGAGAAAGGGCAGGTGGTCAGGATGGGAGATGGAGATGACGAAGGTGAGTCAGAGAAAGAGGATGATGAGGAGGCTTTCTTTTCAGACTCCTCCTCAATGGGTCCAGAGCTGACAGCCAGTCAGGCAGAGGGGTCAAAGTACACAGTGAGGGAATTGTCAAGGTTCCTGAATGAGACTAAAGGGAAAAAGGTTAATCTTGGAGTCTTTTTTTAGCGATCTGTTTGTAAGATCAGTACAACACACTATGAAAAATTAGGGGAATGGGGTCCTCTCACCCAGGAAACGTTTTAGGTTGAGAAAGTGGGTCACAACCGTACAAAAGGGTTTACTTTCAGATGCTGTTTAGATGAATAGTTATTTGGCACTGGGGCTTTTTGAGCTTTGATATTGGTCTCTTTCTTTGCTGACTATTCTCCCACTTCTTATGGAGAGACTTCAGGTAGGAGAACTAGACATCCCAACACAAGACAGTGTACATGGGTAAAGGTATTTGGGGCTAGGGTGAGTGTAGCCCGACTTGATCGGTTTTATTTGTCCAGGGATCAGAGCAATAGGCTGTTTGGTGCTACCATTCTCCCGTTGTTTTTTTTGGATCACCACATAACCATGGCTCGGCTGTCTATTTCACCAGGCATCCTATTGGAAGTTTAATGTAAAGCTCTTATAAGATGCCACTTTTTTCTCAGGTTTCCATACTTTTTGGGAAAGGTGGGGGCAGCGAAGAGAGGAGTATGAGTCTCTGAGTCAATGATGGGATGTGAGAAAAGTGAGAATTTGGCTTTTCTGTCAACAGTATACAGCTCTCTCACCCTCAGAGGTTAGGAGAGTATTGGGGGAACTCAAGCATAGTATCAGTGAAGTGGAGGTAGAGCTGGTGGGGCAAGGCAATGTAGGCCTCCAGGCTAATTTAGCTGAATTACGTAGGGACCTGGGCAGTTTTTCCAGGTTAAAGCAAAGGGAGCACTTGTAAGAGCTAGCTTCTCCATGCTCAAGGAGATGGATGCTCCTTCTTCTTTAGTTTGGAAAGACAGAGCAGTGAAGCCAAGGGTATACATTGTCTGCGGCTGTCGGATGGGCGGGTGACCTCTGTGGTGGGGGAGATGTGGGAGCGGACTGTGGAGTTTTATATTGAGTTGTATAGGGCAGAATGATCCTAAATGTGATCCTAAATGTGTGATCCTAAATGTGCTCAGGTTTTGTTTCCCTAAGCTCTCTCTGGCACAGAGGGATGAAATGGACATTCCCATGTTGTCCCATGGACCGTAAACCAGATGTCTCCCGGTGGACTCCCAGTGGAGTTTTCTAACAAAATTCTGGGGAATAATTGCCGTGTTGCGTTAGTGCATCAGGATAGGAGAGTTGCCGATGAGCTGCCATCTGGCCACTCTGACTCTCCTGCCCAAAAAAGGGGACTTGTGTGAACTTAAGAACTGGAGGCCTGTGGCATTGCTCTGTGCGGACTACAAAATATTTGCCAAGGTCCTTGTTTTAACAGACTGAAGTCCCATCTTGTCTCTATAGTACACAAGGACCAGCCATATTGTCTACAGGGACGCTCAATCACGGACAACTTGTTCTTAATCAAGGACATGTTGGACTTGTCAAGGTTTTATAATGTGAACTTTGGACTGGTCTCTCTAGACCAAGAGAAGGCTTTTGATAGAGTGGACCATGAGTATCTGTTTAACCTGTCAAGGTATAGGGGGCAGTATTTTCGATTTCGGATGAAAAGCGTGCCCAGAGTAAACGGCCTAATACTCGGGCCCAGAGTCAAATATTTGCATATTGTTAGTAGATTTGGATAGAAAACACTCTGAAGTTTCTAAAACTGTTTGAATGATGTCTGTGAGTATAACAGAACTCATATGGCAGGCAAAAAACGGAGAAAAATCCAACCAGGAAGTGGGAGATCTGAGAATTGTAGTTCTTCTTTTGAATCCCTATCGAAACTACCGTGTCTGTGGGGTCACGTTGCACTTCCTAAGGCTTCCATTGGCTGTCAACAGCCTTCAGAAAGTTTTTTCATCATTCTCCTGTTACTGGGCAGAGAATAGTAGCTCAGTCAATGAGTGGACTGCCTGAGGACAAAGGGATTGGTGATGCTCAATCCCGCCAGTGCGCCCCTCCTTCTTTTTCTCCTGGAATGAATACGCTATTGTCCGGTTGGAATATTATCACATTTTTACGTTAAAAATACCCTAAAGATTGATTGTAAACAACGTTTGACATGTTTCTACGAACGGTAATGGAACTATTTGACTATTCGTCTCTTGTACTGCGCTCATGCGTTATGCCTTTGGTTAGTGATCTGAACGCATGAACAAAACGGAGGTATTTGGACATAAATATGGAGTATTTCGAACAAAAATAACATTTCTTGTGGAAGTAGGAGTCCTCAGAGTGCATTCTGACAAAGATCAGCAAAGGTAAGAGAATATTTATAATACTAATTCAGAGTTTTGTTGATGCCAGAACTTGGCGGGTAGCTGTATAGCTTGCTTCGATGGCTGAGCTATGTACTCAGAATATTGAACAATGTGCTTTCTCCGTAAAGTTTGAAATCTGACAAAGCGGTTGCGTCAAGGAGTAGTGTATCTATAATTCTTTCAATAACTGTTGTAAATTTTATCAACGTTTATGATGAGTATTTTTGTAAATTGATGTGCACATTCACCGGTAGTTTTGGTGGGAATACATTTTCTGAACATCACGCGCCAATGTAAAATGCGGTTTTTGGATATAAATATGAACTTTATCGAGCAAAACATAGATGTATTGTATAACATGAAGTCCTATGAGTGCCATCTGATGAAGATCATCAAAGGTTAGTGAATATTTTAGCTGTACTTTTGGTTTTTGTGATGCATGTCCTTGCTTGGAAAATGGCTGTGAGGATTTTCTTGTGAAGTTTGTCCTAACATAATCTAATTTTATGCTTTCGCCATGCAGCCTTTTTGAAATCGGACAATGTGGTTAGATTAACGAGAATCTTACCTTTAAAATGGTGTAAAATAGTTGATTGTTTGAGAAAATGAAATTATGAGATTTTTGCTGTTTTGTATTTCGCGCCATGCTATTTCACTGGCTGTTGAATAGTGTGGGATGGTCACGTCCCACCTAGCCCAGAGAAGTTAATGTGATGTTTGGGGAAAGGTTTATGGATTGTGTGAAGATGTATGCTGGGGCGTCATGTATGGTCAAGGTGTGAGGGTGAATCAGTAGGCCAGCTTTGGTGAGGCGGGGAATAAGACAAGGATGCCCTCTATCGGGGCAGTTATATACACTAGCCATTGAGCCTTTTCTGGGCCTCCTACACAGGAGACTGTAGGGAGTGTGCTGGACACGTATGGGTGTGTTCACAGGCATAGCAGTGTCGGCGTAACCAGATGACAATTCTGTGATGATCTGGGATGGGCAGGATATGCAGGCACTAGAGACTAAGGTGAACTGGGTCAAGCGCAAAGCTCTGTTATGTGGGGCATGGAGGCATAGATCCCCCCCTTCTGCTTCCAGGGGGTTTGCAGTTGGGCTGTGAAGGGTTTAATATTTTGTGGATGTACCTGGGCTCGGAGAGGTGGGTCAGGAAGAACTGGGAGGGGCTGTCACAGGCAGTGGTCAAGACTGACCAGGTGGAGGTGGCTCCAGTCCCAAGTGTCATATAAAGGGAGGGTGCTGATAATCAACAACCTGTCGGCACCCTCCCTGTGGTATAAACTGGCTGTCTTCAACCCCCCCTGCCGGTATGCTGGCAGACCTGCAACGCAACTGGTAGATTTTTTTTCTGGCCGGGCCATCACTGGCTGAGGTTGGCAGTGTTGTACATGTCCGTCCACGAAGAAGGACAGGGCCTGGTGGAACTAGAGAGCAGGGTGGCTGCATTCCGACTAATGGCGGCGCAGAGACTGCTGTACCATACTGATGTTCGCTGGAGGGAAGCAGCATGCGGGCTGCTGAGGAGAGCTGGCGGATTAGGGTTGGACCGGCAGCTGTTCCTCATTGAGTACAGCAGGTCTCTCTGATTTTTACTCTGCAGTGCTGAGGGCCTGGCAGCTGCGAAGACTCACACGAGAACGGAGTGTGGAGCCTGGGATGTGGGTGTGGGAGGAGCCAGTTCTTCCACAATCCAGCCATCCTTTTGAGATCGGTTCAGTCGGCCACCCTGCATAAGTGACTGATGGCAGTGGGTTTACTAAGGCTGGATGACCTGCGGCTGCTGGGGGAGGAGGGGTGGAAAACCCTGGATGTCCTGGCACAACAAACAGGACTAACATATCTTAGGCTGCTGGAGATATTCCTCTGAGATCTCAGAGTACCTGTCACACCCTGACCTGAGAGAGCCTTTTTTATGTCTCTATTTAGGTTTGGTCAGGGTGTGATTTGGGTGGGCATTCTATGTCCTTTTTTTTCTATGCTTTGTATTTCTTTGTTTTGGCCTGGTATGGCTCTCAATCAGGGACAGCTGTACCTCGTTGTTGCTGATTGGGAGTCATACTTAGGCAGCCTGTTTTCCTTTGGGGTTTGTGGGTAGTTATTTTCTGTTTAGTCATTTGTTACCTGACAGAACTCTTTGGCTGTTGTCTTTTGTTTATTTTGTAAAGTGTTCTCTTTTTCCATTAAATTACAAAGATGAGCACTAACCACACTGCGCCTTGGTCTACTCCATTCAACAGCCGTTACAGTACCAAAGAGATCAGGGGACCTCCAGTAGAGGGTTCTACATGGAGCCCTGGCCAATAATAGCTGGTTGGCACGGGTCTGCCCGGGAGTCGGACAGGCGTGTTCTTTCTGTGTCATGAGTGAAACTGTGTATCATGTGTTTTCTGTGTGCGCCAGGTTAATGTCATTAATGTCTCTGTTGGAATGTCTGTGTGAGAGGTTGGGGGTGGAGTTTACTTTAGGGATGTTTATAATGGGGTACAGGTATTCGAATAAGGAAAAGGCCAATTGAGTGTTGTTGAATTTTCTGTTTGTTCAGGCAATGTTGGCTGTTTGGCTAACAAGGTGGAACAGGGTCAAAGGTGGGGGATAACATACCCTTTACTATTATTTCATGGGATGGTATCTGCGCGCCTTAGGATGGAATTTGAGTTCTATATATGTGTCGAGGAGGCCGTCTGTATTGGAGGTCGACCGATTAATTGGAATGGCCGATTAATTAGGGCCGATTTCAAGTTTTCATAACAATCGGTAATCGGCATTTTTGGACACTGATTGTGGCCGATTACATTGCACTCCACGAGGAGACTGCGTTGCAGGCTGACTACCTGTTACGCGAGTGCAGCAAGAAGCCAAGGTAAGTTGCTAGCGAGCATTAAACGTATCTTATAAAAAACAATCAATCTTAAGTTGCCTGGTCTGTTCTGTCCTAGCAGCTTGGTAGCTTAGTATACTTATTTACTTCGTTTTATATAACAAAATCACCTAGAGATTGTCTTTTTCTTTTTGGCTTCAGAAGTAGCTTCAGACTAATTATTACTCTCAGTTTTGTGTTGGATAGTATTTCCAGGTTCCGCTGTGCTTCTTCTGCAGGTTTTGGTTTGTTAGAAGTTTTATCTTGATAGTCCTTGGTAGTAATAGTCCATTTAGGCAATTTTGTCCAAGATCATTGGATTGAAGGTTTTAATGTTGAGGTTGGTATCCTGTATAAGTTCTTGTGAAAAAAATGCAAGTTTATCTACATTTATCCAACTCTAATTCTATATTTTTTGCAGAAGAACTCAGGAGCCCAAGAGCTGTCTCTGTCTCTCTCTGTCTCTCTCTGTCTTTCTCTCTCTGTCTCTCTCTCGCTCTCTCTCTCTCTGTCTCTCTCTCTCTCTGTCTCTCTCTCTTTCTCCCTATTCTTTCTCTCCCTCCCTCTATCTCTCTCTCTCTCTCTCTGTCTATCTCTCTGTCTCTCACTGTCTCTCTCTCTGTCTCTCTCTCTCTTTCTCCCTATTCTTTCTCTCCTTCCTTCTCTCAAATTCAAATTCAAATTCAAGCTGCTTTATTGGCATGAAAAACATTGTGTCAATATTGCCAAAGCAACAATGTATACAATATACATTGTAATAAAATTATAAAAAAATAACAAATAATAATATAAAATGGCATAAATAATAATACAAAGTTAAATCTAAAAATCTAAATATGGAAAATGAAACTATAACTAACTTATAACTAAATAACTGTCATCTTCACCATTACATCAGTACTACAACTACTATCATCATTATCACTACTACTACCACCACCATCACTAAACTGCTATCATTACCATTACCACTACTACTACCACCACCATCACTAAACTGCTATCATTACCATTACCACTACTACTACCACCACCATCACTAAACTGCTATCATTATCATTACCACCCATACCACTACTATTTGGAATGATAACTAACAATAATAATAGTAATAACAATAATAGTAATAATAAGTGAGTTACTGCTTACTATGCAGATGTTATTATTCAGTGTCCCTCAGGTATGGCAGGCAAATACATATTTGGCTGCAAGAGGAGCCATTGCACCTTCGCCCATGAGTATTTTTACTTAATAAGTTAAAATTGTGAATAAATGTAATCATTTCTGTGAATAATGAATCTCTTAGTGAGGAATATTTATCACAGTAATTTCCACCTGTTGTCTATTCCATTTGCACAACAGCATGTGAAATGTATTGTCAATCAGTGTTGCTTCCTAAGTGGACAGTTTGATTTCACAGAAGTGTGATTGACTTGGAGTTACATTGTGTTGTTTAAGTGTTCCCTTTATTTTTTTGAGCAGTGTATACACATGCTGTTGTGCAAATGGAATAGACAATAGGTGGAAATTATAGGCAATTAGCAAGACACCCCCAATAAAGGAGTGGTTCTGCAGGTGGGGACCACAGACCACTTCTCAGTTCCTATGCTTCCTGGCTGATGTTTTGGTCACTTTTGAATGCTGGCGGTGCTTTCACTCTAGTGGTAGCATGAGACGGAGTCTACAACCCACACAAGTGGCTCAGGCAGTGCAGCTCATCCAGGATAGCACATCAATGCGAGCTGTAGCAAGAAGGTTTGCTGTGTCTGTCAGCGTAGTGTCCAGAGCATGGAGGCGCTACCAGGAGACAGGCCAGTACATCAGGAGACGTGGAGGAGGCCGTAGGAGGGCAACAACCCAGCAGCAGGACCGCTACCTCCGCCTTTGTGCAAGGAGGAGCAGGAGAAGCACTGCCAGAGCCCTGCAAAATGACCTCCAGCAGGCCACAAATGTGCATGTGTCTGCTCAAACGGTCAGAAACAGACTCCATGAGGGTGGTATGAGGGCCCGACGTCCACATGTGGGGGTTGTGCTTACAGCCCAACACCGTGCAGGGCGTTTGGCATTTGCCAGAGAACACCAAGATTGGCAAATTCGCCACTGGCGCCCTGTGCTCTTCACAGATGAAAGCAGGTTCACACTGAGCACGTGACAGACGTGACAGAGTCTGGAGATGCCGTGGAGAACGTTCTGCTGCCTGCAACATCCTCCAGCATGACCGGTTTGGCGGTGGGTCAGTCATGGTGTGGGGTGGCATTTCTTTAGGGGGCCGCACAGCCCTCCATGTGCTCGCCAGAGGTAGCCTGACTGCCATTAGGTAGCGAGATGAGATCCTCAGACCCCTTGTGAGACCATATGCTGGTGCAGTTGGCCCTGGGTTCCTCCTAATGCAAGACAATGCTAGACCTCATGTGGCTGGAGTGTGTCAGCAGTTCCTGCAAGAGGAAGGCATTGATGCTATGGACTGGCCCGCCCGTTCCCCAGACCTGAATCCAATTGAGCACATCTGGGACATCATGTCTCGCTCCATCCACCAACGCCACGTTGCACCACAGACTGTCCAGGAGTTGGCGGATGCTTTAGTCCTGGTCTGGGAGGAGATCCCTCCAGGAGACCATCCGCCACCTCATCAGGAGCATGCCCAGGCGTTGTAGGGAGGTCATACAGGGACGTGGAGGCCACACACACTACTGAGCCTCATTTTGACTTGTTTTAACCTCTATGGGCTAGGTGGGACGCAAGCGTCCCACCCGTGGTGCACTCCATCAACAGCAGGTGCATTTCAAGAGCGGCAAATTTGAATCCAAATAAATGTCAAAATTCAAATTTTTCAAACATACAACTATTTTACACCCTTTGAAAGATAAACATCTCCTTAATCTAACCACGTTTTCTGATTTCAAAAAGGTTTTACGGCGAAAGCATAAATTTAGAGTATGTTAGGACAGTACATTTACAAGAGTTGTGTGTAATATTTTGTCAATTCAAAGACAGGGTCACCAAAACCATAAAACCAGCTAAAATGATGCACTAACCTTTTACAATCTCCATCAGATGACACTCCTAGGACATTATGTTAGACAATGCATGCATTTTTAGTTCTATCAAGTTCATATTTATATCCAAAAACAGCGTTTTACTATGGCATTGATGTTGAGGAAATCGTTTCCCTCCAATAACCGGCAGTCAAGTCAGCACCACAAATTAAATAATTAAAATTAGAAAACATTGGTAAAATATTATATTGTCATTTAAAGAATTATAGATGTACATCTCTTGAACGCAATCAACTTGCCAGATTTAAAAATAACCTTACTGGGAAATCACACTTTGCAATAATCTGAGCACTGCGCCCAGAAAAATACGCGTTGCGATACAGACTAGCCGTCATGTTGGGGAGATCTAAAATCGAAAATACTATGTAAATAATCCATTACCTTTGATTCTCTTCATCAGATGTCACTTCCAGGTATCACAGGTCCATAACGAATGTAGTTATGTTCAAAAAAGCTCATCATTTATGTCCAAAAATCTCCGTCTTGTTAGCACATGATCTAAGCCCGCCGGACTTCACTTCATGAACGAGGGGAAAAAATATATTTACGTTCGTTCAAACATGTCAAACGTTGTATAGCATAAATCATTAGGGCCTTTTTTAACCAGAACATGAATAATATTCAAGGTGGACGAATGCATTCTCTTTTATAACGTATTGGAACGAGGGTACCCAACATGAACTCGCGCGCCAGGTGTCTAATGGGCCATCATCGTTCCATGGCTCTTGTTCGGTCAGATCTCCCTCCAGAAGACTCAAAACACTTTGTAAAGGCTGGTGACATCTAGTGGAAGCAATAGGAAGTGCCAAAATATTCCTCAGCCCCTGTGTTTTTCAATGGCATAGGTTTAAAGGTAATACAACACATCAGGTATCCACTTCCTGTCAGAAAATGTCTCAGGGTTTTGCCTGCCAAATGAGTTCTGTTATACTCACAGACACCATTCAAACAGTTTTGGAAACTTTAGGGTGTTTTCTATCCATATATAATAAGTATATGCATATTCTAGTTACTGGGTAGGATTAGTAACCAGATTAAATCGGGTACATTTTTTTATCCAGCCGTGCAAATACTGCCCCCTAGCCCTAACAGGTTAAAGGACATTACATCAAAGTTGGATCAGCCTGTAGTGTGGTTTTCCACTTTAATTTTGAGTGTGACTCCAAATCCAGACCTCCATGGGTTGATAAATTGGATTTCCATTGATTATTTTTGTGTGATTTTGTTGTCAGCACATTCAACTATGTAAAGAAAAAAGTATTTAATAAGATTATTTCTTTCATTCAGATCTAGGATGTGTTGTTTAAGTGTTCCCTTTATTTTTTTTAGCAGTATATATATATATATACCTTTTTTGTATACGGTATTTCATTTGTTTTGGTGTGATGTATACCGTGATGATTTATGTAGTTAGTTGTAGTTGAGGACTTATTAAGATGTGATACGCTTTATAGTTGTGTGGTAAAATATTTGTAATTTTGATTGTATGATTGACACTGGGTTTACACTACACTGTATGAACGGACAAACATTGCGTGACTAAGGTCACTTGAGTTCCCTGAACTTGTTTACCAGGCTGGACTATTTTTAGGCCCGAGGTACAGGACATTTCAGGAGGAACTAGAGCTGTTTAAAGCTCATTATTGTATATTGTTATATGTGTGTGTGTGATCATTTCTTAGTAATACAACCACGTAAAAGAATACAGTTGTTTTGTAAGTTCTTTCCAATGTTTTAAGGGTTTATGAAAAGTGTATTTCCATCCTGACTTTTACATGAGTCCTTTGTATTGGTGTAGACTTGACGGACCAGATGGGACTCATTCCCTCCCAAACTAAAAGGAGAAACCAATATTTTCTCTGGTAGGCACAACCTACCAGGCACCCCTATAAATGATAACCTCAAGTCAAAACCGTTACAATACATACATACATACATACATACATACATACATACATACATACACACATACATACATATATACACACATGCATACACACATATATATATATATATGTGCACACACACCATTACCAATAAATCATCACCAATAAAATTAAGAATAGTTGTAAACAAATTAATAAGAATGGAATAAGATTGCACAAATAAGTACAATGCTGCAACCCTGTGCGTGTGAATTAAAGGGTCTGTCTAGCTCAGTAGTCTGCATATTAGTTGCAGTAGTTGGCGCACCTCTCCAATCTCTGATTGTTCTAGGCATCTTTTGCCAAAGGTTACCTCAGCATATGTAGGCTGATGATCTGAATGATACATGGTGTGGACTGCATCATGTGATGTACTTCTCTGAAGGACAGTGTTCTGTCCGACCCTGGAGTAGTGGTCAGAGCTGTGTTGTGATGGGCCAGTAGAGCTGTGTTGTGATGGGCCATTAGAGCTGTGTTGTGATGGGCCAGGTCTAGTAGAGCTGTGTTGTGATGGGCCGGGTCTAGTAGAGCTGTGTTGTGATGGGACGGGTCAAGTCGTGCTGTCCTGAGGCGGGTCTGGTCTGGTAAATCTGTGCTGTGTTGGGCCTGGTCTAGTAGAGCTGTGCTGTAATAAGCCGTGTCTGGCTCTTCTCTCCTGGGGATGGTGGAGCTACTATAGTTTCAGAATGTGGGGCGGGGGACCTCTGTTGCTGGGGTGATGGGTGTGTGGGTCCCTGCCAAGTGTTGCATCTTTTAGGTCCTTGGCAAAGGTTCTGATACTGTCCTGATCAAGATGTACATTATCGTATAAGTGTTGACATGTCAGAGTGGGGTGGTGAGCCGTTCTGACGTTGAGCAGTGAGGCACAGTCCACAGTGATCTGTTGATTTATTTTGTTGATCAACTGTCCTGGGAAGTCTTTTCTTGGTAGGAGGGTGGACACAACTATATTGGTTGTTGGGAACATAGCCTGTGCCCGTTCTGCCACTCTTCTCACTGCACCAGATACATTTTCACCTTTGGCATGAAAGTCGTTTTGCCAGTGTGGATGAGGATGTTGTCGGGGGTGTCAATCCTGGTCTGACTGAGTAGCTGCATTGCACTGTCAGTTGTAGGACACCAGAACTTATACACCTGGTGTCTAGGGAATAATCTTTCCTGGACTAAGAACTTCCCATTTGAATCAATAAGGATTGCAGTTGTGGGTGATTGTCTGGGTGGAGCAGACTGGGAGGCTGGTATTCTGACCTGGCTGGAGCAGACTGAGAGGCTGGTAGGTTGATCTGGGCTGAAGCACACTGTGCTGGAGCAGACTGGGAAGCAGGTAGGCTGACATGGGCTAGAGCAGACTGGGACGCTGGTTGGCTGATCTGGGCTGGAGCAGACTGGTAGACTGGTGCAGTGTCATCAGGCTGTGGGGTGGAGGCCATGCTGGTCTCAGGTTCTGCTTGTGTTATGCCAAGCTGGTCGTCATGTTCTCTAGATGCAGAGGACATAATGACTCGCTGCTGGTTGAGGGTGTCAATGTACCTCTCTTTGTTCTAGCTCCTTTCTTATTGTGCTCAGATGGTCTCTGACTCAGTTTGTCCATTTTGCTTTCTAATTTAGCAATAGATGCTCTGCTCTCCTCTCCGAACTGTTTCATCTCTTCTTTTAGTTTTTGGACAGTGTCCTCCTCTTGAAGCTTGTTCTCTCTGAGTTCTATGACATCTGCTTTGACTAGAGAGAGGGTGTTGTGGAAACGTTGCATAGCAGGTGTTCTTGGTGTTGTAGGCATGTCCTTGGCTCTGTCTGCTGCAGGTGAGGTAGGTAGAGGGCTTCTTGCTGGGTCACAGAGACCGTTGGGGCCTGCTTTTCTAGATCTCCCTCCTTGACTTTTTCCTCAGTTTCTGAGATGATTTCAGCTTCTGCTTTTAGGGTAGCAAACCTATTCTCAAAAGCCTGGAGGCTTGAATCATTGCCTTGTATCAATACAGTTCCATTATTATATAAGTTTACTGTTTGATACATGTTGCTCTGGTCAGCCTCTTCAAAAATGCTGATCTGAAATCCTTGGCTGATGCCTCTCTTTTTTGAGAAAGGGAAATGGTTGCAAATAACCCTTTTCCATATGTGCCCTCGTTTGGTATTAAAAATAAAATTTGCTCTTGTTTTGTAACTGGTAAGATCTGCAAACAGGCATTCATGGTTCTGTCCCATCAACAAACCTTTGAAACTTTTCTTAGCTTTCTCTGTTTGGATGTCTGGTGGGTAAACAGTTTCCATAGCAATGCTGGTGATGTTGGCTACAATGTTGCGATAGAAGCGTTGTTTCTTGTATTATTGTCTCTTGTGTCTTTAGAGGACTGTTTCACTTTGATGTCCTTTTTCTTCTGTCCTTATTTTGTCTTTCTTTTCTTCTGTTAACTAGATATTCTTTGTTATTATTTGTTAGCTAGCTAGCTTCTTCCAGGAGAGTCCCTAGCAACTGCTTAGCAACTGGTAAACAATTCAGCTAGCTAAGATAACTGTACGATTTATGAAAAATAGTTACTTTTTCAAAAGCCTATCTTCTTTGTTTGTTGCTTGTTTTGGCTCCTATTCGGTCTTGCAGTTTTCTTTTGCTTTTTTCCGATGTACTTCACTCTAAAAAACATGGAAATTTCAATATTTGTAGGAGCTCAATTTGGAACTCCGGAACACACACACTCTCTCTCTCTGTCTCTCTGTCTCTCTCTCTCTCTGTGTGTGTGAATCCTTACTGAAGAGTTCAGTGACTTTCAACGTTGCACCGTCATAGAATGCCACCTTTCCTAAAAGCCAGTTCGTCAAATTTCTGCCATGCTGGAGCTGCCCCGATCAACTGTAAGCACTACTATTGTGAAGTGGAAATGTCTAGGAGCACAAACGGATCAGCTGCCAAGTTGCAGGCCACACAAGCTCACAGAACGGGACCGGCGAGTACTGAAGCGCGGAAGTGCATAAAAATCAGCTATCCTCGGCAGCCGCACACACGCCTAACATCACCATGTGCAATGCCAAGCGTTGGCTGGACTGGTTTAAAGCTCGCCGCCATTTGGACTTTAGAGTAGTGGAAACGTGTTCTCTGGAGTGATGAATCACGCTTCACCATCTAGCATCCGACGGACAAATCTGGGTTTGGCGGATGCCAGGAGAAAGCTACATGCCCGAATGCATAATGCCAACTCTAAAGTTTGGTGGAGGAGGAAAATAATGGTTCGGGCTAGGTCCCTTAGTTCCAGGGAAGGGAAATCTTAATTCTACAGCATACAATGACGTTCTAGACGATTCTGTGCTTCCAACTTTATGGCAATAGTTTCAGCATGACAATTCCCCCATGCACAAAGCTAGATCCATACAGAAATGGTTTGTCGAAATTGGTGTGGAATGACTTGCCTGGTCTGTACAGAGCCCTGTCCTCAACCCCATTAAACACCTTTGGGATGAATTGGAATGCCGACTGCGAGCCAGGCCTAATCACCCAAAATCAGTGCCCGACCTCACTAATTCTCTTGTGGCTGAGTGGAAGCAAGTCTCAGCAGCAATGTTCCAACATCTAGTGGAACGCCTTCCCAGAAGAGTGGAGCACTCTTCATCTAACTTGCCTATAAACAGACAGGAGTGAATAAACAGGCAGCAGTGAAACTCTGAGAACAGAGTAGCACAGGATGATCCATCCAAAGGAAACAATATAAATACCCCATGCATTGATGTATGATTGTACATGTTGCAGAGCTACAGACTGCCATAGGGCTTTTCCAATCTGACAAAAATCTGAAAAGCCATTTGAAAATCTATATTTACAATTCCAACAACAAGGACATATTTCACAACATTCAAAAGATATATTTTCTGCAACACGGAACATCAACAAGGTCAGTCTGCTATGTTGAAATTGACTGTCTCTAGTTACATCAACAGTGGCACACCTCTAGAATCAGTTAGGGGGCGATTTGGTCCTTTAAGAGCCCCTGCAGCTACCAATTCCACACGCCTCTCTCAATAATGACCCTCCAAATTGAAATACTTTTATGGCTGCGAGGCAGATTTCAGTTTGACATATTCCTAGCTCATTCTGTTGGAATTGAGGCCTTTCTGAGGAGGTTCTGAATTCTTTCTCTTTGTGAACCATCATTCGTTCCCCTATCTGTCTGCTGACATGACATGGAGTTTAACTCTATCATCTGCCAGTCACGTTAGCGGACTAGAACATCAGGGTGACATGTCTACAGAAACAAAAGTAGATCAAGTTATTATTTTTTAAGGTCAGGGGCATTACTGTAAAATCCATATGCGATGGAAGTGTTTGTCCTTTGTAGAATATAAAAGATACAGGACAAGATAAAAGCTCTCATATTGTATGTTTATTGATTTGGAGGTATGTCTTTTTTGGAGGTATGCATCTATTTGTTTTGGTCACTGTTACAGGTCCGTACTGTGCATTTTACAATTTGCATTTTAGTCATGCACATGTATATTACATGTCAGACAGGGACAGATTTCTCATATACCAGTTTGTTTCATCCTACACAAGTTGTTCAGAAGTCTGACACATCTTGAAATGTACGTATTTGAAATGAAGAGCTGACTGCAGCAAGGAATACGTGAGTGATTTGTGATTTTAGCACACATGCACACAGTAGTCATGCACACACACACGATACACATACACACACACACACACACACACGCACACATTCACTCACTCAAGCACTCACTGGCATGGGCACAGACATAATCTGACACATGCAATTTTCCTCTGTAATTTCTCCTAAATTAGTAAAATGGGAGCCTATTTGACTGATCCATTACTTGCGAAAAGGCTTGACCGAGGAAGTGCGTGCTGTGAGTTTGATGTGCAGCGATTTCTGACTTCACATTACTTCAATAACAGGGCCTCTGATGCAGGCATAAATCAATGCCACCACCTTGCTGTCTCATTCACACACACACTGGGAAGAAGTCATTCCGGAGCCCCCATTATCCTCCTCTTCCTAATATACTTATTTTATTCTATGTGCCTGACTGATGTGACCAGGAATAGGCACCGCGTGGCTGTCTGTGAATAACAACATTTGGCATGCTGTAACCCCTACTTCTTGTGGGTAGAGAGAGAGGAGGAAGGAAGAGCCATGGTATCAGATCCATACTGACACACCCAAGCAGGCACATCTAACACTCCTGCTGCTCAACATACAAGTACACTACCGTTCAAAGGTTTGGGGTCACTTAGAAATGTCCTTGTTTTCCATGAAAACATACATGAAATTAGTTACAAAATGAATAGGAAATATAGTCAAGATGTTGACAAGGTTATAAATAATGATTTTTAATTGAAATAATCATTGTGTTCTTCAAACTTTGCTTTTGTCAAAGAATCCTTCATTTACAGCAATTATAGCCTTGCAGACCTTTGGCATTCTAGTTGTCAATTTGTTAAGGTAATCTGAAGAGATTTCCCCCCATGCTTCCTGAAGCACTTCCCACAAGTTGGATTGGCTTGATGGGCACTTCTTGCATACCATAAGGTCAAGCTGCTCCCACAACAGCTCAATAGGGTTGAAATCCGGTGACTGTGGTGGCCACTCCATTATAGACAGAATACCAGCTGACTGCTTCTTCCCTAAATAGTTCTTGTATAGTTTGGAGCTGTGCTTTGGGTCATTGTCCTATTGTAGTAGGAAATTGTCTCCAATTAAGCGCTGTCCACAGGGGTATGGCAAAGCGTTACAAAATGGAGTGATAGCCTTCCTTCTTCAAGATCCCTTTTACCCTGTACAAATCTCCCACTTTACCACCACCAAAGCAACCCCGGACCATCACATTGCCTCCACCATGCTTGACAGATGGCGTTAAGCACTCCTCCAGCATCTTTTAATTTTTTCTGCGTCTCACGAATGTTCTTCTTTGGGATTCGAACACCTCAAACTTAGATTTGTCTGTCCATAACACATTTTTTCCAATCTTCCAGTGTCTGTGTTCTTTTACCCATCTTAATCTTTTCTTTTTATTGGCCAGTCTGAGATATGGCTTTTTCTTTGCAACTCTGCCTAGAAGGTAAGCATCCCGGAGGCGCCTTTTCACTGTTGGCGTTGAGACTGGTGTTTTGTGGGTACTATTTAATGACGTCAGCTACTACAGCGACTGAAATGACAGCAACACTCAACAAAGAGCTGCAATTAGTTTCAGAGTGGGTGGCAAGGAATAAGTTAGCCCTAAATATTTATAAAACTAAAAGCATTGTATTTGGAACAAAACACTTACTAAACCCTCAACCTCAACTAAACCTTGTAATAAATATTGTGGAAATTGAGCAAGTTGAGGTGACTAAACTGCTTGGAGTTACACTAGATTGTAAACTGTCATGGTCAAAACATATTGATGCAGTAGTAACTAAGATGGTGAGAAGTCTGTCTATAATAAAGTGATGCTCTGCCTTCTTAACAGCACTATCAACAAGGCAGGTCCTACAGGCCCTAGTTTTGTCGCACCTTGACTACTATTCAGTCAGTGCCACAAAAAAAGGACAAAAAAAAGGACTTAGGAAAATTGCAATTGGCTCAGAACAGGGCAGCACGGCTGGCCCTTGGATGTACACAGAGAGCTAATATTAATTATATGCATGTCAATCTCTCCTGGCTGAAAGTGGAGGAGAGATTGAACTACTGTCTAAACTACTGGCACACAGCTCGGACACCCATGCATCCCCCACAAGACATGCCACAAGAGGTCTCTTCACAGTCCCCAAGTCCAGAACAGACTATGGGAGGCACACAGTACCACATAAAGTCATGACTACATGGAACTCTATTCCACGTCAAGTAACTGACGCAAGCAGTAAAATTAGATTTAAAAAACAGATTAAAAAAACACCTTATGGGACAGCGGGGACTGTGAAGCAACACAAACATTGGCACACACACACACACACACACACACACACACACACACACACACACACACACACACACACACACACACACACACACACATGGATTTAGTACTGTAGATATGTGGTAGTGGTGAAGTAGGAGCCTGAGGGCACACAGTGTGTTATGAAATCTGTGAATGTAATGTTTTAAGAGTAGCTGCTGCTTTAACTTCCTGACTGATGTCTTGAGATGTTGCTTCAACATATCCACATAATTTTACTTCCTCATGAAGCCATCTATTTTGTGAAGTGCACCAGTCCCTCCTGCAGCAAAGCACCCTCACAACATGATGCTGCTACACCCGTGCTTCACATTGGGATGGTATTCTTCGGCTTGCAAGGCTCCCCCTTTTTCCTCGAAACATAACGATGGTCATTATGGCCAAACAGTTCTATTTTTGTTTCATCAGACCAGAGGACATTTCTCCAAAAAGTACGATCTTTGTCCCCATGTGCAGTTGCAAACCGTAATCTGGCTTTTTTTATGGCGGTTTTGGAGCAGTGGCTTCTTCCTTGCTGAGCGGCATTTCAGGTTATGTCGATATAGGACTCGTTTTACTGTGGATATAGATAGTTTTGTACCTGTTTCCTCCAGAATCTTCACAAGGTTCTTTGCTGTTGTTCCCGGATTGATTTGCACTTTTAGCACTAGGAGACAGAACGCATCTCCTTCCTGAGCGGTATGACGTCTGCATGGTCCCATGGTGTTTATACTTGCGTACTATTATTTGTACAGATGAACGTGGTACCTTCAGGCGTTTGGAAATTGCTCCCAAGGATGAACCAGACTTGTGCAGGTCTACAATTATTTTCTGAGGTATTGGCTCATTTCTTTAGATTTTTCCATGATGTCAAGCAAAGAGGCACTGAGTTTGAAGGTAGGCCTTGAAATACATCCACAGGTACACCTCCAATTGACTCAAATGATGTCAATTAGCCTATCAGAAGCTTCTAAAGCCATGACATCATTTTCTGGAATTTTCCAAGCTGTCAACTTAGTGTATGTAAACTTCTGATCCACTGGAATTGTGATACAGTGAATTCTAAGTCAAATAATCTGTCTGTAAACAATTGTTGGAAAAATGACTTGTCATGCACGAAGTAGATGTCCTAACTGACTTGCCAAAACTATAGATATTTTGGAGTGGTTGAAAAATGAGTTGGTATGTAAACTAAATGTATGTAAACTTCCGACTTCAACTGTAACTAGGAATAAAATGACACATAATAAACAATAGCAGCAGCATATGTGCTAAGTCAGAGGTTAGTGCAAAAAGGGTCAATGCAGATAATCCTGACAGCTGTTTGGTTAACTGTTTAACTGTTTTGCATTGTTATGGGTTGGGGGTAGAAGCAGTTCAGGGTCCTGTTGGTTCTAAAGTTGGTGCAGCGGTTCCGCTTGCCGTGCGGTAGCAGAAAGAACAGTATATGACTTGGGTGGCTGGAGTCCTTGACCATTTTTAGGGCCTTCTTCTGGCACCGACTGGCATAGAGGTCCTGGATGGCAGGGAGCTCCACGCCAGTGATGTGCTGGGTTGTACACACTACCCTCTGTAGTGCCTTGCGGTCGGATGCCAAGCAGTTGCCATATCAAGTGGTGATGCAGTCGGTCAAGATGCTCTCAATGGTGCAGCTGTAGAACTTTTTGAGGATCTGAGGGCCCATGTCAAATCTTTTCAGGCTCATGAGGGGGAAGAGGCTTTGTCGTGCCCTCTTCAAGACAGTGTTGGTGTGTGTGGCCCATCCACCCCCCCCCCCCCCCCCCCCCCCTTCGGAGGACAAATATATATACACATACATTTTTTAAGCTTTTCATTTTGGATATACATTTTACATACACATTTTACATATATAAAGCAGTCGCATAACAATACATTACACATAATAATACATTACCAAACATAAGCTTTTTAATCCCATGTAACGGGGTGTCATAATGATCAGACCAAAACGCAGCGGGAATATGTATACTCATCATCTTTTTTTAATGGCAGAAAGAAGGGAAAACCGAAACAAACACGTAACGAAACAGTCCTGTCAGGTGCACAAACACTATACAAGGAGACAACTACCCACAAACCCCCATAGCAAAACATCCCTATACATAGGACCTTCAATCAGAGGCAACGAGGAACAGCTGCCTCCAATTGAAGGTCAATCAAAAACCCTAAACATAGAAAGACTAGACTAGAACATAGAAATATACTAACATAGAACATAAACCAAAAACCACGGAACACTCTAAACAAACACCCCTCTATATATACACATAGCCCAACAAACCCCGAACCACATAAAACAAACACCCCCTGCCACGTCCTGACCAAACTACAATAACAAATAACCCCTTTAGTGGTCAGGATGTCACATCCCAACCCTCAGCCACTCTCAGCCCATCCCACCTATCACCATAGACCACCCTCGTTTGGTTTCCATGTGCCATATATTTTTCAATGGTGCTTTCATGTTTTACATAATTTGTTAACATTTCTAATCGTATAGTATCCACCGATTGTGAGCTAAAGATTTCCTTTCCTACGAGTATTATTATATTATTTTTTGACTGACTATGGCTTTCCAAATCGCCCAACACTGCTATTTGTAAGGTTACTTTTAAGTGCATGTTGTGATTTTTTGTTGTTGTTGCCATTCCTGAACCTGTGGCCAGAAACAAGCTACATGGGGACAATACCAGAATAAATTATCTATTGATTCTGTCTCTGTCACGCCCTGACCATAGAGAGCCTCTATTCTCTGTTGGTTAGGTCGGGGTGTGACTTTGGTGGGTAATCTAGGTTGTTTTATTTCTATGTTGGCCTGGTATGGTTCCCAATCAGAGGCAGCCGTTTATCGTGGTCTCTGATTGGGGATCATATTTAGGCAGCCATTTCCCCACTGTGTTTTGTTGGGATCTTGTTTTGTTTTTGTGTTGTTGCCTGTGAGCACTCCAGAACGTCACATTTCGTTTGTTCTTTGTTTTTTTGTGCGGTTCACTTCAAATAAAATGTCGAACCGATTTCACGCTGCACTTTGGTCTGAATGTTCTTACGACGATCGTGACAGTCTCTTCGGCAGCAAAATCTACAGAGCTGAGATTGTTGTGTGCCCCATATATACAGCATTCTGTTGGTGGCAAGAATTGTATATAATAATTTAAATTGTTAAACACTAAGTGTTGAATCAACTGTTGTTTTTTTTACCAGTTCATAAACCATGTGACATGGAATCGGTACATCGAAAATCTCTTCCCATTTATTTTGTAACCTGTATGGCGCAGCTGTCAACATTTTAGTCCTGAAATAAAATATTTTTCTATTTATGCCAATTCCTTTCAGCCAATTTGTATCTTTAATATATGGCAGACAAACAAGTTCCCTATCTTCTCCCTTTTCCACTTGCCTCCTACATTTTTGTGGTAATGCTGCAATCAGTTGGTAGTCAATTTTGGATTGAGCAGATATTCCCATATATTTTCGATGGCTGCAAATGTGAGAACTCCTCCGTTTCTATTCATAACATCATTAATAAATGTAAAACCACCAAAAACTTTTCCATCGCCCTCACCCCGATTTGTTTTATATATAGCTATTAAAATATAGCTATTATAATCACCCCTTTGAGTTTCTTTGCCCATGACAAAAATATATTTCTCCCTCTGTCCATTTTCCACCCAACCTCAAGACTTTCTTAACAGTAAAGATTGCGCACCAGCTGTTGTTAACAAAGAGACACACAACTCCCCTTAAGTTTCCCCTACACTGCCATTCTGTCCTGCCGATGTATAGAAAAATCTGCTAGATGTATATTAACCATGTCCTTGTTCAGCCTTGACTCCGAGAAACATAGGATATTACAGTTCTTCAGGTCCCATTGATATGATAGTCTCTAACAGAGTTTGTCCAGTTGTTCTCCAGTGATTGTACCTTCGTCGATAGAATGGAGGTTATAAGCGGTTTATCTACTCGCCGACGTAGTCTCGTCAGGTTGCTCACACATCGGCCTCTCTTACGACGCCTTTTTCTTTTTCAGGCCTGGTCCAGGGTGAGCGGAATGTCCTGCGCCTCCTACTCGTTGAAGTCGAAATCTTCATCCAAATCGAGGTTAGTTATTGCTGTTCTGATATCCAGAAAGCTCTTTTCGTTCATAGGAAACGATGGCGGAAACATGATGTGCTAAAAAGTTAAGATCAGAGCAAAAAAAACACACAAAATAGCAGAATTGGTCAGGAGCCCATAAAATAGCTGCTATCCATTGCAGCGCCATTCTTATGTCATGGCATGATGGAAGGCCTTGTATCAGTGTGGTACTAACCATTACAAGCATCCCATCACTTCTATTTGCATAAACACCATTTGTACAAGGAATTTATGGAGAAGTTTAGAAAGGAAGATGTAAAATATATGCTTGGTCCTCCTGCTATCCCCACTGTCTGATTCTTTTCTCTCTTTGTATCATCTGTTGTTGCTCCTCTCTGTCACAGATGGCACAGCACAGATAGCATTCATCCTGTCAATTGTCTTGGTTTCATTTAATGTTTGGTGAGTGCCATCTTCGGAAAGTAGTTGATGGAAGCAGGTTTCTGGAAGTGATTGCCAGAATTGTTTTTGAGAAGAGACAGACTTGCCGGAGATATTAAGAATTATGGCAACATTTTCCCTGTCTTCTTCAATGGTCATCTCACTGTAGTGGTTTAACCATCTGACACCTTTCATTGACACTAACACAGTGTTCAACACTGGGAATGTTTGAGGGCGGTTGTTACTGTACTGAACAGATTTTCCTGGTTGAATAGTTTAGATCCTTTTACACTCTATTTCTACTACTATATTTATTCTACTACACCACTACAGCGTAGTCAATGTAGTTAGTCATTTTGAGGGGCCATACAAACAGAGGGAGAAGTTTTGGCTCATGAAACAAATTGCTTACTGCAGCTTTCTGAAGAGTGACTAATATAGGCTTTAAATATGCACAGAAAGATGGGATTTAGATAGGTCTTGAAATGTTTTTCCACATAATCTGATTATGGCCTTATTTATAAGATAGAATACAATTGCATTACATGCACAGTCTATGAATTTTTTTGTCTTATTGATGACAGTGCTTTTATCATTAGTTTCTGAACCTGAAATCATTGGCATTTGTGAGACTCAACAAATGCTTTAGTATCTTTGACATGTAAAATACATAGTTGATACACTACATGACCAAAATTAAGCAGACGCACTTCAAATTAGTGGATTCGACTATTTTAGCCACACCCTTTGCTGACCGGTGTATAAAATCGATTACACAACCATGCAATCTCCATAGACAAACATTAGCAGTAGAATGGCCCATTCTGAAGAGCTCAGTGACTTTCAATGTGGCTCCGTCATAGGATGCCACCTTTCCAACAAGTCAGTTTTTCAAAATATCTATATATTTTTTTACCCCTTTCTCCCCAATTTCGTAATATCCAATTGGTAGTAGTTACAATCTGGGCCAATTGCTCATCGACCTCATGGGTCTCCCGGTCGCGGCCAGCTGCGACACAGCCTGGGATCGAACCCGGATCTGTAGTGAAGCACCACACGTGAGGCCCCAGTTTGTCAAATTTCTGCCCTGCTAGAGCTGCCCCGGTCAACTTTAAGTGCTGTTATTGTGAATTAGAAACGTCTAGGAGCAACAATGTCTCAGCCGTGAAGGGGTAGGCCACACAAGCTCACAGAGTGGGACTGCCGAGTGTTGAAGTGTGTAGGGTGTAACAATCGTCTGTCCTCGGAAGCAGCACTCACTAGCTAGTTCCAAACTGCCCATGGAAGCAACGTCAGCACAAGAACTGTTCGTCGGGAGCTTCATGAAATGGGTTTCAATGGCCGAGTAGCCACACACAAGCCTAAGATCACAATGCGCAATGCCAAGCGTCAGCTGGAGTGATGTAAAGCTTGCTGCCATTGGACTCTGGAGCAGTGGAAGCGCGTTCTCTGGAGTAATGAATCACGCTTTACCATTTGGCAGTCTGATGGACAAAGCTGGGTTTGGCGGATACCAGAAGAACGCTACTTGCCCGAATGCATTTTGCCAACTGTGAAGTTTGATGGAGGAGGAATACTGTTTTTCATGGTTCGGGCTCTCTTAGTTCCAGTGAAGGGAAATCTTAACGCTACAGCATACAATGGCATTCTAGACGATCCTGTGAGTCCAACTTTGTGGCAACAGTTTGGGGAAGGCCCTTTCCTGTTTCAGCATGACAATGCTCCCATGCACAAAGCGAGGTACCATACAGAAATGGCTTGTCGAGATCGGTGTGGAGGAACTTGACTGGCCTGCACAGAGCCCTGGCCTCAATCCCATCGAACACCTTAATTAAGGATGAATTGGAACATGCTGCGGGGACTTGCCATTCAGCCACAAGAGCATTAATGAGGTTGGGCACTGATGTTGGGCGATTCGGCCTGGCTTGCAGTCTGCGTTCCAACATCTAGTGGAAAGCCTTCCTAGAGGAGTGGAGGCTGTTATAGCAGCATAGGGGGGACCAGCTCCATATTAATGCCCATGATTTTGGAATGAGATATTCGACGAGCAGGTGTCCACATACTTTTGGTCATGTAGTGTAGATATCCACCTCTTGCTTATCATTATCTCAAGCAGGATCTTTGTCAGTCTCTTTCGTTCTGCTTCCCTCAACTGAAGTCAGTCAACCCAAATGTATCCCAAAGTGCCAACCTTTTATTAAACACTCAGTAATCTAATTAGGCTGTGTGGCGAGTGCCTGGACCAAAACGTTTCTTTTCCTGGATAACTTTTCCAGGTGCAAATAGCAGATTGTGGGAAAGGACGTTTATTTCACTCATTTCACAATTCATTGTGTTCACCCTGGGGAGAGACTATGTTAGCTCTATTTAGTGTCTTCTTCTGTGCAAAATCCATTTTTGGGGACTTAAAGTGTTTGGCAGTCTGCAACATTTAGGTTGCACAGATGCAATTTTGTCAAGCACTTTCATTTTTGGGAGTCTGAGTTCACATAACATGGTTCTGAATACTTTTAAATTCAACTTTCACCAGAAGTGTATGTAAATTGTCCCAAGTTAAATTGAGATTTCCCTGATGTAAAACTCCTCTTCATGAAGAAAAACAAGTAGACTCATGTCATTTGGAGGGTGTCTGGTTTGCTGGGCCCTGCTTTCTTAGAGAGCGTGAGAAAGCGTTTTCAGCCACCCTCTGACTCTCTCTCACTCAGTGGGATGGTTACTGGCCGTTCTCTCCCCTCAGGACCTGGTGGGATAGATGCAGGGCAGTGGTCCTCACAGGCATGGCCTGATCAAACAGCCACACCCTCAGGCTCCATCCAGCATGTGTTCCCCTAGCCTCCTGATGGTGGATCTCCCAGACTTTATTATTGTCCTCTGGTGTATTTCTTTAGAGTGCACCCTGCACAGGGATGGAGGAGGGGATGAGGAGGGCTGTGTGGTTGCAGTGGAGACATTTCTCCAGCCCATCTTGTAATCCTGTATTCACAGAGAGGAGGAAAGGAATGGCTGTCTGATGCAGTGCTCCTCTGTGGCTGGCGCCTCTCTTTTGAAGTTGGGGAGATGTGAGGGACCTTGGGGAGTCGGCGATGGAATAGTTATAGGAGAAGGGTAGAGAGAGAGAGCAGTGTCTGCACCACAGTCTCTCTCCTGCTACAGAGAGAGAGGAGGAAATATCAGGTCCCGTTGCTGTGCTGACTCACCACACTGCTACACAGAAAAACTAGGTCTGCAGGTGTGTTTATATTTAGTTGGGGGAAATCTAGAAGTGTCCAGTTGAATTGCCATATAAGTTAACATGCAGGGTTTAGGCTGACTTCCAGGGTTTATGAAGTCAGCCATTTATTAAAGTAATTACTGAACCATAATTAATCAACTAGATGAATGCTGATTGCTGTGTTATTGAAGTGTACAGTGGTGTAACTATATTATACTAGATTATCCTCATTGGATAATTACTCACTGGTCACCATAGCAGCACCCACCCGTAGCACGCGCTCCAGCAGGTATATTTCACTGGTCACCCCCAAAGCCAATTCCTCCTTCAGCCGCCTTTCCTTCCAGTTCTCTGCTGCCAATGACTGGAACGAACTGCAAAAATCACTGAAACTGGAGACTCATATCTCCCTCACTAGCATTAAGCACCAGCTGTCAGAGCAGCTCACTGATCACTGCACCTGTACATAGCTCATCTGTAAATAGCCCATCCAACTACCTCATCTCCATACTGTTATTTATTTTATGTATTTTGCTCCTTTGCACCCCAGTATCTCTACTTGCACACTCATCTTCTGCACAACTATCACTCCAGTGTTTAATTGCTATATTGTAATTATTTCACCACTATGGCCTATTATGGCCTATTTATTGCCTTACCTCCCTTGTCCTACCTCATTTGCACACATTGTATATAGACTTTTCTATTGTGTTATTGACTATGTTTGTTCATTCCATGTGTAACTCTGTTGTTTTTGTTGCACTGCTTTGCTTTATCTTGGTCAGGTCGCAGTTGTAAATGAGAACGTGTTCTCAACTAGCCTACCTGGTTAAATAAAGGTGAAATAAATAAAAGAAGAATCCTCATTGGATATATACTGACCTGTCTCTAACAGGAAGGTGTTTGAGGACATCCAGCATCTCCTCTATCCTGAGGACATTATTAATGAAGTTGTGTTTGACCTGGAGGACCCCAGGTAAGTGCTGACAAGTCAACCACTCTCTGACTGATTCCACACAGGCAGTTATCATATGGCGGTATCCCCCTGTGGATTATTAATGGGTGTCTACCATAGCTGCTTAAAACATCTGCTACCAGGCAGTGAAATACCCTTCTTGTTACTGACCAAATGTTGAAATAGCAATGCACTTTGGTGGGTATGTCTGGAGAAAGCATATTGAAGGAGATATTTCTAGGCTCTGCTGCTCCAGACTCATCTATTGATGTGTTAGTTGAATGAAGTGGCAATAGAGGACGTCAGATGAATAGCATGGATACTGTAAGAGCAGCTAAAACATCCTGACTGGTGCTGTGTTCTTACTGCATGCCTGATAATCAGAGCATCGCCAGGCACACTCAGCTAGATTAGGTGCATAATGAGAAACCTCAGGTGCCATTTTCTGTTACTGGTCAGACTGTTATTGGATGGGTCCAGACACTGAATTACTAAAGCTTAAAAATCAAAATGACCATTACTCTCCTAGCCATCTATACTTGTTGATGTAGTCAAGGTACTCTATATTAATGAACCTCCCCCACCCCCAGCTCCCTGTGCTCTATTGATCACGCCAACTCCCTGAGCTTCTTCTCCAAGTTTGAGTGCGGGAACCAGCGCAAAGCCATTCACGTCCGCAGGTACGGTTCTTCACTTGGTTCCAGCTCCTTACTGCTTTCTTGCTGAGATCCGACTACAGGCAGTCCATCCCCCTCTGGGCTCATTGACGCTGCATTGGAAATAAAACAGCGTCGCACTAACTTCTCCTTTTGGTTCTGTAAGGAAGGTGTCCCATTGACATATTTCAGATCAAATTAAAGGTTTAGTCTATACCGGGACTGGAATGTTATTAAATAATACAGCAATTCTTTGTAAAACGGCTACACTCTAGAGCAGTTAGAATATACCAGAGAGGGAAAGACTTCTTTCTTCATAATGAAGACTGTGTCCCAAATTGCACCCCATTCTCTTTATAGAGCACTACTTTTGACAGGCTCTGGTCAAAAGTATAGTGCACTATACAGGGGATATGGTGACATTTGGGATTCAACTGTAATCTCTGACTTCAACTGCCTGCCTCTTCCTCAGTCACGAGTATGATCTGACCCTGAATGCGGAAGCCAACTGCTCCCAGCACCACAAGTGGTTCTATTTCGAGGTATGGCAGCCAACGTGCCCTATCGCTTCAACATCATCAACTGTGAGAAAGCCAACAGCCAGTTCAACTACGGTAAGCAGAAATAGCCAGGATAAAGACCTCCTCCCTGGATAAGCACTGAGGTAGATGATTGTCAAAATATATATTTTAGGGTTGGCTGCCCACCCCCTGTGTTGTTGATCTCTCTACGTGTTGGGGGTGGGTTCCCTCAGTAGCTGCCCCTTAAAGCCTCCCTCTCTGTGTGGCTCCCCCCTCAGTCCCCCTCACTGTGCTGCTCCATCCCCCACGCAGTGCTCTTCTTCATTCAGAACCTCACCTTCCCCAGTTCTAAAGCTCAGCGGGGAGCCTGGCCACAATGACACTTGCCGTAAATGTGAAATTGGGTCTATATCCTAGGACAAAAGTACAATGGCATTTTAAAGTCCCCTACTGAGTATACTTTCTATAGATCTTGACTTATTTTGTACACTCTAGTAAACTGTATGTGCTCCCACCTAACGGTACAACGTTCCTTGTAATTTATGTTGTGGCATCAATCTGTTCATTAGATTTGTGACATAAAGGGTATAGATAGGTGTAGTGTACTGTAGCTTACAGATGCCTTTCTGTCTGTCCCCAGAGATGCAGCCGGTGCTGTACTCTGTCAGAGAGGCAATGGAGGGACGACTCAACTGGATCAGAACTGCGACTGAGATCTGCTTCTACAGGTGAGTGCCGGGAGGACATTTATTTTACAAACTCTCAAATAGACTGCAGATGCTTTTTTAATGATGATTAGAAGAGTGAGCGGTGCCATGTCATTTGGTGCATGAACAAACCATTATTTAGTGATATCCATTGCAAGCAGATTGTAATTGCTTTATTGTTCAAGTTAACTTTTACTGTAGGTAGGAATACAAGCGTCGCCAGTGCTGACACAATATTAATATCCTTACATAAGACTCCTCAATATGCAGTGCATTCATAAAGTATTCAGACCCCTTGTCTTTTCCCACATTTTGTTACATTACAGCCTTATTCTAAAATTGATTAAATAGTTTTCCCCCCCCTCATCAATCTACACACAATACCCCTTAATGACAAAGCAAAAACAGGTTTTTAGAAATGTTTGCAAATGTATATTAAAAAAACGGAAATATCATATTTACATAAGTATTCAGACATTTTACTCAGTACTTTGTCGATGCACCTTTGGCAGCGATTACAGCTTCAAGTCTTTTTGGGTATGACACTACAAACTTGTCACACCTGTATTTGGGGAGTTTCTCCCATTCTTCTGCAGATCTGCTGTCAGGTTGGATGAGGAGCGTCACTGCACAGCTATTTTCAGGTCTCTCCGGAGATGTTCGATTGGGTTCAAGTCCGGTCTGGCTGGGCCACTCAATGACATTCAAATCAAATTTTATTGGTCACATACACATGTTTAGCAGATGTTAATGCGAGTGTAGCGAAATGCTTGTGCTCCTAGTTCCGACCATGCAGTAAGCTCTAACAAGTAATCTAACAATTTCACAACAACAAAGGAATGAATAAGAATATGTACATATAAATATATGGATGAGCGATGGCCGAACGGCATAGGCAAGATGCAGTAGATGGTATAGAATACAGTATATACATATGAGATGAGTAATGTAGGGTATGTAAACATTATATAAAGTGGCATTGTTTAAAGTGACTAGTGATACATTTATTACATCCAAATATTTATGATTAAAGTGGCTAGAGATTTGAGTCAGTATGTTGGCAGCAGCCACTCAATGTTAGTGATGGCTGTTTAACAGTCTAATGGCCTTGAGATAGAAACTGTTTTTCAGTCTCTTGGTCCCAGCTTTGATGCACCTGTACTGACCTCGCCTTCTGGATGTTAGCGGGGTGAACAGGCAGTGGCTCGGGTGGTTGTTGTCCTTGATGATCTTTTTGGCCTTCCTGTGACATCGGGTGGTGTAGGTGTCCTGGAGGGCAGGTAGTTTTCCCCCGGTGATGCGTTGTGCAGACCTCACTACCCTCTGGAGAGCCTTACGGTTGTGCGTGGAGCAGGTTGCCATACAGCGATACAGCCCGACAGGATGCTCTCGATTGTGCATCTGTAAAAGTTTGTGTGTCTTTGGTGACAAGCCACATTTCTTCAGCCTCCTGAGGTTGAAGAGGCGCTGTTGCACCTTCTTCACCACGTTGTCTGTGTGGGTGGACCATTTCAGTTTGTCCGTGATGTGTACGCCGAGAAACTTAAAACATTTCACCTTCTCCACTACTGTCCCGTCAATGTGGATAGGGGGTGCTCCCTCTGCTGTTTCCTGAAGTCCACGATCACCTCCTTTTGTTTTGTTGAGTGTGAGGTTTCAGAGACTTGTCCCAAAGCCACTCCTGCGTTGTCTTGGCAGTGTGCTTAGGGTCGTTGGCCTGTTGGAAGGTGAACCTTCAACCCAGTCTAAGGTCCTGAGCGCTCTGGAGCAGGTTTTCATCAAGGATCTCTCTGTACTTTGCTCCGTTCATCTTTCCCTCAAACCTGACTAGTCTCCCAGTCCCTGCTGCTGAAAAACATCCCCACAGCATGATGCTGCCACCACCATGTTTCACCATAGGGATGGTGCCAGGTTTCCTCTGTACATGACACTTGGCATTCAGGCCAAAGATTTCAATCTTGGTTTCATCAGACCAGAGGATCTTGTTTCTCATGGTCTGAGAGTCCTTTAGGTGCCTTTTGGCCAACTCCAAGTGGGCTGTCATGTGCCTTTTGCTGATGAGTGGCTTCCGTCTGGCCACTACCATAAAGGCCTGATTTGGTGGATTGTTGTAGTGATGGTTGTCCTTCTGGAAGTTTCTCCCATCTCCACAGTGGAACTCTGGAGCACTGTCAGAGTGACCATCGGGTTCTTGGTCCCCTCCCTGACCAAAGCCCTTCTCCCCCGATTGCTCAGTTTGGCTGGGCGGCCAGCTCTAGGAAGAGTCTTGGTGGTTCCACACTTCTTCCATTTAAGAATGATAGAGGCCACTGTGTTCTTGGGAACCTCCAATGCTGCAGAAATATTTTGTTTACACTTCCCCAGATCTGTGCCTCTCACAATCCTTTCTGGAAGCTCGACGGACAATTCCTTGGTTTTTGCTCTGACATTTCCAAATCATGTCCAGTCAATTGAATTTATCACAGATGGGAGTCCAATCAAGTTTTATAAACATCTCAAGGATGATCAATGGAAACAGGATGCACCTGAGCTCAATTTCAAGTCTCATAGCAAAGGCTCTGAATACTTATGTAAATAAGATATTTGTTTTTTTATTTGTAGTACGTTTGCTAAAATTTCTATAAACCTGTTTTCACTTCCTCATTATGGGGTATTGTGTGTGATGAGAAAATTGTTTTATTTAATCAATTTTAGAATAAGGCTGTAACGTAACAAAATGTGGAAGAAGTCAAGGGGTCTGAATACTTTCCGAATTTACTGTACACTGAGTGTAGAAAACATTAAGAACACCTGCTCTTTCCATGACATAGGCTGACAGGTTAATCCAGGTGAAAACTATGATCCCTTATCGATGTCACTTGTTAAATCCACTTCAAATAATGTAGATGAAGGGGAGAAGACAGGTTAAAGAATGACATTTAAGTCTTGAGACAATTGAGACATAGATTGTGTTGGAAGACAAAATATTTAAGTGCCTTTGAACGGGGTATGATAGTTGCTGCCAGGTGCACCGGTTTGTGTCAAGAACTGCAACTTTGCAGGGTTTTTCACGCTCAACATTTTCTCGTGTGTATCAAGAGTGGTCCACCCGCCAAAGGACATCCAGCCAACTTGACACAACTGTGGGAAGCATTGGCATCAACATGGGCCAGCATCCCTGTGGAATGCTTTCGACACCTTGTAGAGTCCATGTCCTGACGAATTGAGGCTGTTCTGAGGGCGAAAGGGGGGGTGCAACTTAATATTAGGAAGGATGTTCTTAATGTTTTGTACACTGTGTAGCATTTTTTTTTTTTACTTGTTTTGTCCATGCAGAAACAACTTCTGCCCAAGCCGAGGCCAGAAGAGCTCTTCCTTCTACATCTTGACCGTTACTGCAAACTTCAAACACAACAACAATATTTGCTACCTGGCCTATTACTACCCCAACACCTACTCTGCATTGCAGGTACAGATGTAGGATTGTAATTTCAGCCGGTTTGCTACAGCAGGAATCTAATCCTGCAGCAACAGGAAATTAGAATTATTAAGTGGATTATATTTAATGGACATTTTTTGTTAGGGCAGATCAACTCTGACATTTTAAAGTGGAAATTACAAACTTTAAAAATACTTTTTTAAACCTTGACAACACTACGAGTTTGCATTCTCAACATCAAAAGAGTGATCAAATGAAAATCCTATATCTGTACAGCACTCAACACCCTGCTGTGTAGATGTGTGTGTGTGTCTGTACATACACCATGGGGACCAGTACGGAAAAAAAATGTATGAAATGTATGCATTCACTACTGTAAGTCGCTCTGGCTAAGAGCGTCTGCTAAATGACTAAAATGTAAAATGTACACCCACACCAGCCTTGAGATAGTCTTGACATTCTCCTTCCAGAGCATGTGTCCAGTGTGGTTATTATGTGTGTGTTTGGGTGTATGTTGTATTTGAGTCAGCAATTATGCTCCGTGCATTACAGGAGGTAGTTTACAGGCCAGTGCTTATTGCTGTGTTTCAGAGTCAACTGCATGTGCTGCAGTGGTCAGTGGACCCTCGCAAGGTGTTCTTCAGCCAGCAGAGCATGTGTAACACACTGGCTGGTAGCGCTCACTATCACCGCCTGCCTCTCCTCCAAAAGCTGTAAGGACCTGCATCAGCTGCGTGAGTCTACGAAGCCATGTCCCGTTGAGCCTTTGTGTGTGTGTGCGCGTTACCTGTCTCTGTCTGTGTGTGTGTGTGTGTGTGTGTGTGTGTGTGTGAGAGAGAGAGAGAACTCATAAGATATAACACAGACACCTCCTGTCAGAGCTGGAGTTGTGATGTGGAGAATGCAAGGTGATAGACTCACCGCATGATACATGCACTGCTGGAGTCAGAGGACAAAATCAATAATACTCATACATTCCTTTGATCCCAAGTCAAACTAATGGGCCAGATAGAAGGTGAGTGAGAGGACTTTGAGGTGAGACATGTAATCCCTCTGAAGGACAATGTGTTTATGTCTGGATTTTCCTCATGGCTTTGTGGGCATTGTTAATAGGCTGAGGCTAATTCCTTAATGATGATGCTATATGAATGAGACAGAGGCTGGGTGATGGATGTGTGGGGTGACGCAGGGTAGAGAGGGACAAGCTGATCCAAGTGTGGGACACAACCAGGGCCGTGCTATCGGGGAGGGGAGCATTGTCCCCTTCCCAGCCTCCCCTGCCCCCCACCTCCCCTCCCTCCCAAGCCTCTCCACCATTGCCAGCCCCACAAGCCTCTCCCGAGCCTCTCTCCACCCTCCCCACCCTCCACCTCCATTACATTTCACCCATCTCCCCTCTGTCCTTCCAGTTCCTGCTGATTAATATTTAGGGAAGACAGCTGCCCTGCCCTCCCCACAGCCAGCCTGCCACCATTTGGCTGACTGTAGAGGCACAGGAATGCCTTTTCAGATCTGCAGTATTAGTGCTCATAGTAGAAACCTCAAGGGGAGAAAGAATGTGACCCTTGATTGGGTACCTGCTGTTGCAAACCAAATAATAGCATGGGGAAATTGTGTAGACGAAATGCCTGCCTGAGCTGCAGGACAGTGGAAATATGACATTAACACATGTTGTGGAAATTCAGTACTGAGAGAGACTTGGTCATTTCTTCAAACAATCATCTTTATTTAATATTGATTAATTATTGCAATAATGAGGCTGGTCGACCCCACACCCTTGAGTGTTGGACCGAGTAACCTAACCTTTACACAAATGCAAAGTACTATATATAGCTGACAATAACAATGCTCAGTCATGGTTGGTTCAACCCCCCTCATGCAGACCAAGGAGCATCATAATCCACTCTGGGTTCATCCTGTAATTATCTGCACGTGGGTTGTTGTCTTAACCCCACCCTGACTTAGTTTCCCAGATGCAAGGATGATTTTGAGACAATGAGTGATTGTTCTACTCCTAAGCTATGTAATGCAGTCTTTAATTCATTTGTCAGCTCAAGCCATCTCCAGTGACCATACGCCCAGATTAGCTGCAGTGAACTAGAGTGAAGCCCATGAAAACACAGACACTAGCAGGACAGTAATGTCTTACTATTAGTTAAATATTCATTATTAACCATTCATATCAAATAGATCAGTTAAATACGTAATTTTTCTATCTCACACACATCATGGTATTTTGCGGGAGTTGTTGTTATAATCTATAAAAATCTCCAATCTGATAGGCTGAAATGAGTTCCAAGCCTTTGACAATTCCCTTTCATCTGCAGTAGCCTGGTCACTCACTGAATGAGTGCCATTTTTCTAAATAACAATATGCTGAACTGCTCTCTCTCCTCAGATCTGTAACCAGTAGTAAGCGCAAACTTCAATTAAGGTTATCTTAAAAACCTCTTACATCTAGACGTTCCGCTAGCGGAACACCTGCTCCAATATCCAATGATGGGCGTGGCGCGAAATACAAATTCCTCTAAAATCCGAAAACTTCAATTTTTCAAACATATTACTATTTTACAGCATTTTAAAGACAAGACTCTCGTTAATCTAACCACACTGTCCGATTTCAAAAAGGCTTTACAGTGAAAGCAAAACATTAGATTATGTCAGCAGAGTACCCAGCCAGAAATAATCAGACACCCATTTTTCAAGCTAGCATATAATGTCACAAAAAACAAAACCACAGCTAAATGCAGCACTAACCTTTGATGATCTTCATCAGATGACAACCCAAGGACATTATGTTATACAATGCATGCATGTTTTGTTCAATCAAGTTCATATTTATATCAAAAACCAGCTTTTTTACATTAGCATGTGACGTTCAGAACTAGCATACCCCCCGCAAACCTCCGGTGAATTTACTATATTACTCACGATAAACGTTCACAAAAAACATAACAATTATTTTAAGAATTATAGATACAGACCTCCTCTATGCACTCGATATGTCCGATTTTAAAATAGCTTTTTGGTGAAAGCACATTTTGCAATATTCTAAGTACATAGCCCAGGCATCACGGGCTCGCTATTTAGACACCCGGCAAGTTTAGCACTCACCATAATCATATTTACTATTATAAAAGTTTGATTACCTTTTGTTGTCTTCGTCAGAATGCACACCCAGGACTGCTACTTCAATAACAAATGTTGGTTTGGTCCAAAATAATCCATCGTTATATCCGAATAGCGGCGTTTTGTTCGTGCGTTCCAGACACTATCCGAAATAGTAAAGAAGTGTCGCGCGCATGGCGCAATTCGTGACAATAAAATTCTAAATATTCCATTACCGTACTTCGAAGCATGTCAACCGCTGTTTAAAATCAATTTTTACGCCATTTTTCTCGTAGAAAAGCGATAATATTCCGACAGGGAATCTCCTTTTCGGCAAACAGAGGAAAAAATCCCAAAGGCGGGGGCGGTCGGGTCACGCGCCTAAGCCCAGTGTCCCTTGATCGGCCACTTGAGAAAGGCGATAATGTGTTTCAGCCTGGGGCTGGAATGACGACATTCTGTTTTTTCCCGGGCTCTGAGCGCCTATGGACGACGTGGGAAGTGTCACGTTAGAGCAGAGATCCTTAGTAAATGATAGAGATGGAAAAGAAGTTCAAGAAATGGTCAGACAGGCCACTTCCTGTAAAGGAATCTCTCAGGTTTTGACCTGCCATTTGAGTTCTGTTATACTTACAGACACCATTCAAACAGTTTTAGAAAATTTAGGGTGTTTTCTATCCATATGTAATAAGTATATGCATATTCTAGTTACTGGGTAGGAGTGGTAACCAGATTAAATCGGGTATGTTTTTTATCCAGCCGTGTCAATACTGCCCCCTAGCCCTAACAGGTTAACATTCACAAGGCAGCAGGGCCAGACAGATTACCAGGACATGTACTCAGAGCATGCACTGACCAGCTGGCAAGGGTCTTCACTGAGATTTTCAACGTCTCCCTGATGCAGTCTGTAATACCTACATGTTTCAAGCAGACCACCGTAGTCCCTGTGCCCAAGAATGGCAAGTTAACCTGCCTAAATGACTATTGTCCCGTAGCACTCACATCTGTATCCATGAAAGGCTTTGAAAGGCTGGTCATGGCCCACATCAACACCATTATCCCAGATACAATGGACCCACTACAATTTGTATACCACCCCAACAGATCACACAATCTCTATTGCACTCCACATTGCCCTCTCCCAAAAGGAACACCTACATGAGAATGCTATTCATTGACTGTAGCTCAGCATTTAACACCATAGTGCCTCTAAACTCATCACTAAGCTCAGGACCCTGGGACTGAACACCTCCCTCTGCAACTGTATTCTGGATGTCCTGATGGCTGCCCCCCAGGTGGTGAAGGTAAGCAACGACATATCAGCCACACTGACCCTCAACACAGGTGCCACTCAGGGGTTTGTGCTTAGTCCCTTCCTGTACTCCTTGTTCACCAATAACTGCGTAGCCTTGCACGACTCCAACACCATCATTAAGTTTGCTGACGACACGACAGTGGTTGGCCTGATCACCGACGACGATGAGACAGCCTATAGGGACTAAGTCAGTGACCTGGCAATGTGGTGCCAGAAAAACAACCTCTCCCTCAACTTCAGCAAGACAAAGGAGCTGGTCGTGGACTACAGGAAATGGAGAGTCGATCACTTCCCCATCCACATCGACGGGGCTGTAGTGGAGCGGGTTGAGAGCTCCATTTTCCTCGGTGTCCACATCTCCAAGGAATTATGATGGTCCACACACACCAACACAGTCGTGAAGAGGGCATTGCAATGCCTCGTCCCCCTCAGGAGGCTGAAAAGATTTGGCATTGGCCCTCAGATCCTCAAAAGTTCTACAGCTGCACCATTGAGAGCATCTTGACTGGATGCATCACCGCTTGGTATGGCAACTGCTTGGCATCCAACTGCAAGGCGCTACTGAGGGTAGTGTGTATGGCCCAGTAAATCAGTGAGACTGAGCTCCCTGCCATACAGAACCTCTATACCAGGCAGTGCAGAGCAAGGCCCTAAAAATGGTCAAGGACTCCAGCCACCCGAGTCAGAGACTGTTCTCTCTGCTACCACACGCCAAGTCCCTGAACAGCTTTTAACCACAAGCCATAAGACTGCTAAATAGTTAGTCCAGGTAGCTATTGGTTAACTATTTAACTACCTGCATTGAACTCTTTTGACTCATCACTCATGCTGCTGATAATGTTTATTTAATCTATTATCTATTCCTTGTGTAATTATTTTTATATTATTTACCTTTTTTTCTTTCTGCCTTGATGGGAAGGGCCGTAAGTAAGCATTTCACTGTTAGTCTACACCTGCTGTTTACGAAGCATGTCACAAATGTTATTTGATACAAAATTATTTTCGTTGCTGGTTAGGAGAGCATTTTTGCTAACCTTCACCCTCTTCCTATTCTTAACCTCAGTCAACTAGTCAACTAGTTAGAGGTCAATCCCCTGTCAATCAATTGCAAGAAAATGAGCTTTAAAACTGCAAAATGTTATTTTCACCCCATGACAAAATGTGCAGAGTTGCAGGAAATAAGCTTTAACCCTGAAAAATTCTCTCCACCAACAAGAGGGGTGTGAACAGTTTGTGTCATGAACAGTGCTTGTGCCCATAGAAATAGATGCAACATGCACAACGAGGCGCCGGATGTTCCCCAATGCTGGAAAGGGGATACCTAGTCAATTGTACAACTGAATACCTTCAACTGAAATGTGTCTTCCGCATGGTCTTCCCTGTGGCTCAGTTGGTAGAGCATGGTGTTTGCAACGCCAGCATGGTGTGTGCAACGCCAGGGTTGTGGGTTCGATTCCCACGGGTGGCCAGTACAAAAACAAAATGCATGAAATGAAATGTATGTATTGACTACTGTAAGTCGCTCTGGATAAGAGCGTCTGCTAAATGACTAAAATGTAATGTAAATGTAACTAACTTGCTATATGAATTCTACTAACCTGGTACGAAAAAGTCACTTCGTTATCGAAGTGGCGTTGAAAGAGTGTTTCCCGTTATGAACTACCACTTCACATAGGCTAGCTGAGCTGTTTTATTCGAAAACGACTGAGATGACTCAAATCCTGTAGCTAATTTGTCTTCAGAAAGTTTTCATACCCCTTGACATATTCCACATTTTGCTGTGTTACAGCCTGAATTCAAAATGTATTAAAAGGATTTTTGCATAAAATGACATACCCAAATCGAATTGCCTGTAGTTCAGGACCTGAAGCAAGGATATGCATATTCTTGATACCATTTGAAAGGAAACACTTTGAAGTTTGTGGAAATGTGAAATTAATGTAGGAGAATATAACACATTAGATCTGGTAAAAGCTAATACAAACAAAAAACGTGTGTGTGCAAAGTTTCAGACTGATCTAGTGAATAATTATATTAGTGCACAATATTTTTTATCAAGTCTGCCAGGAGTTTTCCCAAATGTGCTGAATTGATCAATTGATACATTTTCAAGTACATAACTATAGAGAACATACAAAAATGCTATGGTAATATAATATTAAAGTGTACACACTCCTAGGAATGTCATAGATGATGGATCATTAGCTTATATACTAACTTTCACACATCTAGATGGTCGAACGGGGTGGGTGTGGAGCCAGAGACAGCAGTGGGGACAAACTGTAGACCCCAGTTCCTACATTTGAGCATAAAAATAGATTTGATCAAACAACACTATGCTCCATTTTATCTCTGGGACCCTCAGGATGACAAATCAGAGCAAGAGTACTGAATGCAAGTACATTATTTACCTTAAGAGGTGAATGAATCAAACCAGTTCTGTGATAAAGGTTTTGTTGTTGTTGTGCATTCTCCTCAAACAATAGCATGTTGTTTTTTCACTGTAATAGCTACAGTTAATTGGACACTGGAGTTAGATTAACAAGAATTTCAGCTTTCGGCCCATATAAGACATGTCTTTGTCCTGGAAAGTTGGCTGTTGTATACAACGTCATTCTAGTCACATTAGCGCACGTTAGCAACAAACGTCCCGGTTTAGGGATACCGATCCCGTAGAGGTTAAATAGATTTTTTTCTTGAACCCATCTGCACCCCATAATGTCAAAGTGAAAACATGTTTTTAGACAGAATATCTCATTTAGATAAGTATTCACACCACTGACTTGTTACTTAAAACATAATTCCATTTTGACACTATGGGGTATTGTGTGTAAATCAGTGACACAAAATCAAAACATTTTAATTCAGGCTGTAACAACAAAATGTGGAAAAAGTCAAGGGCTGGTGTGAATACTACGTGACAAACTATATTATTCTTGTGCGGGAATATTAGATTAGTCTGTTTTATTTTAAGAGTACCTTCCTAATATTGAGTTGCACCCCACCCTTTTGACCTTGGAACAGCCTCAATTTGTTGGGGCATGGACTCAACAAGGTGTCGAAAGCGTTCCACAGGATGTTGGCCCATGTTGACTCCAATGCTTCCCACAGTTGTGTCAAGTTGGCCTTTGAGTGGTGTACTATTCTTGATACAGTAAACTGTTGTGTGAAAAACCCAGCAGTGTTGCAGTTCTTGACACAAACCGGTGCGCCTGGCACTTACTACCATACCCCATTCAAAGGCACTTAAATCTTTGGTCTTGCCCATTCACCCTCTGAATGGCACACATACACAATCCATGTCAAAATTTTCTCAGGGCTTAAAAATCCTTCTTTAACCTGTCTCCTCCCCTTCATCTACACTGATTTGAAGTGGATTTAACAAGTGATATCAATAAGCGATCATAGCTTTCACCTGGATTCACCTATGTCATGGAAAAAGCAAGTATTCATAATGTTTTGTACACTCAATACATAGTTATGAAAATTATGCTAGTTTGAATTCTTGGGCATTAGTGCTTAAGACAGTAGGAAAAAACATACTTTTTACGCAGGGAGAGAACATAAATGGACATGTAATGAGTGAGTTTCGTCAGTCTAGCTTGTTTATGTTTGGAGAAATTCAAGTTGCCCCCTGTTTCAATTGCCCCCAGTCTCACCTATGAGGTGTTTAGTATAGATTTGAGATAGAGTACACTACTCCTCTATACATTGTCAGCCTTGGACAAATAATGGAACTTCTCAGTTGTTCCTCAGTGCAGTATGCCACTATTATGATGTACTGAGTCATCTAATAAAGTAGCTAAATGCACTAAACGATAGTCCATGTTTTCAACATACAACATGCATCTTCTTCGAATCAGTTTGTAATCCCTCTACCACTCTGCTAACACATCAACCAGGGACCTGTCCTTTTGCAATGTAGTGCTTTTCTGTTATCTCTTATAGGACCACAGTATATTAAGCCGTTTTGGTTTTCTTGTATACACATTCATACACGTAACATATTAGACAACTAGTGTTTGATAATTAAGCCCCATTTAACACCATGCAACTCAATTGCACTACAGATCACCTCTAGTGGTATAGTAGTTGGCTAACTTAACTCAATGTGGTGTTGTTATTCAATTTAGAGCTGATTTAATAATAGCGACACATGTAAATATTGTATGTTAATATAATAATATAATTATAATATAATAATTATAATATTGTGTGTAGGACATGAATAATTGCTTGCTGCTTAATTTAATTAAGCCTTGTGTTACCTCCTAAGATAGATGACTGTCACCAGTGTCATGGTGAGAAAGGGTCATTTCATTTTGTGACATGTCATGGAGTCGTTTGTGTGCTGAGAGAGTCCTGTGATAAGAGCAGCTTGAGTATAAACAACACTGGTATGGCTAAAGTTTTTAAGCTCAGAGTTTAATTTGTTTCTTGTTTATTTGCCAAGTCATCTGAAATAGCTGTAAACACAGAGGATTATGTTGTTTCCATAGAAGCAAATAACTTCTTGTGTTACTGTGGGTGGAAAGATACTGTAGGAGTCACAATAGTTTGTTTTTGTCAACATGATTACTGTAGGCTCATTCCATATCTGATTGAAACTTCAATTTGATCCAATTTGGTTTGAAATGTGCACAATTATGAAACAAATGAAGGCATGTACTGGTAAATTAATCCACAATATTGTTGTTGAGCTTTGAATGTTAAATTGAATGTTGCCTCTGTTAGTGATACATTCTCTATACACTGTTGTAGATATGTCTTGACCTTGGCATTTTCATCATCTGCTCTCTGATTCTCAGTATGTCTCTCCTCGCAGTCGATGAGTCCATCATAACGCTCACATCTATCACACCCCATTGGTCAGATAGCCTGGTCGAGGTCCATTATGTGAATATAATGACTGATATCACATGAATGATAGGCTTGGCTCCCACATCACCCTCAAAACACAAATATTACCACTGTCAGCAGTGACATCTGGAAAACTAACTTTGGAGGGGATGTGTTTTAGTAAATTAATGATCAGTATGTATTGAGCTTCTGATGATTTCCAGTCATTTCGTCCTTTAGGTGTAGGCTACACAATGGAGTGATACATGACTGATGAACTCAATCAGAATAGTGTTTTCTGGGATGTCTGAAATGGGTTTGGATCTGAGCTTTGGGCAATGTTATTATAGCTCTTTGGATAGGTCGATTTCTTCTCCCTTTTTTCATCCTGTAGCTTGATCCAGATATGAATTGTGTGTTTCATACTGTACTGAACTCATACTGATGTTATAACTCATTACATCAACTACTATCTCAGCTGATCTGGATCTCTGTTTCCCTGATAAGTAGACAATAAAGAGGTTCTCAGGTCTGACTCAAGGAAGCTATTGGAGTAAAACTAGTCTGGCTAAGGGTCCTAGCAATCATCACAAACAACCCCAAACAGGTACCCAGAAGTACCACAAACAACCCAAAACAGGTACCCCAAAGTACCGTAAACGACCCCAAGCAGGTACCCAAAAGTACCCCAAACAACCCCAAACAGGTACCCATGGTTACACAGCCAGGTCACTGACTTCCTCCCAGGTACCCCAAAGTACCCCAAACATGTACCCCAAACAATCCTTAAGTCCCCAAACAGCCACCCCAAACAGGTACCCAAGGTACACTGCCAGGTCACTGGCCTCATCTCACAACCCAAACAGGTACCCCAAAGCACCACAAACAAACCCAAAAAGGAACCTGAAAGTACCACAAACAACCCCAAAAAGGTACACTGCCAGGTCACTGACCTCCTCCCTGTAGGCTGTCTCATCGCTGTCAGTAGCAAACTTGATGATGGTGTTGGAGTCGTACATGGCCACACAGTCGTGGGTAATATGGAGTACAAAAAGGGTCTAAACACACAGCCAGATTGAGGGTCAGCGTGGTAGAGTTGTTGTTGCTTTACCACTTTTATCCTATGATTTTTTTTAAATAAATAATGCCTGTGTTCTTTTATTGGATAAGGCACCTGAAGTGAAAAAAAAGAAACCTTATTGATCAACATTTGAGCCACATGGAATGTGTCAAAGATATGCATACTGTAAATAATATACACATTTGCATTTAAGATTATATTCTGCCAATATATTCTTTCACCTATATTTTCACTACTTGGCTGTATTCTCCTGGGTCAGATCTTTAGTGACTCGCTCCTGCAGGTTCATGCTCCACAACATCCGTAAAGTATGACCCTACCTCACACGGGAAGCGGCGCAGGTCCTAATCCAGGCACTTGTCGTCTCCTGTCTGGACTACTGCAACTCGCTGTTGGCTGGGCTCCCCACTTGTGCCATCAAACCCCTGTAAATTATCCAGGACACTGCAGCCCACCTGGTGTTCAACCTTCTCAAGTTCAATCAAATTTAAATCAATCCAATTTTATTATAAATCCCTTTTTAAATCAGCAGTTGTCACAAAGTGTTCATACAGAAACCGAGCCTAAAACCCTGGAGAGCAAGCAGTTTGGATGTAGAAGCATGGTGGCTAGAATAAAACTCCCAAGAAAGGCTGGAACCTAGGAAGAAACCAGGCTCTGATGGGTGGCCAGTCTCCCATGTCACTCTACTCCTATGCACACTCCACTGGCTTCTAGTCGAAGCTCACATCAACTACAAGACCATGGTACTTGCCTATGGAACAGCAAGAGGATATTCCCGCCCTACCTAGAGACTATACTCAAACCCTACACCCCAACCCGAGTACTCCATTCTGCCACCTCTGTTCTCTTGGCACTCCCACCCCTACTGCTCATCCCAGTCAAAGCTGTTCTCTGCCCTGGCACCCCAATAGTGGAACCAGCTTCCCCCTGAAGCTAGGAGTCCCTGCCCATCTTCCAAAATCTCTGAAACCCTACCTCTTCAAAGAGTATCTTAAATAATTTTAGTGAACTAACACTCGCATGTCACTTTTTTCCCCCTACTAGCACTGACTTTGCTGATAGATACTTTATTACGGAAAAATTGACTTACTATACCTAAAATATGTGGTTGTCCTACCTAGCTAGCTTAAGATGAATGCACTTAAGCTACAGTTTTTAACTAAGTCACTCTGGATAAGAGACACTGCGCTAAATGACAATTTATTTTATTTTATTTAAATGGGTACTTTCTGGTACTTTTGGGTACCTGTTTGGGGTATCTGTTTGGGGTTGTTTGAGACACTTTGGGGTTCTTTGGAGTACCTGTTTGGGGTTGTTTGGGGTGCTTGTTTGGGGCACTTCGGGGTTGTTTGGGGCACTTTGTGGTACCTGTTTGGAATTGTTTGGGTTACTATATGGCAGTGGTTCCCAAACTGTGGGGGGCACGAGGGGTTGGCGGTTCAGCCTCTCGCGCCCCCTACAATAGCACCTTGTAGAATGCACAAGGTACAATTTCAAAATTCGGTAGTGCATCAGTAGTTTTTCTCTTGTTATGTCAGACATTGTAGACACTAGAGAGCTATTTATAACTAGCCCACGTTTTTTTAGCTTGGTTTCTTAGCCCATTGATTTTGTTGTAATGCTTGAGTCATTCAAGTATCACATGAACACACATAAGACATAGCAAAATGTGTAGAATTGCAGGAAATTTGCTTAAAATGGCAATACAAAATGTCTACATCCCATGGCAAAATGTATAGAATTGCAGGAAATAAGCTTTGAACCTGCAAAATGTTATTTCTGCCAACACAAGGGGTGTGAACAGTTTGTGTCATGAACAGTGCTTGTGCCTATAGAAATAGATGTGGCCATGGGGGGCGCGGAATGTTCCCCAATGCTGGAAAGGTGAAAAATGTTTGGGAAACCCTGCTTTAGGGTGGTTTGTTTGGGGTACTTTGGATACCTGTTTGGGGTAACTGTTTGGAGTACTTTGTGGTTGTTTGGGGCATTTGGGGGTTGTTCGGAGTACTTTGTTCTACTTTGGAGTTGTTTTGTTTATGTTGGGGTACTTTTGGGTATATGTTTGTGGTTGTTTGGTCTACTTTAGGTTTTCTGTTTAGGGTACTTTGCGGTACCTGTTCTGGGCTGTTTGGTGTTGATTGGGGTGAGTAGTAAGACCCTTGGCTAATGGTAATGGTACACAAGCCTAACACCCAGGCGCATTACAGTATCACACAGAGAGAAAAAATGAGAAAGTTACCTCCCTTTAGATAGCTTTAGAACACACTGTCATGCTAAATGAGATTATGTTAGATAATGAACAATCTCTGAAATGAGCCTGAGCGCATTTGGACTGGAACATATTTAATTAATAAAATGGAAAATTAAAGCTGCACTGAATATAAATGGACAACCCTGATTTGTACTAATTAGACCTGATTTGCATATACAGGAAAAGATTACAGAGATTGGTTTTGATTGCTCAAGGCCTGCTTTGTACTTCTGCGTGTGCATGTGAGGCAGCCTCTCTCTGCCAATACTGTGTTTGTCTCAGTAGTTGCCATTTGATCAGTTATTTCTTCAATTTAAACTTTTTGTAACTTTCACTCACAGCTTGTTGCTGCCTCCTCACCTTAGGTGGTGCACAACATACTGTAACGGGGTGAGTGACTGGTTGCCGGGAAGTCAGGCGCAGGAGAGCAGAGATGGGTGATGACAGAAGAACTTTAATATACACCCTGGCCCAAAGGCACAGGCGAGGCAGCACAAAGCACAACCACGGTAACATGAACCGGATTAAACAAAACAAACAAACCTAGGTTTGAAACAAACCTAGCGCAAGCCAGCCTGTAGCGTAACACCCTACACAAAGAACAATTCCACACACAGACATGGGGGAAACAGAGGGTAATATACATTTAGTCTGATGAGGTAATGTGAACCAGTTGTGTGGGAAAACAAGACAAAACAAATGGAAAATGAAAGGTGGAGCGGCGATGGCTAGAAGACCGGTGACGTTGACCGCCGAACGCCGCCCGAACAAGGAGAGGGACCGACTTCGGTGAAAGTCGTGACACATACCAGCTGGATGTTTTGAGGGTTCGTTGCTGCATCTGACAGCTATTTGGAGATGGTTTTTAGGGTGTTGAAACTATGAAGAATGGGTCAACAGAGGTTTGGTTATAACTAAACCAAGGTTTTTTCCTGCATAGGAAACCACCGAAGCCACTTTTTGTGCCAGGAACAACCCTGTAAACCAGTGTGAGGAAAAGGACCAGCCTTTGAGTATTCCCTTTCAACTGCAATCTTCCCTGTTAGGGTATGTTTGATCTGTTCTTGTGGACCCAAGTGATGGGGCATCATGGATGGAGTGGTTTGATCAAAAAATCCTTATGAGAATAGGGACAGACAGAGCTTTGAATCACAACAAAAGGGAACATGGAACTAATGGAAAACTCAGACACTTTATCCAGACACGCATTTCACTATGTTTTATTATAGGAAAGCTTGTCTTCATCTCAGTAACAACAAGTTCACACCAGAACACATGTGGTACATTTCCCCTTTATTTTGGTTTAACCTCTACAGGATCGGGCCTTTCTCTTGCATTTCAAAGATGATGGAACAAAAAACTAAAACATGTTTTTTTCTTTGTTTTATCTTTTACCAGATCTAATGTGTTATATTCTCCTACATTAATTTCACATTTCCACAAACTTCAAAGTGTTTCCTTTCAAATGGTATCAAGAATATGCATAACCTTGTTTCAAGTCCTGAGCTACAGGCAGTTAGATTTGGGTATGTCATTTTAGGCTAAAATGTTTAAAAAAAGTGTCCAATTTCTTTTAAAAAGCAAGTGTTCCAGGGCCAGATGTATTACTTGGTTGGACAGTCACCCAAAGGGAATAAAGTGTGGCACTTAATCACCAAGTTGCTCAGTGAGAAAGCCTTTGATGGAGACTCCTGCACCACTTACACCCCATGGGAGATGAAAGATGCACCTGTCCAAGTGGCAGAGTGGGGAGATTGATCAACAACCACCATTAGTCAGTATATAGTGGAAAGGAAAGGGGGTTGGAGTGGGAGTGGGTTAGCAACCAGACATTTAATGTCAACTTGTTACCTTCACACTTCCGCAAACAAGGCATTCCTCTTACATGTTCAGTCTAATGTACAGTCAATTCATAGTAATTCATCCCCAATAAATGTTGGATAATAGTGCTGCTTGTGGTCCAGTGCATTATAATGTAAGGATAAGTGATCATGGTGAAAGAGAGCCTAATGTTAACCGAAGTGAGGGGCTTGTACAGGGCTTGTTTATTACATGTTAAGTGGTTATTTTCTGAATGTTTTTGTTGCCTACACTACAGGATGAAAACATGCTGGCAGTACATCATGAAATGAAACACATACTTTATATTCAGACTGCCATATGTGGATTTATTCTAAAAGCACAGTCATTGTCTTGAATTATACCATAGAGGAAGTATTCTGCAGATTAACACAGTACCGTACACCCATTGGAAAACATACAAGAACAGGTGCATGTGCACGTACACACACAAAACACACACATTTCAAGGTATTGTAGATGTTGTCAGCAGGTGGTACGTTTGCTCAGATATCCAGGAAGCAGAAGGGGATAGAGAGACAAAGAAACACATTTCCAACCTGCTCTCTGTATGACAGTTTGGCTGATGATACATGTGTGCCAGAGACATGTCCATATCAAAGGGAAAACACACAACACACACAGCCTGGCAAGGAGAACTGTTGATGAAGCTGATCGCTCGATGCCTTTCAGAACATGCCTACACCTCTCCATGCTTTACACTTTAAATGTGCCAAGAGCAAGCTTTATTAGGCTTTGAATAGAGACGATGAATGGAAATGGGGTCAAGATGACTGTAGTTATGGAGAGGAATGTGTGAAAGCCTAGCGTGTTAGCCTGTTTGAGTGGCTCTCCAGTTACGAGTTCATCCTAGTGTTGCTGCTTGTTTGATTAATTTGTGCTGTTGCACCATAAGGAGATATTAGAGTTGAGGAGCATAGGTTTGACTTGTTGAGGAATGTGAAAAACTCACAATGGATAGGCTACACACATACTACCTCACATAAAAGTGTGTATGAAAGAGAGCACGCAAACATGTTTTCTTCTTGAATGAAAATATAAATAATACATTTTTCCAGTTTTAAGCAGGCAGTTCTTGCAGGGAATTGAGCCCATGCTTCTGGCTGTTGTTATTTCATTTTGCAAAAAGACAAATGAACCTTGTGCTTTCAGATTTTTTTTCTCCATTCCATTTATATAATTTCACTCTCTGCATTGTTATGCATTTGGCTATACTCTCATAACTTATCATTGTTGTCAACACAGGACCGCCTGCAGACAAATTATGTCTCGTTAAATTAAGGTGAAAGTATGAGATTTCTGCTATCGCTCATTTTGTTTCACAAAAACAAATCACTTACTTAAACCTGATTTCTCAGGCACACAATACTTCAATTAAATATATAAATGAAATGAAGCATAAAGAAGGTGTACACTTTACAGGCCTAGCAGAAACTCATTACTGAATGATCAGTGCAGGAGTCAGAGGAATTTGTCTCTTCCGTGGCTGTCTTTGGTAGAGTGGCAGCACTGGCCACAATAGCCAGGCTAGATTAATATTTGATATTCCTTTGAAAGGATATCCATCTTCTCACTTTTTCAAAATACAATTTTTCACAGGATGTGCTGTATAGATGCTGTCCTATTGACTTGTGTACGGAATGTATTACATGCTTCAGAAATTGTATTACCTTTTTCAAAACAAGGGGGACCTGTATAGGACAGACACACATTTTGAGTAAACCATAGCAATGCATGTTTGTTTAGATGTGGATTTATGATCTGTAGAGAGCCTTGTTCTGATTGGACATGACATTACATGGAAGAAGTGGTGGCTAGAGGATTTACTGATTTAATGTAGATAGTGTAACTAATACCTTCCGAGTGGAAACTATAGTGGCGGACTAACAGTCATTGTGTAACCATCTCTCCCTCCCCTTCTACACTAGTCTTCCCTGTGGCTCAGTTGGTAGAACATGGTGTTTGCAATGCCAGCATGGTGTGTGCAACGCCAGGGTTGTGGGTTCAATTCCCATGGGGGGCCAGTACAAAAACAAAAAAAAATGTATGCAATCTATGCATTCACTACTGTAAGTCGCTCTGGATAAGAGAGTCTGCTAAAATGACTAAAATGTAAAAAAAAAATGTAAATACACTCTCCCTCCACCTCCCCAGATAAATGTCTGTGTGAGGTGCTGACAGCGAGGGTCCACCCTGGGGAGAGTAATGCCAGCTGGGTGATGAAGGGAACCCTGGAGTTCCTATGTAGCAGTGACAAGGTCGCCGAGAGCCTGAGGGAGGCCTACATCTTTAAGATTATCCCCATGCTCAATCTCAGCAGCGTCATCAATGGCGCGTACGTACTCTGCACTGACACCCCTGTTAACCCGGACTTGGTCATTTAGCTAGGCAGTCCAGGAAGCTAACCTGTATGTCCAGGTTACTGCAGGATCATCTTACTGACACAGAGGGTATGCAATGTCACATGAGTCTGTGGTATCTTCATACTGTCAATAGAGGAAGCTTAATTCATGTGTAGGGAGTTTGAGCCACAGGGCTGGAGTCCATTCCAACTCAAAATTCGGAATTGAATTCTGCAGTTTGGCACATCGCCATGATATGGTTTTGAAGTGTAACTCTCATATTTGATCCCATTCAGTATTACACAAGTACTTAACAACAGTGGTGGAAAAAGTACCCAATTGTGATACATGAGTAAAAGTACAGATACCTTAATAGAAAGTTACTCAAGCGAAAGTTAGTCACCAGTAAAATTCTAGTTGAGTAAAAGTTAAAGTATTTGGTTCTAAATATACTTAACTATCAAAAGTAAATGTAATTGCTAAAATATACTTAAGTATCAAAATTAAAAGTATAAATCATTTCAAAATCCTTATATTAAGCAAAGCAGACGGCACCATTTTCTTGTTTAAAAAATGTACAGATATCCATGGGCACACTCCAACACTCAGACATCATTCACAAATTATACATCATTCACAAATTATGCATTTGTGTTTAGTGAGTCCGCCAGATCAGAGGCACTAGGGATTACCACGAGTTCTCTTGATAAGTGCGTGAATTTGAAAATTACACCCCATGGGTCCTGTCCTGCTAAGAATTCAAAATGTAATAGTACTTTTGGGTGTCAGTAAAAATGTATGGAGTAAAAATTACATTATTCTCTTTAGGAATGTTGTGAAGTAAAAGTAAAAGTTGTCAAAAAAATTGTCAAATACAGATACCTCCAAAAACTACTTAAGCAGTACTTATAAGTATTTTTACTTAAGTGCTTTACACCACTGCTTAAAAAAAGCTACAACATCATATTGATAGTCTTATTCATGGACTGGAGGTGACCGATAAGCCTCCATACCCCTCTGTACACATTACTGACCTGACTCCCTACTGACGCCATGTAGGAACTAGATCCAATCAGAACTGCAGTCTTTTCATTATCACCAGCCTAGTGCTCAGGGAGCCTGAGCATAACAATCATTGATCAGATTGTACCCTATTACACAATGTTTGGGGCTAAAGAGAGATGGACTCAACAATGACAACAACTTGGTGCTGTAGGTCATGTTGTCTAAAAAACATTCCCTCTTCTCTACAGTGTCTGTAGCTGCAATGAGAGTAGTATGATTTTTAACACAACAATAAACATTTAAAGGTGTCTTCTAAATACTGTATGAAAAAATCTCCAAACTCATATACAAAGCCGTTAGCATACATAATATACATGTTGGCAGTGTCATAACCCTTTGAAATTGAAATTGTGATTTGATATGTTGAAAGCTAACATTTGCTCATACTAGTTTCACCACAGATCTCAGGAAGACGAAAATGCACGTTGCATGAATCACAGCTAATCTGAGATCTGAGCTGCCTATGTTAAACCGTCGTTTATATTTCCTTCATTGTTCATCGAGCCATGCTATGAAGACAGCATTTACTTTGGCTTGAACATTGGACTTATTGAAATACGTATTCCTCTTGCATTTTCACAATCCATCTCCCTTGGCAACTGATTGTGCTGTCAACTTGTTTGCTGTTTCGGGGAAGACAAATACAAACAAGTGCACTTGTTTCACTGTGCACTCGCTTGACTCTGCTGCTATTTTCAGCTCACACAAAGTATGAAGTATTGGTTCTTCAGATATGGTCTAAGACACTGCATCTCAATGCAAGAGGCATCACTGCAGTACCTGGTTCGTATCCAGGCTGCATCACATCCAGCCGTGATTGGGAGTCCCATAGGGCGGCGCACAATTGGCCTAGCGTCATCCGGTTTGGCCCGGGGTAGGCCGTCATTGTAAATAATAATGTGTTCTTTAACTGACTTGCCTAGTTAAAGGTTAAGTAAATAAATAAAAAAATATGGTAATTTCAAATGATGTAGGATCTTAATTAAATCACCCTGTTGCAAGAAAACTTTCCTTTAAAATGTTTAGTGTATTTTAGGTTTAAAAAGGCTTCTGAAATTTGTAATTTTCGCTTTGAAATGTCAGACTTGATTTTCCCTTACAAGAAATGTATCAATCCCAACAAACATGTAAATTAATTATTTTCCACATAATTGTTCACATTTCCTGTTGCTGCAGGATTATTTTCGTTATAGCAAACTGGCTCAAATTTAGATCTTACATCTGTGTCACAGAGTAGGCCAGAAGGCTAAACTGGAAAACCTAATCTCTATAAAAAATAAAAAGATGGCAGAGCCGCAAAAGTTCTTCTGTGCAAAGGTGTTTATTTACATAGTGATTCTGGAACAAAAACAACAGTACTGCCATCAAACATATACCTTATGGGACAGCTTAAAAACAATGCTGCCCCACCCACAGCTCAATCCAAAAATGCCTCTCTATGAACTGAAAGAGAGGCTCCTTTTGTAGGGGTAGCCCCTCCCCTCAGAACAATTAACACTAATTAATTAAGCAATTACCTATTCAACCTACAGTTTCCATTTATCTAAACATACCAAAATATATACATTGCAACACGTTTATGGAACAACATCACAATATAACATTTACAAAATGACATCACTACTGACAGTGTCTTCCAGTATTTCCATTTACATTAATGAGCCATTCCGGACAGGCACTACAAAGTAAGCCCAATTCCCTTAGCTCGGGTCCTTATCCAGCATACCCGTAAGCTATAGAGATGGAGAGAGAGAGGAACAGAACAAACAACCGCGCTCATCCATAACATCGATAAGTATACTAAATATTGCTTATATTAAATATGAACACCTGTCTTTATTTCTTTATACCCTAACTGGTTACTGAAGTAAGTGTGAAATGTATGTACTAAGATAAGTTAACTTCTCTATGTGTCGACCCACATTGTTAACCTGTTGGGTCTAGGGGGCAGCATTTGCACGTCTGGATAAAAAAAATGTACCCGATTTAATCTGGTTACTAATCCTACCCAGTAACTAGAATATGCATATACTTATTATATATGGATAGAAAACACTCTAAAGTTTACAAAACTGTTTGAATGGTGTCTGTGAGTATAACAGAACTCATTTGGCAGGCAAAACCCTGAGACATTTTCTGACAGGAAGTGGATACCTGATGTGTTGTATTGACTTTAAACCTATCCCATTGAAAAACACAGGGGTTTATGAATATTTTGGCACTTCCTATTGCTTCCACTAGATGTCACCAGCCTTTACAAAGTGTTTTGAGTCTTCTGGAGGGAGATCTGACCGAACAAGAGCCATGGAACGATGATGTCCCACTAGACACCTGGCGCGCGAGTTCATGTTGGGTACCCTCGTTCCAATACGTTATAAAAGAGTATGCATTCGTCCACCTTGAATATTATTCATGTTCTGGTTAAAAAAGGCCCTAATGATTTATGCTATACAACGTTTGACATGTTTGAACGAACGGAAATATATTTTTTCCCCTCGTTCATGACGAGAAGTCCGGCTGGCTTACATCATGTGCTAACGAGACGGAGATTTTTGGACATAAATGATGAGCTTTTTTGAACAAAACTACATTCGTTATGGACCTGTGATACCTGGAAGTGACATCTGATGAAGAGAATCAAAGGTAATGGATTATTTACATAGTATTTTCGATTTTAGATCTCCCCAACATGACGTCTAGTCTGTATCGCAACGCGTATTTTTCTGGGCGCAGTGCTCAGATTATTGCAAAGTGTGATTTCCCAGTAAGGTTATTTTTAAATCTGGCAAGTTGATTGCGTTCAAGAGATGTAAATCTATAATTCTTTAAATGACAATATAATATTTTACCAATGTTTTCTAATTTTAATTATTTAATTTGTGGTGCTGACTTGACTGCCGGTTATTGGAGGGAAACGATTTCCTCAACATCAATGCCATAGTAAAACGCTGTTTTTGGATATAAATATGAACTTGATAGAACTAAAAATGCATGCATTGTCTAACATAATGTCCTAGGAGTGTCATCTGATGGAGATTGTAAAAGGTTAGTGCATCATTTTAGCTGGTTTTATGGTTTTGGTGACCCTGTCTTTGACTTGACAAAACATTACACACAACTCTTGTAAATGTACTGTCCTAACATACTCTAAATTTATGCTTTCGCCGTAAAACCTTTTTGAAATCGTAAAACGTGGTTAGATTAAGGAGATGTTTATCTTTCAAATGGTGTAAAATAGTTGTATTTTTGAAAAATTAGAATTTTGACATTTATTTGGATTCAAATTTGCCGCTCTTGAAATGCACCTGCTGTTGATGGAGTGCACCACGGGTGGCACGCTAGCGTCCCACCTAGCCCCAAGAGGTTAACTTATCTGATAACGGAGCAGGGAGGAGTGATGAATGTGTGCGTGCGTTAAAGTACCAAATGCTGCCCGCGGCCAGTGCCTACGTCACATTACCTTCCTCCTCTCCTGAAGCGACCAGGTTCGGGAGCCTGGATAGGTAGTCCGCCGTGACGTTTTCTTTTCCTGCCTTGTGACGGACACAGAACCTGAAGGGCTGGAGCTCCAGATACCACCTGGTCACACGAGAATTCCGATCCTTCATGGTCTGGATCCAGGTCAGTGCTCTGTGGTCTGTGTGCAGGTCAAATTCCCTCCCAAGAAGGTAGTAACGGAGGCTATCTAGGGCCCACTTTATAGCCAGGCACTCCTTCTCGATTGTCGAATACCTGGTTTCCCTCGGCAACAGCTTCCGACTCAGGTACAGTACAGGAAGCTCTTCTCCTGGCTCCCCTTGGGCCAGTTCAGCTCCAATTCCCACAGCCGAAGCGTCCACCTGCACAAGAAACCTCTTCTGAAAATCAGGGGTCTGGAGAACAGGGAATGAGCACAGTCGTTTTTTTTCAGTATCATGAAGGCTTCCTCACACTCCTCAGTCCACTTCACAGGGTTGCTGGCCACCTTTGAAGTGAGGTTGGTCAGAGGGACAGCGATGGTCGAAAACTGCGGAATGAATCTCCGGTACCATCCTGCCAGACCTAGGAAGGACTTCACCTGTGTCTTGGTTCTGGGTTGAGGGCTGTTCCTGATGGACTCCACTTTGTCCACCTGAGGTCGAACTTCACCCTTACCCAGCTGGTAACCCAGGTACTTTGTCTCCTGTTTTGCCCACTCACACTTCAGGAGGTTAAGCGTGAGGCCTATATCATGGATCTTCCCCAGGACTCTGCTAAGATGCTGTATGTGCTCCTCCCAGGAGTGGCTGTAGATCACCACGTCGTCCAAGTAAGCAGCACAGTAATCATCACAGTCCTGGAGGACCTTGTCCATCAGCCTCTGGAAAGTCGCAGGGGCCCCATGAAGGCCAAACGGCATGACCTTGAACTGGAACAGGCCCATCGGTGTCCGGAACGCAGTGTAGGCCTTGGATTGTTCGTCCAGGGGCACCTGCCAGTACCCTTTGCAGAGATCCAATGTGGTGATGTAATGAGCTCTACCGATTCTCTCCAGTAAGTCGTCAATGCGGGGCATGGGGTAGGCATCAAACTGGGAGATGGCATTCACCTTACGGAAGTCCATGCAGACACGCAAAGAGCCACCCTTCTTTGGGACAATGACAATAGGGCTGCTCCATTCACTTGATGATGGCTCGACAACATCCATCTCTATCATGGTGTGGACCTCTTCTTTGAGGGCTACCACCAGCCTCTCAGGCACACGGTAAGGATGCTGGCGGACAGGGTTCTGGCCAGGCTTCAAACGAATGACGTGTTCCAGGACTTTGGTTCTTCCTGGCCTCTGACTGAAGAGGGCCGGATACTTGCCAAACAGCTGCTTCAGCTCATCTTGCGTGTCTTCTAGGTGAGCCAATATGACCTCTGCTCGTCCTTTCCATGCCTCTGTGACCCCATCCGATTTGTCCTCTTCTTCTACTCTGCGGACCAGAAAGGATTTTACCTTGGAGAGTTCCTCTTTCTCCTCCCAGGCCTTGAGGAGGTTCACATGGTAGGTTTGCTTCTCCTTACCCTTGTCCGGGTGCAGCACCTCGTAGGTCACCGGACCCATCTTCCTCCCGATTAGGTACGGCCCTTGCCACTGCGCAAGGAGCTTGCTGGTAGACGAGGGAAGGAGGAGCAGGACTTTCTGTCCTGGCTTAAACTCTCTGTGGCGAGCGTGCTGGTCATAACCTCGCTTCTGGGCCTTCTGAAGGTTTGCCCTAGCTTCCTCTCGGTACCGCTCCAGCCTGTCTCGCATCTGGAGAACGTACTGGACAATCCCCTGTCCTGAGGTAGCTACTGGGGAACCTTCCCAGCACTTCTTCAGCAGGTTCAGTGGTCCCTGCACTGGCCATCCATAGAGGAGTTCGAATGGCGAGAAACCTGTCGATGCCTGAGGCACCTCCCTGTAAGCAAAAAGCAGAAAGGGTAACCACTTATCCCAGTCTTTACCAGTGTCAGCCACAAACTTCCTCAGCATGTTCTTGAGCGTTTGATTGAATCTCTCTACGAGCCCATCCGTTTGGGGATGGTAGGGAGTGGTCCTCAAGCCTTTAACCTCTCTGGGCTAGGCGGGACGAATTCGTCCCACCTACGTAACAGCCACTTGCAGCCTGTGGCGCGATTTTCAAAACCTTAAAAATCCTATTACTTCAATTTCTCAAACATATGACTATTTTACAGCTATTTAAAGACAAGACTCTCGTTAATCTAACCACACTGTCCGATTTCAAAAAGGCTTTACAACGAAAGCAAAACATTAGATTATGTCAGCAGAGTACCAAGCCAGAAATAATCAGACACCCATTTTTCAAGCCAGCATATAATGTCACCAAAACCCAGAAGACAGCTAAATGCAGCACTCACCTTTGATGATCTTCATCAGATGACAACCCTAGGACATTATGTTATACAATACATGCATGTTTTGTTCAATCAAGTTCATATTTATATCAAAAACCAGCTTTTTACATTAGCATGTGACGTTCAGAATTAGCATACCCCCCGCAAACTTCCGGGGAATTCGCTAACATTTTACTAAATTACTCACGATAAACGTTCACAAAAAGCATAACAATTATTTTAAGAATTATAGATACAGACCTCTATGCACTCGATATGTCCGATTTTAAAATAGCTTTTTGGTGAAAGCACATTTTGCAATATTCTAAGTACATAGCCCAGGCATCACGGGCTCGCTATTTAGACACCCGGCAAGTTTAGCACTCACCATAATCATATTTACTATTATAAAAGTTTGATTACCTTTTGTTGTCTTCGTCAGAATGCACACCCAGGACTGCTACTTCAATAACAAATGTTGGTTTGGTCCAAAATAATCCATCGTTATATCCGAATAGCGGCGTTTTGGTCGTGCGTTCCAGACACTATCCGAAATAGTAAAGAAGTGTCGCGCGCATGGCGCAATTCGTGACAATAAAATTCTAAATATTCCATTACCGTACTTCGAAGCATGTCAACCGCTGTTTACGCCATTTTTCTCGTAGAAAAGCGATAATATTCCGACAGGGAATCTCCTTTTCGGCAAACAGAGGAAAAAATGGCGTGTTTTGCAGCATGTTTGTACATCAGTATACATGGAGGGCCAAAAGAAACGGGAGCCTAGCCTAAGATAGGTCTTATGTTGCCCTAGATGGCCTGCCCATGGAACTGTATGCGCAAGGTTGAGAATAAGTGGTCTACATGTAGATGGCACCACTAACTTCCTGCTATCTGCTTCTGACCCAAGGTACAGTATGTGGTTGTCTACTGTGTATATTCCCCCACATGAAGATTGGCTGTCCCCAGCTAAGGCCTTATCATATAAACCTTTCAAGGTTGCATCAGACTTCTGCAGTGTAGCAAAATTTTGTGGAACTTCCCATTGCACTTCTAACCCAGACACATCAGCAACAGGTACAGGGGTTCCCACATACTTCTCAAGACACCGCTGGCGGTGTGACTTTCTGGGCCCTTTGGTTCTCCCCTCACACAAGTCAGGCAGAGGTTGTAAACCAGCTTTGGCCTGGCCACGAGTGACAACTGAACATGACACCTGAACATCAGACTGGCAAACTGACTGCTCATATAGCTGACCCCCCACACTTCCCAACAGATCAGAGAGTACAGGCACATCCCTCCCCAAAATCATCTCAAAAGGTAGCTTCTCCATTACCCCAACTTTGAGGAGGTATTTCTGACCCTGAATCTCCACTGTGAGTTCAGCTGTGGGCTGCTGTGACTGGTCACCATGGACACATTGGATCAGTGTCTGGTGACCGTAATCAATGTCATTAACAGGTACATTACATTTTCTGATCAACGACAGGGAACTGCCGGTGTCAATCATTGCAGTAAGACTTTTACCATTCACTTTTACAGGTACCAAGACTGACCCTTCCCCAGTCTGTCTATTCTGAACACCATCCCCCTCTCTGGGCACATAACAGTAACCTGAGAGCTTGGATTTACGTAGCGGACACATTGAAGCCTTGTGCCCCTGCTGTCGGCAGTAAAAACAGGTCAGACCCCTCCCATCAGAGCGAACTGCATGATCCCTTACATCCCTCCCAGACACATAACCCCCAGAGTTACCTCCACCATCTCGGGTATCTCTGATGTCCCTTGTGTCTCGGAGACTCCTTGGAGCGGGTGCTGCAGGTCGTGGTGGGCCCCCTTTACGTGCATTAAGGTACCGCAGCGCAAGCTTAGCCGCCATAAGCCCGTCCTTGGGCTCGTGCTCTCGAACCCAGGTTCGAATGTCGTGTGGTAGAACTAGTAGAAGTTGCTCGAGGATGATGACCTCACCGATCTCGTCCTGTGTCTTCTCCTCTGGTCGAACCCATCGTCGGTAGAGACCCTTGAGGCGGTGGTACGTCTCTGTCGGTGACTCACCCGATGGCGTCGATGCAGCTCTAAAGCGTTGACGGTAGGTCTCCGGGGAGATGTCAAACTTCACCAGCAGCGCTTCCTTCAAGCCCTTGTAGACGTTGGACAGCCCCTCATCCATTGCTGTGTAAGCCTCTAAGGCCTTGCCCGTGAGCAATGGGACAAGCCTGCAGGCCCACTCTGCCTCCGGCCACTGCCACGTCTTGGCCATTCGCTCAAACCTCAGCAAGTAGTTTTCAATGTCCTCCGCCTGCTGGTATGAGGGCATCTTTGGCTCCTTTCTCAAGAATGCTGGAAGATGAACGTTAACACTGCTGGACTGGTCTCCTGGTGCTGGCCTCATTACTGCTTGGGGATCCTGCTGTGGAGTTGAAGTCCCTGCTGCGTCAAGCCTTTGTCGTCCTGGTGTTGGCAGACCCAATCTTGGGCTCTCACTGACGAGTTCCGCTTGGTGAGGAGCTGTGAGGATAGATTGGCGTAGGACCCGGAACTCCTGCTTGAGGTCTTCGTCCCTCTTCTCAAGGCAGGTGAAAAGTTGCTGGAAAAGGGCTACCATGGTTGGGTGTGGTTCTGGTCCCCCAACTGCTCCTTCAGTCAGCTGGTCTCTTACTGCTGTATCTGCTGGTTCAACCGGTAGTTCAAACAGTTCTGGTTGTGTTTGGCCCCTTGGTCGGGCTCCTAGTTTCTCATAATTAACCTCTTCACCAGAAGATTCCATGGTATTCCACCCCGTTTCAACTTCAATTACCTTTTCTGACAGTTGATGCTGCTGCTGAGAACGCAATCCTGTACGCATTCCTTTACCTCTCTTGTTGGAATTCACTGATTTGCGGTGCGCCATCCCACTGCTGCCACCATATGTCACGTAGAGTAGGCCAGAAGGCTAAACTGGAAAACCTAACCTCTATAAAAAATAAAAAGATGGCGGAGCCGCAAAAGTTCTTCTGTGCAAAGGTGTTTATTTACGTAGTGATTCCGGAACAAAAACAACAGTACTGCCATCAAACATATACCTTATGGGACAGCTTAAAAACAATGCTGCCCCACCCACAGCTCAATCCAAAAATGCCTCTCTATGAACTGAAAGAGAGGCTCCTTTTGTAGGGGTAGCCCCTCCCCTCAGAACAATTAACACTAATTAATTAAGCAATTACCTATTCAACCTACAGTTTCCATTTATCTAAACATACCAAAATATATACATTGCAACACGTTTATGGAACAACATCACAATATAACATTTACAAAATGACATCACTACTGACAGTGTCTTCCAGTATTTCCATTTACATTAATGAGCCATTCCGGACAGGCACTACAAAGTAAGCCCAATTCCCTTAGCTCGGGTCCTTATCCAGCATACCCGTAAGCTATAGAGATGGAGAGAGAGAGGAACAGAACAAACAACCGCGCTCATCCATAACATCGATAAGTATACTAAATATTGCTTATATTAAATATGAACACCTGTCTTTATTTCTTTATACCCTAACTGGTTACTGAAGTAAGTGTGAAATGTATGTACTAAGATAGAGAAGTTAACTTGTGTGTCGACCCACATTGTTAACTTATCTGATAATGGAGCAGGGAGGAGTGATGAATGTGTGCGTGCGTTTAAGTACCAAATGCTGCCCGCGGCCAGTGACGGACTTCTACGTCACAATCTGTACGAGTATGATAGCCCAATCTGCGTCACAAAGCTGGTCGGACCAGAGGGAGAGGGAGATGTAAACTGAGCTGACTTTTTGACTAACAACCTTTTGCTTTGCTGTTATCTTCTTGATTGCAGAGAGAGAATGTGATGACCTTGATCTAGATGCTTGTATTTAGCATGGGACCACACAGTAAGAGGTGAGAACAGAGTAGTGTGTGTCGGTAGAGAATCCCACATGCACAGCCACCAACCTATGTCTGACTGTGACACTAACTGACAGCTTTCATGTGAAATCCCCCGTGCTCTGTGCAGCAGCATTCTTCCCAGCTGTGTATGTCAGCACAATCAACTATTTACTTATATTAGACAATGCTGTGAAATCTAAGAAGACGGGGAAACCAAGTGTATCTTTCATACCTTCAGTGACAGGTTTTGGAAATGCATTTAGAGCACGCTGAAATTGGGCATTTGAGGGCAATGCTGTGAAAGACGAATGATTGATTTTCTCCATTATAGCATATTGGACAAGCCATTTGAGGTTGGGGCATGACACATTGAGGTCCATTGTTGACAACAGCAGCATGTGTTCAGTTTTAAACGACACTGCTCTGTAGGGCTATCAGCTCAATGTGCCAGATGAGAACTAATAAAACATAAATACTCCACAAGTGGGCTCCTAACACCATGCACACGCCAGTAAATTGCTTGATGTATTCATCCCTTTGTTACATCTAATGTGTTCCGTTAGAGGAATTAAGCATCAAAGAATAAAACTCACTGAGCATTTGAGATATTTGACACAAAATGTCATTATTAGATCTGAGAGGTTAAATGTCCCTTAAATTGAATTAGTTTTCTGTGAGAGATGATAAAAGACGTTGGCATTGCACGGCGCCATATCACTCCTGATTTGGGTTGCAAAGCTACTGGTAATTTACCAAAGATACCGGAATCTTCAGTAATTTTGGTAATTATCAGAAGATATATGGCAATCTATCGTAACTTTGGTGATTTATACTTGAATAACTTTTAAAACATTTAGTCATATACACTACAGGTCAAACGTTTTAGAACACCTGTGTTATTTCATAGTTTTGATTCTACAATGTAGAAAATAGTAAAACTAAAGAAAACCCTTGAATGAGTTTTCTTTAGTTTTACTATTTTCTACATTGTAGAATCAAAACTATGAAATAACACGTGTTCTAAAACTTTTAGTTTTGTAGTAACCAAAAAAGTGTTAAACAAATCAAATTATGTTACATTTGAGATTCTTCAAATAGCCACCATTTGCCTTGATGACAGCTTTGCACACTCTTGGAATTCTCTCAAACAGCTTCATGAGGTAGTCACATGGAATGCATTTCAATTAACATGTGTGCCTTAAGTTAATTTGTGGAATTTCTTTTCTTCTTAATGCGTTTGAGCCAATCAGTTGTGTTGTGACAAGGTGGGGGGGGGGGGGGGGGGGGGTATACAGAAGATGGCACTATTTGGTAAAAGACCAAGTCAATATTATGGCAAGAATAGCTCAAATAAGCAAAGATAAATGACAGTAAATGTGAAGGTCAGTCAATAGGGAAAATGGCAAGAATTTTGAAAGTTTCTTCAACTGCACAGGAAAGGAAGTCCCAGAGTTACCTCTGCTGCAGCGGATACGTTCATTAGAGTTACCAGCCTCAGAAATTGCAGCCCAAATAAATGCTTCACAGAGTTCACAAGTAACAGACACTTCACAAGTAACAGACACATCTCAACATTAACTGTTCAGAGGAGACTATGTGTATCAGGCCTTCATGGTTGAATTGCTGTAAATAAACCACTACTAAAGGACACCAATAATAAGAAGAGACTTGCTTGGGCCAAGAAACACGAACAATGAACATTAGACCGGTGGAAATGTGTCCTTTGGTCTGGACTCCAAATTTGATATTTTTGGTTCCAACCGCCGTGTCTTTGTGAGACGCGGTGTGGGTGAACGGATGATCTCCACGTTTATTTCCCACCGTAAAGCATGGAGGAGGAGGTGTTGCTCAGGAAAGACAACATGTTATTTTTAGTCTGTTTGATTTAGTGGATGAGATTTACCCAAGACAGACCTCCTCAGTCAAGTCTCTTTTGACTGCTGGGACTCCTCAGCTCAGCTGATTTGAGAAGTCTGAGGCTACGTCTCACATCTTGTCTTTGACAGCCTGCCTCCCTTGCCTCTCCACCATTGATGTGTATCACTGGTGTGAACAGATTGTTGTGAACAGATTGTAATTTACAATACTGACCTTGGGAGCGGAGGAACAGAGGATTGCGTTATGTAGCCCCTGGGGAAGAAGCACTTCCTGTAGCCAAATCTGAGAACCTGTTAGTTGATCATCTTGATATCATGTAGAAATACATCATTGACATTTCACAGTCAGGCTAAATTAATTTGTATGTTCACCTTGAGGGATTTGTCTTGTAGTCCCTTTTATTCTGTCGTTCCCAGCATTGAAGGCATTGAAGGGTTTCATACAGTATAAACACGACAGAGCAGCAGAGAGCAGGAGGAGTCTACAGTAGAGTTGGCAGTTCAGCTTTATACCTGTAATGTTTGAACAGAATGTCAGCATCCAGGCAGCCCTTTAATTACCATTGTCAATGGTGCTATCACCAGAACACAGAGGCCCTTAGGGCATGCAGATGCACAATGCGACAAAGGACACAAATGAAAGACAGAGTTTTAACATTTTTTTCACTCTACATGCAGTGGGAGTGAGATTGCTGACCATAACATTGGAGGTCACATTTGAGCATAGTCCACTGCCCCAGAGAAGGGATGATTGTGTCAATGGCATCAGTCTGCCTCAATTATAGTTGAGTGTATCCAGATATTAGGCTCAGCAGGTTGCTCTCGGTCTTTACATCTCTTGAACAAGGAGTATCCTTGCCCCAAGCTTAGAGAGTCAGAAAAAAGCCTGATCCTATTTCATTTGTATTGCTGACGCAGAAAGGGCATTTATTCTCAAGGTAGAAGCTGGCCAGATCACATTGGAGAACAGTTTTTCTCCTGGACTGGAGCCAGTACAAGCCATTTTGTCTTATTGTGTTTTTCATGAGGAGAGAGGTTTCTACCTGCCTCTTTAAACTGCTCTATTTAGTATTTTAGTTTCTAATTTTTATTGAAGTAGAGTGGTATTTCCGATGTTCTTTAATGATACGTTTTCATCATGGAACCTGTTAAGAATAACTTGGAATGTCTCCTGATGTTTCTCTACCTGCCATCTGTTGCCATGTTGCAGGCTGTTTCCTCACTCCTTCACCCTCCATCAGCTACAAGTCTGTACAGGCATTAGTTTCGACTCAGCTTTTCTTTAGAGGTTACAGCAAATGTTCTACCCTACACCTCCTGAAATTATGGAGCCAGTTTTTGTGTATCTGTAATGTTTTTAATGCATGTTTGTACAATTTGTATAAAATGCAGCAGAGTTGAAAGATGAATGTTCATGCCACATCACGGTTTTCACCGCCTGTCGTTGATAAAACCAGGAGGTAAACCGGTCAGCCACCCTCCCTGCCATGAACACAAGGGAGTGCATGGAGCTGAGCAGAGGGAGCATGGAGCTGAGCTGTATTAAAATGTTTTGATGCATGGGGCGGTCCAGCATGCGACATTGACATAATGTGGAGGCCCCAGTAGGCTGGATTGAGACAGGCCCATGATGAATGGACGATATTCCAGGCTGTTCATCATTCCGCAGCAGGGCTAACATTGACCACAGCCAAGCCCGTCCACCCGCCCCATACCTCCCTCCATCTCCTCCTCCTCCTCACAACCCTCCTCCCTCCAGCCCAGTGTTCTGGCACAGGTGATGGCCACCTTGCTCAAATGGGCCAGAGGATGAGAAATGCCCACGGTTCTCTTCTTCCTCTGAGGAAGGTTTATCAGTAGGCTCCTCTCTGTGGGGGAGAGAGCTAATGAGTCACTATCTCCTGGCCTCCCAGGCTTTGTTATGCCTCTTCAGTCCAGATCTATACTCTGGCATTTGAGTCATGGAGAAATACAATAACAAGAATACAAAGCATCACAAAATTTGTGGTTGTCCATTTGTTGATGTATTCAGTAGTGTGCTTACAACAGTAGCAAGGCACACATGAAATTGTACATCATAAACGTTATTGTTATTAGAGTGCTTGAAATGGCAAGGGCTCTCATGAAACTGCCCATATTCATTACTTCTACTTCTTCTTGTTATTGTATTTCAACCAAACCTTTCATCTACTGCTGAAGCTAGACATACAGTACAGCTCCAAACCTACTATAAAATCAAATGACTATACCTCTAGAAGGGGACAGCCAGGATGAAAGTAACGCAGGGCGAAAGTAACATGCCCATTTTCTTAGATAAGACAGAAGCTAGAAAGATGTAGTGAAGTCAGCACATTCCTAATGCAGAGGATGAGCTCCCTATAAAAACAGTCAAGTCCAACCATGTTTTGTAGAGTTAAACAAAAAGTGGTTTTGTTTTTTGGTTGTAGAGTTGTGTTTAGTTGTTTAATGTTCCAAACATGTCATTTTCTTATTAATCCATCTAGTGACTAAATGACAGCATATGTTTCAAGTATCATGCTAGCTAGTCTTGGTGTTAGTTAAAGGAGAGATGTTAACTAAATAAATGTTAAATAAATAAAATACAGTTTAAGCACAGGTCATTGTGTCCTCCAGTTCATATTGCTTTTAGAATGTTAGCAAAATAACATTATGACTGTCACGGTTGTCGTAGGATGAAGCGGACCAAAGTGCAGCGTGATTATCGTTCCACATATTTGATTGCACTGTGAAACTATGCAATACATACAAAATAAACTGAAAGAACAAATCAACAAACCGTGATGAAGAGTTACAAAATTCTATTCAAAATCAATCTCCCACAAACCCAGGTGGGAAAAACACCTACTTAAGTATGATCTCCAATTAGAGACAACGATGACCAGCTGCCTCTAATTGGAGATCATCCCAAACAAAACCCAACATAGAAATACAAAACTAGAACCTAACAGCATAGAAAATCTAAACTAGATAAAACCCCTGTCACGCCTTGACCTACTCTACCATAGAAAATAACAGCTTTCTATGGTCAGGACGTGACAATGACATTATTAGAATTATGGCTTAATTGATTAAGTTGATGGATGAGCTTCTCATATATGCTTTTATCGACAGGTTAGTGGTTAAAAATATATATCTTTATGATTCTGGGGGTCAATTAACTTGTCAAGCCATTGAAATGTGATAAGATGATGAGTTTACTGTTTCTGAAGAGAATAAAAACGTTTATTCTATCAAGAGACAAGGACAGCTGAAGCGCACCTGATTGGTAGGGTTAAGCATGAATAGTCATTGAAAATTGTGGAAACATCTACTACATTTCCATTTAAGTGAGTTGCGAAAATTATGCTTAATATAGATATTATGTGATCCATTTTAGTGTGATTAATATTTTAAGCCAAAATATTGTGGTTGTGCAGTATGGCTGACAGTACATTTGTTGAAAGTTATAAACCAGAAACAGGAGATAAGACCAATATTGGTAGGTACAAAAGTAACGTTGCAGTAGGTCCATACCCCTTGACTTATTCCACATTTTGTTGTGTCACAGCCTGAATACAAAATTGATTTCCCCTCTCACCCATCTACAAACAATACCCCATGATGACAAAGTGAAAACATGTCAAGAATTATTTTCTTGAAAATGAAATACAGAAATATCTAATTTACATAAGTAGTCACACCCCTGAGTGTCATGTCCTGACCAGTAAAGAGGTTATTTGTTATTGTAGTTTGGTCAGGACGTGGCAGGGGGTGTTTGTTTAATGTGTTTCGGGGTTTGTTGGGTATGTTCTATGTTAGTCTATTTCTATGTCTGTGTCTAGTTGATCTATTTCTATGCTTAGTTTATTGGTTTGACCTTCAATTGGAGGCAGCTGTTTCTCGTTGCCTCTAATTGAAGGTCCTATTTAGTAGGGGTGTTTTTTCATGGGTTTTTGTGGGTAGTTGTTCCATGTGTAGCTGTGTGCCTCACAGGACTGTTTTTTCATCTTTGTTTTTTGATTAAGTGTTTGTTTGGTTTTCTTCAAAATAAAGAAGATGAGTTCACACATTCCCGCTGCGCCTTGGTCCCATCTTTACGACGATCGTGACAGAACTACCCACCACCAACGGGCCAAGCAGCGGGCCCAGGAGGAGCAAGGATCCTGGGCCAGGGAGAGAAGGGAGTGGAGGACATCATGGACATGGGAGGAGGTAATGGGAGGGGACATTGGCAGGGGACACCTGCCATGGAAACAGGTGGAGACAGCGAGGGAGGAACGGCGAAAGTACGAAGAGCGTGCCCAACGACGGAAGCACGAGAGGCACCCCCAATATTTTTTTTTGGGGGGGGGGCACACGGGTAGTTTGGCTGGGCCAAGGGTGAGCCCTAAGCCAACTCCCCGTGCTTATTATGGGGAGCAGCGGATCAGAATTGTGCCGGTCTATGCGGAAGTGCACACGATCTCGCCCATGCGCACGCACAGTCCGGTGCGAGCGATTCCAGCCCCTCGCAAGTGCCCTGCTAGAGTGGGCATCCAGCCAGGTAGGAGTATGCCTGCGCAGTACATCTGGCCACCAGTACGTCTTCTAGGAAAAGACTACCCTACGCCTGCTCTACGCATGGCAGCCATCAGGACTCTGCACAGCCCAGTTCGCCCTGTGCCAGCACTCCACCCGTGCAGGGCTACTATTACCACCCAGCCAGGACGGGTTGTGCAGGCTGTGCGCTCCAGATCTCCAGTGCTTGTTCATGGCCCGGTGTATCCAGTTCCTGCTCCTCGCACTAGCCCTGAGGTGCGTGTCTCTAGTCTGGCGCCTCCAAAGCCAGCACCAGGCCTCCAGTGCATCAGCCCAGTCCAGTTCGTCCTACTCCTGCTCCTCGCACTAGCCTTGAGGTGCGTTTTACCAGTCTGGCACCTCCAAAGCCAGTCCCACGCACCAGACCTGCACTGCGCAATCCCCGTCCAGAGCTTCCGGCGACAGTTCCCCATCCAGAGCTTCCGGCGACAGTTCCCCGTCCAGAGCTTCCGGCGACAGTTCCCCGTCCAGAGCTTCCGGCGACAGTTCCCCGTCCAGAGCTTCCGGCGATGTCCTATGGTCCGGAGCCTGCAGAGACGGCCCGCAGCCCGGAGCCTGCAGAGCCGGCCCGCGGCCCGGAGCCTGCAGAGCCGGCCCGCGGCCCGGAGCCTGCAGAGCCGGCCCGCGGTCCGGAGATGGCCCGCGGTCCGGAACCCGGCGCAGCCAGAGTCGGTCCGGAACCCGGCGCAGCCAGAGTCGGTCCGGAACCCGGCGCAGCCAGAGTCGGTCCGGAACCCGGCGCAGCCAGAGTCGGTCCGGAACCCGGCGCAGCCAGAGTCGGTCCGGAACCCGGCGCAGCCAGAGTCGGTCCGGAACCCGGCGCAGCCAGAGTCGGTCCGGAACCCGGCGCAGCCAGAGTCGGTCCGGAACCCGGCGCAGCCAGAGTCGGTCCGGAAGTCCGGAACCCGGCGCAGCCAGAGTCGGCCCTGCAGTCCGGCGCAGCCCGAGGTCGCCAGCGACGCGCCTCAGCCCGAGGTCTCCAGCGACGCGCCTCAGCCCTGAGCCTTCAGCGGGGGTGGACAGGTTAGGTTGGGGACTAAGGGCGGAGCCTAAGCCACCTCCAGAGTAGGTGGGTTGGGGAGGGGGGGTGTAGCACAAGAACCATTGGTGACGGTGGCCACCCTCCCTTCCCTCCCTTTATTTTGGGATTATTTTTGTTTTGGAGTTTATTTTTTGTGTTTTTTTTGGTTTGAGGTGCATCTGGGGTCTGCACCTTTTGGGGGGGAGGGTACTGTCATGTCCTGACCAGTAAAGAGGTTATTTGTTATTGTAGTTTGGTCAGGACGTGGCAGGGGGTGTTTGTTTAATGTGTTTTGGGGTTTGTTGGGTATGTTAGTCTATTTCTATGTCTGTGTCTAGTTGATCTATTTCTATGCTTAGTTTAATTGGTTTGACCTTCAATTGGAGGCAGCTGTTTCTCGTTGCCTCTAATTGAAGATCCTATTTAGTAGGGGTGTTTTTTCATGTGTTTTTGTGGGTAGTTGTTCCATGTGTAGCTGTGTGCCTCACAGGACTGTTTTTTCGTCGTTGTTTTTTGATTAAGTGTTTGTTTGGTTTTTTTCAAAATAAAGAAGATGAGTTCACACATTCCCGCTGCGCCTTGGTCCCATCTTTACGATGATCGTGACACTGAGCCAATACACGTTAGAATTACCTCTGGCAGCGATTTACAGCTGTGAGTCTTTCTGGGTAAATCTCTAAGAGCTTTGCACACCTGGATTGTACAATATTTGCACATTATTCTTTTTAAACTTTTTCAAACTCTGTCAAGTTGGTTGTTGATCATTGCAAGATAGCCAATTAAGCCTTGCCATAGATTTCTTTGCCAATTTAAGTCAAAACTGTAACTAGGCCACTCAGGAACATTCAATTTTATTTTAGGTTATTGTCCTACTGCAAAAGGAAAATATTAGATTATGTTAGGAGAGTACCCTGCCAAAAATAATCACACTGCCATTTTCAAAGCAACTAGCATGCATCACAAATAACCAAAACATAGCTAAATGCAGCACTAACCTTTGACAATCTTCATCAGATGACACTCCTAGGACATCATGTTACACAATAAATGCATTTTTTGTTTGATAAAGTTCATATTTATATATAAAAACAGCATTTTACATCGGTGCGTGACGTTCAGAAAATATTTTCCCCCAAATGCTTCCGGTTTATCAGCGCTACAATTTACAAAATTACTATTCGAAAACCTTTTTTAAATGTAATATTGTCATTCAAAGAATTATAGATTAACATCTCTTGAATGCAACCGCATTGCCAGATTTAAAAATAACTTTACTGGGAAATCACACTTTGCAATAAACGAGGTGCTATGCTCAGAAAAATAGGCTAGGCTATACAGGTTAGCGCCATCTTGGAACCATCTAAAATCAAATATACTATTGTAAATATTCCCTTACCTTTGATTATCTTCATCAGAAGGCACTTCCAGGAATCCCAGGTCCACAACAAATGTAGTTTGTTCGAAAAAGTTAATAATTTATGTCCCAATAGCTCCTTCTTGTTAGCGCATTCCGAAGGCTACTTATAATGTACAAGGCGCGCGGGACTTGTCGTCACGAATGTGCAAAAAATATATATTTACGTTCGTTCAAACATGTCAAACGTTGTAGAACATAAATCTTTAGGGCCTTTTTCAATCAGAGCTTCAATAATATTCAAGGCGGACGATTGCATTGTCTTACTAAACGTTTCGGAATGAGAGGGTACCCACGGGCGTGCGCATCATAGTAGTAATGGCCCTCCCCCTATGACCAACTAGGGGGCATTGTATTTGTCCCAAACATAACACCTTGTATTCAGGACAAAAAGTTAATTGCTTTGCCAAATGTGTTGCACTATTACATTAGTGCCTTGTTGCAAACAGGATGTATGTTTTGGAATATTTTTTGTACAGACTTCCTTCTTTTTACTCTGTCAGTTGTGTTAGTATTGTGGAGAAACTACAATGTTGTTGATCCATCCTCAGTTTTCACAGCCATTAAACTCTGAAACTGTTTTAAAGTCACCATTGGCCTTAAGTTGAAATCCCTGAGCAGTTTCCTTCCTCTCCGGACCTCCAGAAAGTTAGACTTTGTAGAGACTGGGTGTAGTGTTTTTCTTGCAATACTTTATTTACTTTGCCACCATGGCATTTTTTTTGCCTTTACCTCCCTTATCTCACATCATTTGCTCACATTGTATATAGTCTTATTTTTTTTTCTTCTACTGCATCATTGATTGTATGTTGTTTTACTCCATGTGTAACTCTGTGTTTTTGTATGTTGTCGAACTGCTTTGCTTTATCTTGGCCAGGTCGCAATTGTAAATGAGAACTTGTTCTCAACTTGCCTACCTGGTTAAATAAAGGTGAAATAAAATAAAAAAATTAAAAAATTCATATACCATCCAATTAATAACTTCACCATGCTCAAAGGGATATTCAATGTCTGCTTTTTTTTACCCATCTTCCAATAGTTGCCCTTCTTTACGAGGCATTGGAAAACTTCCCTGCTCTTTGTGGTTGAATCTGTGTTTGAAATGTACTGCTCAACTGAGGGACCTTACATATAGTTGTATGTGTGTGGTACAGAGATAAGGTAGTCATTAAAACATATATTTTTTTTACTCTATTGCACGCAGTGATTCCATGCAACTTAGTATATGACTTGTTAAGCACATTTTTACTTGCCATAACAAAGGGGTTGAATACTTGATGACTCAAGACATTTCAGCTTAAATGTAACTTTTAATCAATTTATAATTTAGGCTGTAACACAAGATGTGGAAAAAGTCAAGGGGTGTGAATACTTTCTGAAGGCACTGTATACAAGTTGTTTGTCATAAATGATGGTATCGCTAGCTCTATCAATCTCTGAGTAATTAGGAAAAAAAATGGACATGTTACTTTCATCCCGATTCTACCCTAGGACTTTTTGAGTTGATATTACACAGGATGGTTTTCTGTATTTTCAGATAGCACAGAGAGCCTCTCAATACAGTGTATGTCCACTATTGAGTAATATGTGAGCAGAGATACACAGCAAGTTGATTGAAATCATTTTTCACTTAGGGAATCTTGGAAGGTGATCTGTCACCTACAGTAACCTTTCATATCTATCAGCCTTTGCGTGCCCTGAGAAATCAGTTTGCTCAGGCCAGTTGACTAGAGGAGATGGAGAGATTGACCACTGGTCTGTTGGCCTCTATTCCTCTAACAGTTAACAGAGTGAGATTAATTGTTCTCATTGAAAGCCATCCAACCTGTGTGTTTGCGCCAAGACCCATTGGCTGTACCACTGATTAGAGAGGCAGCTATTAAACGAATGCATGTCAGATTTGTCAGATCAGCTGTAAGGGTTAGAGACAGTGGATGCACCGCAAATGGCACCCCATTCCCAATGTAGTGAACTACTTTTGACCAGGGCCCATAGGGCTTTGGTCAAAACTAGTGTACTATATAGGGAATAGGGTGCCATTTGGGATGCACACAGATACATTGGGTGTGTCGTCGGCTGGGCCGGTGTGTTGAAGTCATGTTAACTTTCCTGACCCTGGAACAGTGGCGGCTCCTCAGAGCACAAAGGGGAGGACCATCCTACTCAGTGAATTTCAGAGAAGAAAGAAATTGTGGAAGATTTAAAAAGTTATCCTTTTTAGATAAACTATGCGAAATAAATTCACATCTTCAAGTAACTGATTAAAACACAGTGTTTTGCAATGACCGTCTACATTAGTTTCGACAGCACCCTCTAGGGTAGCACCATGGTGTAGCCGGAGGTAAGCTATTTTCCGTCCTCCTCTGGGTACATTGACTTCAATAAAAAACCTACGAGGCTCATGGTTCTCACCCACTTCCACAGACTTCCACAATAATTATGACGATTTCCAGAGGACATCCTCCAACCTATAAAACGTATCAGAGCTCTTGCAGTATGAACTAGTATGAACTGCAGTGCATAAAGTGTGGTGAGTAGTTGAGAGATAAAGAAAATAGTTGAAAAGATTTGAGCAAATACATTTCTTAAATTAAGGAGAAGCAGCAGAGAGATAGCTAAACTTCGTTGTAGTTTTTTTTTCTTCTTCTTAGATTGCCTTTCATTTACTTAGCTAATGCAGCTGACTCAGAGAGGAATGCTATTTGTGTTAGCTATCTGGCTAAGCCTATCCAATATTGCAACTCTTCCAAGTCAAGGTAAGTTTTCAGTTTTGGAAACAGTGAGGGACCTAGCAACATTTTTCCAATAGAAACTGTTTTTTTGTTGCTAAACAGAATGGTCTAATGGACTGTTTGGACTAATGATTACACCCTGGCTAGATACAGGCAAGAGTGTGTGAGGCGCTATTGAATGTGTCACTGTCACCTTGATTACTACAATTTGTCTCTCGACCTGTGCACCTACTTTATAAAGTTTCATTTGTAGGCTAGGTTGTAGCAACCTCATGATGGGTATAGGGCAAATTTGAGTATCATGAAGTAGCCTTAACCTATCAATATTACATTGAACTGGGTGAATGGAATATAAATGCTAGTCATCTATATATGCTGTAATAGAAATAAACCCATGCTCATAAAAATGGTCCTCCCTAATCTTGAACGGCACATCACCGGCACTGCGCTGGAAGTAAATTAAATTGACAAACACATTGGGACTGGGATCCCAGGGGACCACACATAACCAAAAAGACCCATTAAGCAAGTGGCATCATCATTGTTAAAACCTCTACGGGATCAGTGTCCCCCCCCTGCGGGACGGTTGAGCTAACGTAGGCTAATGTGATTAGCATGAGGTTGTAAGTAACAATAACATTTCCCAGGACATCGACATATCTGATACTGGCAGAAAGCTTAAATTCTTGTTAATCTAACAGCACTGTCCAATTTACAGTAGAAATTACAGTGAAATAATACCATGCTATTATTTGGGGAGAGTGCCCAATTATGAACTTGAAAATGTATTAATAAACCTATTAGGCAGATTTGGGCAGTCTTGGTACAACATTTTTAAAATAAATGCAATGGTTCATTGGATCAGTCTAAAACTTTGCACATACACTTCTTCCATCTAGTGACCAAAATTTAAATTGTGCCTAACCTAGAATAGTGCATTATTGCCTTTCTCTTGCATTTAAAAAAGAATGGAACCCCCCCAAAAACAATGGAACCCCCCCCCCCCCCAAAAAAAATGCAATTTTTTAAATTTGTATTATCTTTTACCAGATCTAATGTGTTATATTGTCCGACATTCATTTCACATTTCCACAAACTTCAAAGTGTTTCCTTTCAAATGGTATCAAGAATATGCATATCCTTGCTTGTCCTGGCAGTTAGATTTGGGTATGTCATTTTAGGCGAACATTTAAAAAAAGGGTTCGATCCTTAGAGGACTTTTCATGCACCCAGCCACGTACTGTGAATTTTAAGCATTTCTCTCCAGCTTTACTGCATATGGAATTGCTTCACTGTACATGGAGATGTATTGTGCTGTTGTGATCTATTTATTAATGATCTATAGGAAAAATACACACCTACACATATACATCATGACAAAACCCTATTAGTGACTGTCCATTGCTGATACACCTTCCCTAAACTAGCTACCTGGCCCATATTGATTTAATGTGGGTGGGGAGTGCGCTTAGAAGGAACCAACCGACACGGAATACTACCAGATGCATTCTGATAACATTCAAGTTATGTGGCAGATAATGAATTCTGTGGACACCATGACTGATTCCCTTCCTGCTCGAGGTTATACGGTCTCAGATATTAAGGATTGCTTTGTGTGCCTGGAATGAAATGACTAGGCCACTTCCAGGCTCGGCCCTGTGGGAGCTGTAGGTAGAGGCTTACTCAAGCCTATCATGCAGGTCAGAAAGCAGAATTCTGCACCATACCCTATTTACAAAGGCTTAACATGACCAGGCAGGAGAGAAGTTAGGCTCAGACAGCTCTTAGAATAAAAAATGCTAGGATGTAAGTGAAAAGGAAGGAATCATTGTAAAGGCAGTCAAGGGCACACCTTTGCGCTCGCTATTCCAACTACCTCACTGTTCTCCACTTCTGGTCCTACGCTGAGTTTGCTAGTTTATGCTGCAGTAGAGCAGTTATATGAAATACTTCAGCAACCAAAATAATCTTACCCTAAAAGTATATAAAATACACCATTTCATCTCTCACAGTTGGACATTGACTCAGGGCTCAATTCAATCGATCTCATATTGCTCCATTGCTCTTTTTGCAATGGTCAACTACAGTAAAACTTCAATTAAACGCAGTCTCAAATAGCCGCCTGTACCTTTTTCATATTTTATTTAACCTTTATTTTGACAAGGAAGGCATATTGAGACCTAGGTCTCTTTTCCAAATGTGCCCTGTATAAAACAACATAAATATACACATTATACAAAAAAGTACAATTATTTAGATAGAGATAGAGATATATATATATATATATATATATATATATATATATATATATATATATCTCTATCTCTCTATCAGTACTAGTCAAAAGTTTGGACACACCTACTCATTCAAGGGTTTTTCTTTATTTTTACTATTTTCTACATTGTAGAATAGTGAAGACATCAAAACTATAAAATAACACATATGGCGTCATAAAGTAATCAAAAAAGTGTTAAACAAATCAAAATATCTTTTACATTTTAGATTCTTCAAAGTAGCCACCCTTTGCCTTGATGACAGCTTTGCACACTCTTGGCATTCTTTCAACCAGCTTCATGAGGAATGCTTTTCCAACAGTCTTGAAGGATTTCCACATATGCTGAGCACTTGTTGGCTGCTTTTCCTTAACTCTGCGATCCAACTCATCCCAAACCATCTCAATTGGGTTGAGGTCGGGTGATTGTGGAGGCCAGGTCATCTGATGCAACACCCCATCACTCTCTTTGGTCAAATAGCCCTTACACAACCTGGCAGTGTGTTTTGGGTCATTGTCCTGTTGAAAAAAAATTATAGTCCCACTAGGCGCAAACTAGATGAGATGGTGTATCGCTGCAGAATGCTGTAGTAGACATGCTGGTTTAGTGTGCCTTGAATTCTTAATAAATGACAGACAGTGTCACCAGCAAAGCACCCCACACCACCTCCTCCATGCTTCTTGATAGGAACCACACATGCAGAGATCATCTGTTAAGCTACACTGCGTCTCACAAAGACACGGCGGTTGGAACCAAAAATCTCAAATTTTGACTCATCAGACCAAAAGACAGATTTCCACCGGTCTAATGTTCATTGCTTGTGTTTCTTGGCCCAAGCAGGTCTCTTCTTATTATTGGTGTCCTTTAGTAGTGGTTTCTTTGCAGCAATTCAATCATGAAGGCCTGATTCTCCTCTGAACAGTTGATGTTGAGATGTGTCTGTTACTTGAACTCTGTGAAGCATTTATTTGGGCTGCAATTTCTGAGGCTGGTAACTCTAATGAACTTATCCTCTGCAGCAGAGGTAACTTTGGGTCTTCCTTTCCTGTGGCGGTCCTCATGAGAGCCCGTTTCATCATAGCGCTTGATGGTTTTTGCAACTGCAGTTAACCTGTTTGGGATAGGGGGCAGTATTTTCATGGCCGGATAGAAAAACGTACCCGATTTAATCTGGTTACTACTCCTGCCCAGAAACTACAATATGCATATAATTAGTAGATTTGGATGAAAACACGCTAAAGTTTCTAAAACTGTTTGAATGGTGTCTGTGAGTTTAACCTCTCTGGGCTAGGCGGGACGAATTCGTCCCACCTACGCAACAGCCAGTTGAATCCCGTGGCGCGATTTTCAAATACCTTAGAAATGCTATTACTTCAATTTCTCAAACATATGACTATTTTACAGCATTTTAAAGACAAGACGCTCGTTAATCTAACCACACTGTCCGATTTCAAAAAGGCTTTACAACGAAAGCAAAACATTAGATTATGTCAGCAGAGTACCCAGCCAGAAATAATCAGACACCCATTTTTCAAGCTAGCATATAATGTTACAAAAACCCAGAAGACAGCTAAATGCAGCACTAACCTTTGATGATCTTCATCAGATGACACACCTAGGACATTATGTTATACAATACATGCATGTTTTGTTCAATCAAGTTCATATTTATATCAAAAACCAGCTTTTTACATTAGCATGTGACGTTCAGAACTAGCATACCCCCCGCAAACTTCCGGGGAATTTACTAACAATTTACTAAATTACTCACGATAAACATTCACAAAAAGCATAACAATTATTTTAAGAATTATAGATACATAACTCCTTTGTGCAATCGAGGTGTCCGATTTTAAAATAGCTTTTCGGTGAAAGCACATTTTGCAATATTCTCAGTAGATAGCCCAGCCATCATGGCTAGCCATTTAGACACCCACCAAGTTTAGCTCTGACCAAAGTCAGATTTACTATTACAAAGGTTTGATTACCTTTGTTGTCTTCATCAGAATGCACTCCCAGGACCGCTACTTCAATAACAAATGTTGGTTTGGTCCAAAATAATCCATCGTTATATCAAAATAGCGGCGTTTTGTTCATGCGTTCCAGACACTATCCGAAATGGTAAATCAGGGTTACGAGCATGGCGCAATTCGTGACAAAAAATTCTAAATATTCCATTACTTTACTTCGAAGCATGTCAACCGCTGTTTAAAATCAATTTTTATGCCATTTTTCTCGTAAAAAAGCGATAATATTCTGACCGGGAATCTCCGTTTAGGTAAACAGAGGAAAGAAAACAAAGCATTCGGTCGAAGCGGGCACGCGCCTGAGTCTCACAGTACTGTAACCAGCCACTACCCAAACGCGCTACTTTTTTTCAGCCAGAGCCTGCAAAGCCACGATTCAGCTTTTTGCCGCCTTCTGAGAGACCATGTGAGCCGTAGGAAGTGTCACGTAACAGCAGAGATCCTTTGTAATGGATAGAGATGGCAAAGAAGGCCAAGAAATGGTCAGACAGGGTACTTCCTGTACAGAATCTTCTCAGGTTTTGACCTGCCATTTGAGTTCTGTTATACTCACAGACACCATTCAAACAGTTTTAGAAACGTTGGAGTGTTTTCTATCCAAAGCCAATAATTATATACATATTCTAGTTACTGGGCAGGAGTAGTAACCAGATTAAATCGGGTACGTTTTTTATCCAGCCGTGTCAATACTGCCCCCTAGCCCTAACAGGATAACAGAACTCATATGGCAGGCCAAAACCTGAGAAGATTCTATACAGGAAGTGCCCTTTCTGACCATTTATTGTCCTTCTTTGCCATCTCTATCCAAAACAGGGGATCTCTGCTGTAACGTGACATTTTGTAACGCTCCCATAGGCTCTCAGAAGGCGCCAGAACGTTGAATGATGATTTTGCAGGCCATGGCTGAAAAACAGTAGCGCATTTGGTAAGTGGTCGATCTGAGAACAATGAGACTGGGGCGCGCGTGCACGAGATGACTCCATGTTTACATTTTCAGTCTTTGAACGAAAACAACGACTCACGGTCAGAATATTATCGCTTTTTTACGAGAAAAATGGCATAAAAATTGATTTTAAACAGCGTTTGATATGCTTCGAAGTACGGTAATGGAATATTTTGAAATTTTTTGTCACGATTCGTGCTGGGCGCGTCACCCTTCGTTACCCTTCGGATAGTGTCTTGAACGCATTAACCTGTTATGGCTAGGGGGCAGTATTTTCACGGCTGGATAAAAAACGTACCCGATTTAATCTGGTTACCACTCCTACCCAGTAACTCGAATATGCATATACTTATTACATATGGATAGAAAACACCCTAAAGTTTCTAAAACTGTTTGAATGGTGTCTGTGAGTATAACAGAACTCATATGGCAGGCCAAAATCTGAAAAGGTTTCATTCAGGAAGTGGCCTGTCTGACAAGGTGTTGTTCTTCTTGTCTCTGTTTATTGAAGAGTGAGGATCTTAGCTGTCCCGTGACACTTCCTACGGCTGCCATAGGGTCTCAGAAGGCGGTAAAAAGCTGAATCGTGGCTTTGCAGGATCTGGCTGAAACAAAGTAGCGCGTTTGGGTAGTGGCTGGTTACAGTACTGTGAGACTCAGGCTCGTGCCCGCGTCGACCGAAAGCTTTGTTTACTTTCCTCTGTTTAGCTAAATGGACATTCCCGGTCTGAATATTATCGCTTTTTTACGAGAAAAATTGCATAAAAATGGATTTTAAACAGCGGTTGACATGCTTCGAAGTACGGTAATGGAATATTTAGAATTTTTTTGTCACGAATTGCGCCATGCGCGCGACCCTTATTTACCCTTTCAGATAGTGTCTGGAACGCACGAACAAAACGCCGCTATTCGGATATAACGATGGATTATTTTGGACCAAACCAACATTTTGTTATTGAAGTAGCAGTCCTGGGAGTGCATTCTGACGAAGACAACAAAAGGTAATCAAACTTTTATAATAGTAAATCTGATTTTGGTGAAGGCTAAACCTGCCGGGTGTCTAAATAGCTAGCCCGTGATGCCTGGGCTATGTACTTAGAATATTGCAAATTGTGCTTTCACCAAAAAGCTATTTTAAAATCGGACATATCGAGTGCATAGAGGAGTTCTGTATCTATAATTCTTAAAATAATTGTTATGCTTTTTGTGAACGTTTATCGTGAGTAATTTAGTAAAATGTTAGCAAATTCCTCCTATTTTACAGCCATTTAAAGATAAGACTCTCGTTAATCTAACCACACTGTCCGATTTCAAAAAGGCTTTACAACGAAAGCAAAACATTAGATTATGTCAGCAGAGTACCAAGCCAGAAATAATCAGACACCTATTTTTCAAGCTAGCATATAATGTCACCAAAACCCAGAAGACAGCTAAATGCAGCACTCACCTTTGATGATCTTCATCAGATGACAACCCTAGGACATTATGTTATACAATACATGCATGTTTTGTTCAATCAAGTTCATATTTATATCAAAAACCAGCTTTTTACATTAGAATGTGACGTTCAGAACTAGCATACCCCCCGCAAACTTCCGGGGAATTCGCTAACATTTTACTAAATTACTCACGATAAACGTTCACAAAAAGCATAACAATTATTTTAAGAATTATAGATACAGACCTCCTCTATGCACTCGATATGTCCGATTTTAAAATAGCTTTTTGGTGAAAGAACATTTTGCAATATTCTAAGTACATAGCCCAGGCATCACGGGCTCGCTATTTAGACACCCGGCAAGTTTAGCACTCACCATAATCATATTTACTATTATAAAAGTTTGATTACCTTTTGTTGTCTTCGTCAGAATGCACACCCAGGACTGCTACTTCAATAACAAATGTTGGTTTGGTCCAAAATAATCCATCGTTATATCCGAATAGCGGCGTTTTGTTCGTGCGTTCCAGACACTATCCGAAATAGTAAAGAAGTGTCACGCGCATGGCGCAATTCGTGACAATAAAATTCTAAGTATTCCATTACTGTACTTCGAAGCATGTCAACCGCTGTTTAAAATCAATTTTTACGACATTTTTCTCGTAGAAAAGCGATAATATTCCGACAGGGAATCTCCTTTTCGGCAAACAGAGGAAAAAATCCCAAAGGCGGGGGCGGTCGGGGTCATGCGCATAAGCCAGTGTCCCTTGATCGGCCACTTGAGAAAGGCGATAATGTGTTTCAGCCTGGGGCTGGAATGACGACATTCTGTTTTTTCCCGGGCTCTGAGCGCCTATGGACGACGTGGGAAGTGTCACGTTAGAGCAGAGATCCTTAGTAAATGATAGAGATGGAAAAGAAGTTCAACAAATGGTCAGACAGGCCACTTCCTGTAAAGGAATCTCTCAGGTTTTGACCTGCCATTTGAGTTCTGTTATACTCACAGACACCATTCAAACAGTTTTAGAACATTTAGGGTGTTTTCTATCCATATGTAATAAGTATATGCATATTCTAGTTACTGGGTAGGAGTGGTAACCAGATTAAATCGGGTATGTTTTTTATCCAGCCGTGTCAATGCTGCTCCCTAGCCCTAACAGGTTAAAAAAGGCCCTAATGATTTATGCTATACAACGTTTGACATGTTTGAACGAACGTAAATATATTTTTTCCCTCGTTCATGAAGTGAAGTCCGGCGGGCTTAGATCATGTGCTAACAAGACGGAGATTTTTGGACATAAAATGATGAGCTTTTTTGAACAAAACTACATTCGTTATGGACCTGTGATACCTGGAAGTGACATCTGATGAAGAGAATCAAAGGTAATGGATTATTTACATAGTATTTTCGATTTTAGATCTCCCCAACATGACGGCTAGTCTGTATCGCAACGCGTATTTTTCTGGGCGCAGTGCTCAGATTATTGCAAAGTGTGATTTCCCAGTAAGGTTATTTTTAAATCTGGCAAGTTGATTGCGTTCAAGAGATGTATCTCTATAATTCTTTAAATGACAATATAATATTTTACCAATGTTTTCTAATTTTAATTATTTAATTTGTGGTGCTGACTTGACTGCCGGTTATTGGAGGGAAACAATTTCCTCAACATCAATGCCATAGTAAAACGCTGTTTTTGGATATAAATATGAACTTGATAGAACTAAAAATGCATGCATTGTCTAACATAATGTCCTAGGAGTGTCATCTGATGGAGATTGTAAAAGGTTAGTGCATCATTTTAGCTGGTTTTATGGTTTTGGTGACCCTGTCTTTGAATTGACAAAACATTACACACAACTCTTGTAAATGTACTGTCCTAACATACTCTAAATTTATGCTTTCGCCGTAAAACCTTTTTGAAATCGTAAAACGTGGTTAGATTAAGGAGATGTTTATCTTTTAAAGGGTGTAAAATAGTTGTATGTTTGAAAAATTTGAATTTTGACATTTATTTGGATTCAAATTTGCCGCTCTTGAAATGCACCTGCTGTTGATGGAGTGCACCATGGGTGGGACGCTTGCGTCCCACCTAGCCCATAGAGGTTAACAAAACGCCGCTATTTGGATATAACTATGGATTATTTGGAACCGAAACAACATTGGGTGATGAAGTAGAAGTCCTGGGAGTGCATTCTGACGAAGAACAGCAAAGGTAATCCAATTTTTCTTATAGTAAATCTGAGTTTGGTGAGTACCAAACTTGGTGGGTGTCAAAATAGCTAGCCATGATGGCCGGGCTATCTACTCAGAATATTGCAAAATGTGCTTTCACCGAAAAGCTATTTTAAAATCGGACACCGCGATTGCATAAAGGAGTTCTGTATCTATAATTCTTAAAATAATTGTTATGTTTTTTGTGAACGTTTATCGTGAGCAATTTAGTAAATTCACCGGAAGTGTTTGGTGGGAATGCTAGTTCTGAACGTCACATGCTAATGTAAAAAGCTGTTTTTTGATATAAATATGAACTTGATTGAACAAAACATGCATGTATTGTATAACATTATGTCCTAGGAGTGTCATCTGATGAAGATCATCAAAGGTTAGTGCTGCATTTAGCTGTGGTTTTGTTTTTTGTGACATTATATGCTAGCTTGTGATTATTTCTGGCAGGGTGCTCTGCTGACATAATCTAATGTTTTGCTTTCACTGTAAAGCCTTTTTGAAATCGGACAGTGTGGTTAGATAAAGGAGAGTCTTGTCTTTAAAATGGTGTAAAATAGTCATATGTTTGAAAAATGGAAGTTTTCGGATTTTCGAGGAGTTTGTATTTCGCGCCAGGCCCATCATTGGATATTGGAGCAGGTGTTCCGCTAGCGGAACGTCTAGATGTAAGAGGTTTTAACAAGTCTGACGAGCCCGACGTGAACGATATACTGCTTTCTCGGGAACAGGCCCAGATCCCCGTGATTTGTGTGAAGAGAAGATGGAGAAAAAGGGGCCGGAGGGCTGCCTTCTGAGAATTTGTAGCGATCGAATAAACCCCCACTTCCTTCCATTCTGCTAGCAAACGTGCAATCTTTGGAGAAAAAAAAGATGACCAACGCATAAGATTAAACTACCAATGGGACATTCAAAACTGTAATATATTATGCTTCACAGAGGCTTGGCTGAACGACGACACTACCAACATACAGCTGGCTGGTTATACGCTGTAGGGGTGGCGGGCTATGTATTTTTGTAAATAACAGCTGGTGCACAATATCTTAGGAAGTCTCGAGCTATTGCTCGCCTGAGGTAGAGTATCTCATGATAAGATGTAGACCACACTATCTACCGAGAGTGTTTTCATCTGCATTTTTCATAGCTGTTTACATACCAACTCAGTCAGAGGCTGGTACTAAGACAGCATTGAATGAGCTGTATTAGCAAACAAGAAAACGCTCACCGAGAGGCGGCACTCCTAGTAGCCGGGGACTTTAACCTGTTAGGGCAGGGGGCAGTATTGACACGGCCGGATAAAAAACGTACCCAATTTAATCTGGTTACTACTCCTGCCCAGTAACTAAAATATGCATATAATTATTGGCTTTGGATAGAAAACACCCAAAAGTTTCTAAAACTGTTTGAATGGTGTCTGTGAGTATAACGGAACTCAAATGGCAGGCCAAAACCTGACAAGATTCCATGCAGGAAGTGGCCTGTCTGACAAGTTGTGTTTCATCTTGTCTCTGTTTATTGAAGACTCAGGATCTTTGCTCTAACGTGACACTTCCTACGGCTCCCATAGGCTCTCAGAGCCCGGGAAAAAGCTGAACGATATCGAGGCAGCCTCTGGCTGAAACACATTATCGCTTTTGGCAAGTGGCCGATCAGAGTACTATGGGCTTAGGCGCGTGCCCGAGTCGACCGAATGCTTTATTTTCTTTCATCTGTTTACCTAAATGCAGATTCCCGGTCGGAATATTATCGCTTTTTTATGAGAAAAATGGCATAAAAATTGATTTTAAACAGCGGTTGACATGCTTCGAAGTACGGTAATGGAATATTTAGAATTTTTTTGTCACGAATTGCGCCATGCTCGCCACCCTTATTTACCCTTTAGGATAGTGTCTTGAACGCACGAACAAAACACCGCTGTTTGGATATAACGATGGATTATTTTGGACCAAACCAACATTTGTTATTGAAGTAGAAGTCCTGGGAGTGTATTCTGACGAAGACAACAAAGGTAATAACATTTTTCTTATAGTAAATCTGACTTTGATGAGTGCTAAACTTGCTGGGTGTCTAAATAGCTAGCCCTGTGATGCCGGGCTATCTACTGAGAATATTGCAGAATGTGCTTTCACCGAAAAAGCTATTTTAAAATTGGACATATCGAGTGCATAGAGGAGTTCTGTATCTATAATTCTTAAAATAATTGTTATGCTTTTTGTGAACGTTTATCGTGAGTAATTTAGTAAATTCACCGGCAGTGTTCGGTGGGAATGCTAGTCACATGCTAATGTAAAAAGCTGGTTTTTGATATAAATATGAACTTGATTGAACAAAACATGCCTAGCCCAGAGAGGTTAAAATCAATTTTTATGCTATTTTTTCGTAAAATAGCGATAATATTCCAACCGGGCAACGTTGTATTCATTCAAAGGCTGAAAGAAAAAGAAAAAATTGAGTAGTCTCGTCACTGCGCATCTCCAGTGTTACTGTCCCCAGGCTGACCACTTGCAAATTCTCCTGCTGTTCTTCGCCCAGAGACAGCAGACACCCCATTCCACTTTCTGGCGGCTTTAGAAAGCCAATGGAAGCCTTAGAAAATGTCATGTTACAGCACAGATGCTGTATTTTCGATAGAGATGCAACAGAAGGACAACAAATTGTCAGACAGGGCACTTCCTGTATGGAATCTTCTCAGGTTTTGGCCTGCCATATGAGTTCTGTTATACTCACAGACACCATTCAAACAGTTTTAGAAACTTTAGAGTGTTTTCTATCCAAATCTACTAATTATATGCATATTCTAGTTTCTGGGCAGGAGTAGTAACCAGATTAATTCGGGTACGTTTTTTATCCGGCCGTGAAAATACTGCCACCTATCCCAAAGAAGTTAAACAGGTCAACATTCACAAGGCCACAGGGCCAGATGGATAACCAGGACGTGTACTGTGAGCATGCGCTGACCAACTGGCAAGTGTCTTCATTGACATTTTCAACCTCTCCCTGTCTGAGTCTGTAATTCCAACATGTTTTAAGTAGACCACCATAGTGCCTGTGCCCAAGAACACAAAGGTAACCTGCCTAGATAACTACCTACCCGTAGCACTGACGTCCATAGCCATGAAGTGCTTTGAAAGGCTGGTCATGGCTCACATCAACACCATTATCCCAGAAACCCTTGACCCACTCCAATTTGCATACCACCCCAACAGATCCACAGATGATGCAATCTTTATTGCACTCCACACTGCCTTTTCCACCTGGACAAAAGTAACACCTATGTGAGAATGCTATTCATTGACTACAGCTCAGCAGTCAACACCATAGTGCCCTCAAAGCTCATCAATAAGCTAAGGACCCTGGGACTAAACTCCTCCCTCTGAAACTGGATCCTGGACTTCCTGACGGTCCGCCTCCAGGTGGTAAGTGTAGGTAACAACACATCCGCCACGCTGATCCTCAACACAGGGGCCCCTCAGGGGTGCGTGCTCAGCCCCCTGAGGGCCGTGCAGTTCACTCATGACTGCACGGCCAGGCACGACTCCAACACCATCATGTTTTCCGATGGCACAACAGTTGATGGCCTGATCATCGACAACGACAAGACCGCCTATAGGGAGGAGGTCAGAGACCTGGCCGTGTGTTGCCAGGACAACAACCTCTCCCTCAACATGATCAAGACAAAGGAGATAATTGTGGACTGCAGGAAAAAGAGGACCGAGCACGCCCCCATTTTCATCGACGGGGCTGCAGTGGAGCAGGTTGAGAGCTTCAAGTTCCTTGGTGTCCACATCACCAACAAACTAACATGGTCCAAACACACCAAGACAGTCGTGAAGAGGGCACGACAAAACCTATTCCCCCTCAGGAAAGATTTGCCATGGGGTCCTCAGATCCTCAAAAGTTTTTACAGCTGCACCATCGAGAGCATCCTGACTGGTTGCATCCATGCCTGGTATGGCAACTGCTCGGCCTACGACCGCAAGTCACTACAGAGGGCAGTGCGAACGGCACTGTACATCACTGGGGCCAAGCTCCCTGCCATCCAGGACCTCTATACCAGGCGGTGTCAGAGGAAGGCCCTAATAATTGTCAAAGACTCCAGCCACTCTAATCATAGACTGTTTTCTCAGCTACCGCACGGCAAGCGGTACCAGAGCGCCAAGTCTAGGCCCAAGAGGCTTCTAAACAGCTTCTACTCCATGACAGAAGACTCCTGAACACCTAATCAAGTGGCTACCCAGACTATTTGCATCCCCTCCTCTTGTACACCGCTGCTACTCTCTGTTGTTATCATCTATGCATAGAGTCAATGTACCCCCCTGTATATAGTCTCGCTATTGTTATTTTACTGCTGCTCTTTAATTACTTGTTACTTTTATTTCTTATTCTTGTCTGTATTTTATTTTATATTTTTTAACGGCATTGTTGGTTTGGGGCTCCTAAGTAAGCATTTCACTGAAAGGTCTACACCTGTTGTATTCGGCGCATGTGACTAATACGATTTGATTTGATAGGTCAAGACCCTGGGCCCTGGCTCCAGAGTAATAAGAACCAGTGGTCTTGTGATGTGATAATTTGCCACATGCTCCCTGATCTTACTCCCCCACATCCCACCTGTCATCCCCATCACCCCACCTCACTCAGTCAAGTTCCACACCTCATCCCCCAAATTCCCCTCACTCACTCCACACCCTCCTCACCTAGAGTCAGGAGGAGAAGTTTGATGTCTCAGATGAGCAGGCATAGAATTGGTGTTGATGCACACCCCTGAATATTGCTTGCTAGAATAGGAAGTGTAACATGTCAATATGTTAACTCGTTTGACATGGATAATAACAGTAATCTGCAATAAGAAGCACATTTTTAAATGTATTTCTTTCTTTTCATTATCTTTTTAGCTTAGTGTATAAAACAGTACCTATTTACAAGTAGCCAACAACACTGCTACAGAGGTCTGTGACTGTCACCTCAGCCATTAATTTCTAAATATACTGGAACATTAACAACGGCCTTGTTTATGTAACCTTGGTCTGTCAAGCTAAAGCACAGCCACTAACAATTCACATTATATATGTCATCCTCCAAAGCTCCAATTTGATGCTCCATAAATGAAATACTTAGATGAGCCCAAGTTATTTAAGAGCGAAACATGCCAATTTAGACGGTGGAGGTCAGTGCTGGGTCTGTAGAACTAGGCTTAGACAGGGCATAAATAAAGGAAATAGACTGCTTTCATACGGGAGACTCATTGACATAAACTGGGTTTCCGTCCAACCATTACCTGACGCATTAAAAAAGTCACGACCGGGCTGATGGAAACATGAAATGAAGGTACAATTTTATAAATGCCGACAGACAATTTGTTCTTTTGACATGGTGGGATATTTTGGTGTCGGTAAAATTAATTATGCGAGAAATGCTGAAATATTGATATAATAACCATCATATTGAAGTGAATCTGGAGTTAATCATATGATGACTAACTGCAGTTTACTAGGCTACAGTTTATTAGGGTACAGTTTGTTAGGCTAGAGATGAAATAAATTATGATGAACTTCACAAGGTGGTGAATTTGCAAGGTGATGGGCTCGATGCTCCTTTCCAATAAATATTGAGGGTCTTATTATGGTGACGTGATGATCGATGCTTGGTGGCCATTTGACAAAAAAAAAATATATTACTCTTATCCATAATAATCTCACAACGTAGGTAGCCTACCCGCACCATATCTGCAAGCTGTTGGCTAGAGCGCACGTGCCAAGACCAGAGTGGGCACATTTGCTATATAACTGTTTTTGTGACAAAACCATCAGTGGAGTTCAAGATGCGATGGAAACCCATGGGAATTTAACGGCAAAAGTAATTTTATGTGCACTTTTATCGGCAAAAAGTCCAGATAATGGAAACATCTCCGGTGGGAAAATGTGCACATTGTTTTATGCAGATTTATGCAAATTGTATGGAAACCTAGCTACTGACAGGAAAATGTCTGGTTCATTATGTTCTTACAGTATGTCTCCAGGACAGGAGGTAAGCACTCTGTCTGCTAGAATGTGCACACAGAATGCTGGCTCTCATACTTTCCATTCCATGTCCTTATTTTTGGTAAAAACCTAGGAGGAGAGGGAAGACAGTGGCCGTGTCCAAAATCTGGCTTGCCTGCTACATTTTACATTGACAGTTTTATCATTTAACAGACACTCTTATTCAGAGCGATTTACAGGAGAAATTAGGGATACGTGCCTTGCTCAAGGGCACATCGACAGATTTCACCTAGTCGGCTCTGGGATTTGAACCAGCAACCTTTACTGGCCCAAAGGCCCCCAAAAAAAATTGTGGGGGAGGGGTCAGCTTTAATATTGTACATAGATTGTGGGTTCTATCAATTTAATTGTTTGCATAATTTCTAATCCACTTCATATTAAAAGTGAATTACTCCCTGACTGAAGTAAACTAACTGTACTGTCCTCTGTGAGCGGACCAAGTAATTTGGTGTTACTCTAAAGCGGAAAGGTGGAATAAACGAGTCAAGAGTAGGTTTTCTTGATTGAACACAGTTCTCTATTGTATTCCGCTTCGGACAGACCCAGGCAGAATTTTTTGGGATTGGCCGTCAACCCTGTGGCTTCCAGACTCATGAGCACCGCCCGTAGTCGCAGGAGGTGACTATCCCAGTCCTCGCTGTGGATGACCACATCGTCTATGTATGCCGCTACGTACTCTTGATGGGGCCGTAGAATGGCATCCATGAGGCATTGGAAAGTTGCAGCGGCACCATGCAGTCCGAAGGGCATCCTCACATACTGAAAAAGCCCCTCCGGTGGGGCGAAGGCAGTCTTTGGGCGGTCTTCCGGAGCCACCGGCACTTGCCAATATCCCTTCGTCAAATCCAGGGTGGTGATGAACTTGGCCTTTCCTAAGCGCTCCAAGAGTTCATGGGGTACGCGTCAAATGTAGAGATGGCATTCACGCTCCTAAAGTCATTTTAGAGTCTCATACTACCATCAGGTTTGGGGACCAGGACTATGGGGCTGGACCACTCACTCGTCGATGGCTCAATCACACCCATCCTCAGCATCTCCCTTACCTCATTCTTAGCGATTACTCGGTGAGCCTCAGGAATCCTGTAAGGGCAGATATGAACCTTCTTGCCGGGTTCAGTGTGGATATGGTGGAACAAGACATCTGTTTTTCCTGAGAATGGAGAGAATACCCGGCCGAAGTTCATAATCAGCTTGTCTAGCTGTCTCGACTGCTCCGGCAGGAGAGTTTGGCCACGGCGCACCTGTGGTAGAGCCTCCTCTTTTCCTTTTCCCTCCAGGGCCATCAAGGCCACCTCCTCCTCTCTTCCATGGTACTTCTTCAACAGGTTTATGTGGTTTATGTCGGGTTGCTTGATGAGGTAATTGACCGGTGAGACCCTTTTCATTACCTCGTAGGGCCCCCTCCACTGCGCCAGCAAGCGGTGTTCAGCCGTGGGCACGAGCACCATCACTTTCTCTCCCATGGTGAACTCACGGGATATCGCAGACTTATCATAGGCCCGGCCTTGGGTCCTTTGCGCCTTCTCCATATGCTCCTTTACTATGGGCCACACTGCCGACAGGCGGTCTCTCATCAGGGTAACATGTTCTATTGTGGATCGAAAGGGGCATGGTAGGGTCTCCCAGGTCTCCGTGGCTAAGTCGAGGATCCCTCGACAGGGTCTGCCATAGAGCAATTCAAACGGAGAGAATCCAGTGGACGCCTGGGGTACTTCTCGCAGGGCAAACATTAAGTGTGGGAGAAGCATGTCCCAGTTTTTCCCGTCTCTGGACACCACTCTTCTCAACATGCTTTTAATCGTTTTGTACAAGCGTTCGCACAACCCGTCTGTCTGAGGGTGGAATATGCTTGTACGCATCTGTTGAACCTGAAAAAACCGACAAGTCCTTCATCAACCGGGACATGAACGGGGTTCCCTGATCGGTTAAGATCGTCTTGGGAAGGCCTACCCGAGAGAACATCATGAACAATTCCTTGGCATTTCCCTTTGACGACATGTTACGCAGGGGTATGGCCTCTGGGAACTTGGTAGCGTAATCTACAACCACTAGGATGTACTCGTGTCCTCTGGCGGATTTTGGGAGGGGTCCCACGAGGTCCATAGCTATGCGTTCAAAGGGGGTCTCTATGATGGGGAGAGGAATCAAAGGGTTACGTAGGTGTGGCCGTGGAGCTGTATGCTGACATTGATCACACGTCCTACAATATCTGGACACATCCCAGGTGACACGGGGCCAATAGAATCTCTGCATGATTCTGTCGATAGTCTTGTCCCGTGCCAGGTGTCCTCCTAGGACGTGGGAATGGGCTAACTGTAGGTCTGTATCCCTGTATGGTCGAGGCACCATTAGTAATTCCTGGTTTTCCCCACTTCGTTGCACGACCCAATATAGGAGACCCCGCCTGATTGCATAGTAAGGAAGAGGGGGCTCACCTGATCCATCGACGTTCCTCCCGTCGATCACCTTCACCTTCCTGATGGCCTCCCTTAGGTCTGAGTCTCTATGCTGCGAGGTGCCGAACTGTCCCTTTAATTCCTGGGGCCGGTCGACCTCGGTAGAGGGGTGTGGAGGCTGTTCCCCATCCCTCCCAGGGGTGACCGAGGAGAATCCCTTCCAGGTTCCCTCCTCGGATGGGGCTTCAAATACCTCCCTTAGCGCCTGGTTGCTCCTTCCTTCCTGCAGTCGGGTATAATCCTTCGCAGGTGTCTTCATCGGTGGTTTCCTGGAATATCTGTCGTAAACGTTGGGTCTCTATTTCTTCCTCTGCTCCAGAGGATGAGGACGAGGCTACGTCTCCTTGTAGGACTACTACCTCAGGCTTGGATTTGTTCTTTTGTTTCTTTCCTGTCCCCCTCCTTCCCGTGCATACCGTCATCTGCCAAAGCTCTTTATATAGAGGACAGTCTCTCCCGATCAATAATGGCACCTTCAGCTGGGGTACTTTCCCTGCCCTGACGGTACACCTTCCTTTCGGAGTGAGAATAGACAGATTCACGGTGGGGTAATAATGGGTGTCTCCATGGATACATGACACGGCTACTTTGTCTGGTAGCAGTGTTGCGGAGGTCACCATCCACTCCTCTACTAACGTAACCATTCTTCCCGAGTCGAGAATGGCTACCACATCTTGTCTTTCTACTTGAACCTGAATCTCTGGGGCTGGGGCTATTTCTGCTAACCAACAGTGTTGATCCTGCCCTTTCAAACCGGGATGCATGGGGATGGGCAGCGATGACTCTGTGACCATGGACTCTAGGACGCTAGGACATTGTGGGGCATAATGATCTGGAGACTGACATTTATAACACCGACCCTGCTGTGTGGGTGATGACTTCTCCCACCTCCAGAGGGGGTTTGGAGGTTTCGGTGGCGGACGTGCCGGGGTGAGTCGGAGTACGGGATTTGCAGAATCCTTCCGTTCCTTCTTGTCCCCTTTTAACAACTCCCCTGTAGATCGGTATGTTTCCACCGCCTGGGCTATGTCATCGGCTGACAACGGGTTGGCTTGCCCCACAACCCTTTTTAACCTCTATGGGCTAGGTGGGACGCTTGCGTAACAGCCACTTGCACGTAACGTAACCTACGTAACAGCCACTTGCAGCCTGTGGCGCGATTTTCAAAACCTTAAAAATCCTATTACTTCAATTTCTCAAACATATGACTATTTTACAGCTATTTAAAGACAAGACTCTCGTTAATCTAACCACACTGTCCGATTTCAAAAAGGCTTTACAACGAAAGCAAAACATTAGATTATGTCAGCAGAGTACCAAGCCAGAAATAATCAGACACCCATTTTTCAAGCCAGCATATAATGTCACCAAAACCCAGAAGACAGCTAAATGCAGCACTAACCTTTGATGATCTTCATCAGATGACACACCTAGGACATTATGTTATACAATACATGCGTGTTTTGTTCAATCAAGTTCATATTTATATCAAAAAACTGCTTTTTACATTAGCATGTGACGTTCAGAACTAGCATACCCCCCGCAAACTTCCGGAGGAATTTGCTAACAATTTACTAAATTACTCACGATAAACGTTCACAAAAAGCATAACAATTATTTTAAGAATTATAGATACAGAACTCCTCTATGCACTCGATATGTCCGATTTTAAAATAGCTTTTTGGTGAAAGCACATTTTGCAATATTCTAAGTACATTGCCCAGCCATCACGGGCTAGCTATTTAGACACCCGGCAAGTTTAGCACTCACCAATATCAGATTTACTATTATAAAAGTTTGATTACCTTTTGTTGTCTTCGTCAGAATGCACTCCCAGGACTGCTACTTCAATAACAAATGTTGGTTTGGTCCAAAATAATCCATTGTTATATCCGAATTGCGGCGTTTTGTTCGTGCGTCCCAGACACTATCCTAAATGGTAAATAAGGGTCGTGCGCATGGCGCAATTCGTGACAAAGAAAATCAAAATATTCCATTACCGTAGTTCGAAGCATGTCAACCGCTGTTTAAAATCCATTTTTATGCCATTTTTCTCGTAAAAAAGCAATAATATTCCGACCGGGAATGTCCATTTAGCTAAACAGAGGAAAGTAAACAAAGCTTTCGGTCGACGCGGGCATGAGCCTGAGTCTCACAGTACTGTAACCAGCCACTACCCAAACGCGCTACTTTGTTTCAGCCAGAGCCTGCAAAGCCACGATTCTGCATTTTGCCGCCTTCTGAGAGCCTATGGCAGCCGTAGGAAGTGTCACGGGACAGCTAAGATCCTCACTCTTCAATAAACAGAGACAAGAAGAACGACACCTTGTCAGACAGGCCACTTCCTGCATGGAATCTTCTCAGGTTTTTTCCTGCCATATGAGTTCTGTTATACTCCCAGACACCATTCAAACAGTTTTAGAAACTTTAGGGTGTTTTCTATCCAAAGCCAATAATTATATGCATATTCTAGTTACTGGGCAGGAGTAGTAACCAGATTAAATCGGGTACGTTTTTTATCCAGCCGTGAAAATACTGCCCCCTAGCCATAACAGGTTAATGGAGCCTGCTTATTTAAGATGGTGAGGAAGGCACTTTTAAAGAATAACCAGGCATCCTCTACTGACGGGATGAGGTCAATATCCTTACAGGATACCCCGGCCAGGTCGATTAGAAAGGCCTGCTCGCTAAAGTCTTTTAGGGAGCGTTTGACAGTGATGAGGGGTAGTCGTTTTACCACAGACCCATTACGGATGCAGGCAATGAGGCAGTGATCACTGAGATCTTGGTTGAAAACAGCAGAGGTGTATTTGGAGGGCAGGTTGGTTAGGATGATATCTATGAGGGTGCCCGTGTTTATGGATTTGGGTTTGTACCTCGTAGGTTCATTGATAATTTGTGTGAGATTGAGGGCATCAAGCTTAGATTGTAGGATGGCAGGGGTGTTAAACATGTCCCAGTTTATGTCACCTAGCAGCACAAGCTCTGAAGATAGATGGGGGCACTCAATTCACATATGGTGTCCAGGGCACAGCTGGGGGCCGAGGGTGGTCTATAGCAAGCGGCAATGGTGAGAGACTTGTTTCTGGATAGGTGGATTTTTAAAAGTAGAAGCTCGAATTGTTTGAGTACAGACCTGGATAGTAGACAGAACTCTGCAGGCTATCTCTGCAGTAGATTGCAACACTGCCCCCTTTGGCAGTTCTGTCTTGACGGAAAATGTTATAGTTAGGATGGAAATTTCAGACTTTTTGGTGGTCTTCCTAAGCCAGGATTCAGACACGGCTAGAACATCCAGGTTGGCAGAGTGTGCTTAAGCAGTGAATAAAACAAACTTAGGGATGAGGCTTCTAATGTTAACATGCATGAACCAAGTCTTTTACGGTTACAGAAGTCAACAAATGAGATCACCGGGGGAGTATGAGTGGAGCTAGGCACTGCAGGTCCTGGATTAACCTCTACATCACCAGAGGAACAGAGGAGGAGTAGGATAAGGGTACGGCTAAAGGGTATAAGAACTGGTCGTCTAGTACGTTCGTAACAGAGAGTAAAAGGAGCAGGTTTCTGGGCGTGATAATATAGATTCAAGGCATAGTGTACAGACAAAGGTATGGTAGGATGTGAGTACATTGGAGGTAAGCCTAGGCATTGAGTGATGATGAGAGAGATATTGTCTCTAAAAACATTTATACCAGGTGATGTCATCGCATATGTGGGAGATGGAACTAAATGGTTGGTTAAGGCATATTGAGCAGGGCTAGAGGCTCTACAGTGAAATAAAACAATAATCACTAACCAGAACAGTAATGAACAAGGCATATTGACATTAGGGAGAGGCATGTGTAGCCGAGTGATCATAAGGGTCCAATGAATGGTTGGGCTGGCTGGAGACACGGCGATTCAGACAGCTAGCAGGCCGGGGCTAGCAAGCTAGCAGAAGGGCCTTAGAGGGACGTCGCGATGGAAGAAAGTCTGTTTTAGCCTCCTCGTGCGGTTCCGTCGATAGACCAGTCATGATGGATTAGTAGGGTTCCGTGTAGCAGACGGGTCCAGTCCAATTGGCAAATGGATCGATTCAGCTAACATTCCAATATGCACTAGACAGCTAACGGGCTGCGGCTAGCAGATGGGCATTCAAGGGATGTCACGACAAAGGGGCCAGTTGGAAAAAAAACCCTCAGGCAGATTACGTCGGTAGTCCAGTCATGATGGATAAACAGGGCTTCATGTGGTAAAAGGGGCCCAGGCCAATTGGCAAAATAGGAATAGTGTCACGAGAAATTGGCCGATGGACCTATTAGCTAACAGTCCGATATGTTCTAGACAGCTAGCGGGTCGCGGCTAGCAGGCTAGCAGATGGGCATTCAGGGGGCATCGTGACGTAGGAGCCAGTTGAGTAACCCCCTTGAGCAGATTACGTCGGTAGTCCAGTCGTGAATAAAAAATACAAAACTGAAATATCACATTTAAATAAGTATTCAAACCCTTTACACAGTACTTTATTGAAGCACCTTTGGCAGTGATTACAGCCTCGAGTCTTCTTGGGTATAAAGCTACAAGCTTGGCACACCTGTATTTGGGGAGTTTCTCCCATTCCTCTCAAGCTCTGTCAGGTTGGATGGGGAGTGTCCCTGCACAGCTATTTTCAGGTCTCTCCAGAGATGTTCGATTGGGTTCAAGTCTGTGCTCTGGCTGGGCCACTCAAGGACATCCAGAGACTTGTACCAAGGCCCCTCCTTCATTGCCTTGGCTGTGTGCTTCGGGTCGTTGTCCTGTTGGAAGGTGAATCTTCGCCCAGTCTGAGGTCCTGAAGGCTCTGGAGCAGGTTTTCATCAAGGAGCACTCTGTACTTTGCTCCATTCATCTTTCCCGCAATCCTGACTAGTCTCCCATTCCCTGCCACTGAAAAACATCCCAACAGCATGATGCTGCCACCACCATACTTCACCGTAGGGATGATGCCAGGTTTCCTCCAGATGTGATGCTTGGCATTCAGGCCAAAGAGTTCAATCTTGGTTTCATCACACCAGAGAATTTTGTTTCACATGGTCTGTGTGTCTTTAGCGGGCTGTCATGTGCCTTTTACTGCGGAGTTGCTTCTGTCTGGCCACTCTACCATAAAGGCCTGATTGGCAGAGCGCTGCAGAGATGGTTGTCCTTCTGGAAGGTTCTCCATCTCCACAGAGGAACTATGGAGCTCTGTCAGCGTGACCATCAGGTTCTTGGTGACCTCCCTGACGAAGGCCCTTCTCCCCTGATTGCTCAATTTGGCCGGATGGCCAGCTCTAGGAAGAGTCTTGGTGGTTCCACACTTCTTCCATTTAAGAATTTAAAAATTGCTTTGTCATTATGGGGTGTTGTGTGTAGATTGAGGAAAGCATATGTTGAAGCAATTTTTTAATAAGGCTGTAACGTAACAATGTGGAAAAAGTGAAGGGGTCTGAGTACTTTCTGAATGCACTGTAAGTAAACTAGAGTCACTAGAGAATGAATCATTAAGTGTATCCCTCTCCACAGTTTCAAGATTCTATATATCTATTTTGCTAAGTTTTCTACCAAAGTTATTGGTTGCAAGGTTGCTAAACTTTTTCCAGGATATGTACACCAAGCACATTGACTTCACCATCTGCCCGTATAATTTGGGAGACCACATGGCAATTTAAAGTCCGTAATGTAGTACACTTATCATAGTTGGGTTTTAGTCTAGAGAAACTGGAAAAATTCTCCAGGTCCTCAATTGAAGATCGAGGACTCAAGAGAGAAGTTGTATCATCAGCGTACATTAATACTTTTGCCTCTAATCCATACATTTTTTGTCCCTTAATGTTATCATTAGATACATTTTTTTAAGCTAACAGTTCAATGGCCATAATAAATAGGTATGGTGACAGAGGGCAACCTTGTTTTACACTGCTTGACAAGTTCTCAGAGAAGTAACCGTTATTTATTATTTTAACCTGTTAGGGCTAGGGGGCAGTATTGACACGGCTGGATAAAAAACGTAGACGATTTAATCTGGTTACTACTCCTGCCCAGTAACTAGATTATGCATATAATTATTGGCTTTGGATAGAAAACACCCTAAAGTTTCTAAAACTGTTTGAATGGTGTCTGTGAGTATAACAGAACTCATATGGCAGGCAAAAACCTGAGAAGATTTCATGCAGGAAGTGGCCTGTCTGACAAGGTGTCGTTCTTCTTGTCTCTGTTTTTTGAAGAGTGAGGATCTTAGCTGTCCCGTGACACTTCCTACGGCTGCCATAGGCTCTCAGAAGGCGGTAAAATGCTGAATCGTGGCTTTGCAGGCTCTGGCTGAAAAAAAGTAGCGCGTTTGGGTAGTGGCCGCTCAGAGTACTATGGACTTAGGCGCGTGCCCGAGTCAACCGCTTTCTTTTCTTTTGTTTACCTAAACGCAGATTCCCGGTTGGAATATTATCGCTTTTTTATGAGAAAAATGGCATAAAAATGGATTTTAAACAGCGGTTGACATGCTTCGAAGTACGGTAATGGAATATCGGTTAGTGTCTTGAACGCACGAACAAAATGCCGCTGTTTGGATATAACGATGGATTATTTTGGACCAAACCAACATTTGTTATTGAAGTAGAAGTCCTGGGAGTGCATTCTGACGAAGACAGCAAAGGTAATAACATTTTTCTTATAGTAAATCTGACTTTGATGAGTGCTAAACTTGCTGGGTGTCTAAATAGCTAGCCCTGTGATGCTGGGCTATCTACTGAGAATATTGCAAAATGTGCTTTCACCGAAAAGCTATTTTAAAATCGGACATATCGAGTGCATAGAGGAGTTCTGTATCTATAATTCTTAAAATAATTGTTATGCTTTTTGTGAACGTTTATCGTGAGTAATTTAGTAAATTCACCGGCAGTGTTCGGTGGGAATGCTAGTCACATGCTAATGTAAAAAGCTGTTTTTTGATATAAATATGAACTTGATTGAACAAAACATGCATGTATTGTATAACATAATGTCCTAGGGTTGTCATCTGATGAAGATCATCAAAGGTTAGTGCTACATTTAGCTGTGGTTTGGGTTTATGTGACATTATATGCTAGCTTGAAAAATGGGTGTCTGATTATTTCTGGCTGGGTACTCTGCTGACATAATCTAATGTTTTGCTTTCGTTGTAAAGCCTTTTTGAAATCGGACAGTGTGGTTAGATTAACGAGAGTCTTATCTTTAAAATGGTGTAAAATAGTCATATGTTTGAAAAATTGAAGGTTTTGCATTTCTAAGGTATTTGAATAACGTGCCACGGGATTACACTGGCTGTTGTGTAGCCCATAGAGGTTAACGTGTGTAGTTTGAGAAACATAAACATTTAAACTCTGAGATTCAGTATATGCTTGTTAATGACATTGCTAAACCTTGTCTTTTGGTTCATAAGCAGGATGGAACATTTCGGTTTTGCACAGACTACCGAAAGTTAAGTGTGACAACCTGATTCCTACCCCCTTCCCCGCATGGAAGACTGTGTTGATCAAGTTGGTTCTGTTGCAGTCAGATAGCCAGGAAATCGAGTGTCCTGTGGCATACTTCTCCAAGAAGTCCAACAGTTATCAGCTAAACTAATCTTTGGTGGAGAAGGAGGCTCTTGCCCTGATCTGGGCTCTCCAACACTTCAATGTGTATGTGGGTACGGTGTAGTGCCTCTAGTTGTGTATATACTAATCACAATCCACTCACCTTTTTACTCTTGATGCAGTGTCCGAACCAGAGGTTGATGCGGTGGTGTCTGTACCTTCAAGCTTTTCCCCTCGAGATTTGTCATATTAAAGAGTGGACAATGTTTTGGCGGATGCGCTGTCTGTGCATGAAGCTTGAAGCTTCAGCAACAATACAGACCTGCTCAGGTGTCTTCAGACAGAGCCCCTGACAGCATGGGAATGTGTAAATGCATGATTTCTCTCTGGCCAACTGCTTGGAGCATGTTTTCTCAGACATTAGAGCCATCCTGAGGAGAAATTCTGAATTGTTGAAGATGAATCATTTAACATATTTTGAAATATTATGGGGGTGAGAAAAAAAGCTATTTGTACAATAACAGTTTGACTTTGCCTTCAGAAGAAAGATGTAAGGATTAATAAGAACAAAAATATGAATAAATAGAGTGAGTTTAAAAGCTGCGAATTGTCTGGGGGCTGTTATGAGATTTTGAAGGGCAGAGAATAAAACTTAATTCACATGATATAGTGCAAAAATAGGCAATACGACGAAGACACATACTCCTATTACTTTTAGCTCTGACATTCATTTAATTTACCTCGTATTGCTTTGGTAGGATAAACAGCCTTTGCTGTCCCTATTATTTCAGAGGGAATGGATGCTACACAGGCACAGGCGGTGTATCTGTGGTGTGTGCGTGTGTGTAGGATGGAGGTGGCCATGTGTGTTGAAATGAGGATGTGTATTCCCAGGGCCTGAGTGAGCTGCTGCTCATGTTGTGTTCAGTTCATTTTCCTCTCTGTCTGGAGTAACACACAGATGAGCATGTTATGTGAGACTACAGTAGCCACATACTGTAGGTATCACCTTTACAGGCCAGAGAGGACCACTCAACCCTCATCTAATGTGCTTTCAACTTTAAGGTAATTTACAGATTAAGACAATAATGTGATGTTTTAGTTTTCCATTATTTTAACTGCAATTTATACTCTATGCATTCTTGAAGAAGGATAGCATATAACATTTTATTAGTTTATCACATTAATTTACAGTGCATTCGGAAATATTCAGACCCCTTGACTTTTTCGACATTTGGTTACGTTACAATTTATTACTACTTGTTTTTCCCTCATCAATCAACACACAGTACCCCAAAATGACAAAGCGATAACAGGTTTTTAAATGTATTAAAAATAAAGAACATCAATACCTTTTTTACATACGTATTCAGACCCTTTTGCTATGAGACTCAAAATTGAGCTTCTTTCCGTTGATCACCCTTGAGATGTTTCTACAACTTGATTGGAGTCCACCTGTGGTAAATTCAATTGATTTGACATGAGGTGACCAAGAACCCGATGGTCACTCTGAAAGAGCTCCAGAGTTCCTATGTGGAGATGGGAGAACCTTCCAGAAGGACGACCATCTCTGCAGCACTCAACCAATCAGGCCTTTATGGTAGTGGCCAGATGTAAGCCACTCCTCAGTAAAAGGGACATAACAGACCGCTTGGAGTTTGCCAGAAAGGCACCTAAAGGACTCTCAGACCAGGAGAAAGAAGATGCTCTGGTCTGATGAAACCAAGATTGAACACTTTGGCCTGAATGCCAAGCGTCACGTATGGAGGAAACCTGGCACCATCCCTACGGTCAGTTGTGTAAAGTACTTAAGTAAAAATACTTTAAAGTACTAGTTAAGTATTTTTTGGGGGGTATCTGTACTTTACTATTTATATTTTTTACAACTTTTATTTTTGACTACTGTGACTACATTCCTAAAGAAAATATTGTACTTTTTACTCCGTACATTTTTCCTGACAACCCAAAGTACTTGATACATTTTGAATGCTTAGCAGGACAGGAAAATTGTGAAATTCACACACTTATCAAGAGAACACGTGGTCATCCTTACTGCCTCTGGTCTGGCAGACTCACTAAACACAAATGCATATTTTGTAAATCATGTCTGAGTGTTGGTGTGCCCTTGGCTATCTGTACATTTTAAAAACAAGAAAATGGTTCCGTCTGTGTAGCTTAATATAAGGAATTTGAAATAATTTATACTTTTACTTTTGATACTTAAGTATATTTACTCAAGTATTATTTTTCTGGGTGACTTTCACTTTTACTTGAGTAACTTTCTATTAGGGTATCTATACTTTTACTCAAGTATAACAATTTGGTACTTTTTCTACCACTGCCTACGGTGAAGCATGTTGGTGGCAGCATCATGCTGTGGGGAACCATGGCATCCGTGACAGAGAGAGAGAAAGATCTGATGATTCTAATGGCATTGCACACGGTCAGTGTGAACCACAGCGACTCTACACAACTGGCCAAGCAAGCTGTACAAACAAAATGGAAACGACCCAGGACGTCTTATTTAATGAAAGGGTTTGCAGTCTGTCGTGAAGCGTGTATATGGGTAAGAGTCTAGCTACAGTTTCAGATATTATACATTTCTAATTTTGTCAAAGTTGTTTTCATTGAAAGTTAAAGCTTACTGTTAGCTAGCTAGCTGAAGTTAGATGGCTGGCTTGCTAGCTAACATTATGTGTATGATCTGTGTGTAGTGATATCTCAGAATGCCATTTCGCATTGCTAGTTACAGCCTAATGATAGCTAGCTAACTAGCTAACATTGAACCTATTTGGTTAACTTTAGCTAGTTACGACAATCGGTTTGTATTGCTAGTACTCTATGGATTGGGATTATGGTTCACTGTTTAGCTATCTAGCTACATGTTTAAAACAAAAGACCTAAAGTTAAAGCTTACTGTTAGCCAGCTAGCTGATGTCCAATCAAGTTAGCCTGGTGTGTCTGACGGTGATTACGGCTATCTATTGTATAATAATGCTCAAATATTTGTATCTGGAATTTGTCTTTCAGCATCAGTCTCTGACTCTCCTCCATCAGTCATACAAGGAGAATGATCTAATGCATCCCATCAAAAAGAGAGCTGGCTTAAGCAAGCACAGGTTACACCTGAAGCATGAGGACTTGCAGCGAGTGGTGAACTTCAACAACTATGCAGAGGATAATGCAATAGTATTACCAGGATGCTACCCACGACACAAACACTTTGGTGGAAAGCTGCTGCCATCCCATGTGACAAAAGCAGCAGTGTGGGGTCTCTACAAGGAATCGATGATAACACTTGGTATGTAAAGCATAAACAACACATTTTGATTACTTAATTGACCTCCAACATGATTGGCACTGCTTTTATTGATCTCACATTATTTCTGTATTTTCCAGAGGTACGTGTAAATTGCTGCCCCACATCTCAAGCACTAAGCCCACACAAGCTCCACCACAGTCTGGACCTTCACTTCCTGACCACAGGCCACACCAAGTTTGCCCCCAACTGGTGCTTCGGCCTCATCAAGCAGCGCTTCAGAAAGACCAGAGTGAACACTTTTTCTGAGATTGCCTGTGTTGTGAAGGACAGCACTGTGACAGGGGTCAACATCCCACAGCTGGTTGGACTGGAGGATGGTACGGTGCTGGTGGAAAGCTATGGCTGGCAACAACACCTGACTCCGTACTTCAGGCCGCTGCTACAGATCAAGCAGTTCCAGAAATTCAGGTGAATATCATTTTCATTGCATTCTATGAGGTTATTCTTCTTATCTAAACTTGGGAGGTGAATTGATGTTGTGCAAGGTTGTAATGTCTTCCTGTTTTACAGCGTCGATGCTCTGGAGCCTGGTGTTGTTGTCACCAAGGAGCATTCGGACATTCGGACTCAGATTTTTTCTATTTTTTTATCCTGCAGCTCAGCCACCTTACCCCTGATTGTATGCATATAAATACCTCATTAATCACAGATATTGTTATTGATATTGTTCTTGTACATACTGTATATTATATTTTATTTATATTGACACTATTTCTGATATTGCTACTACGCAAGTAACCATTTGGCTGTACTGTTTACACCTTCTGTAGAGATCCATCCACTTGTGTGGCTGGGGGTTATAGCATTTCTTTCACATGACCCATCAATTTAGACAAGTGTGTCTGGCTCTGCGTCATCTAAAATTTATAAAATATTTTTATCTGGAATTTTTCCTTATTGTAAGCTACTACTTTTACCACTTTTAGTCTTAATCTTAACTACACTACTCACTGTTTAACACATGACCTCACATGTGAATCCTTAAAGAGATGGGTGGGGCTGTCTTAAGAGGGTGTAAACAATGCTGAATGGGTGTAGACAAACGCGAGCTCTCCAGTAGGTACCACAAGATTTAAAGGCCATTTTCTCAAAAGTGAGGTTACAAGTTTATCAACTTTCAAAGCAGAATTACTTTCCCATTGTTCTCCAAAATGCAGTGTATAATATACCATTTTGTAGCTGTGTGTCTCTGCTTTTGTCCAATGTAAAAAAAAAAAAAAATTCAAATGTTGCTGCATAAGACCGAATCAAGGTATATAGTAAACAAATTGTTGTATTGGAGAAGACAAAATACTTGTTTATTCAAGTAAACAAATTGTTGTATTGGAGAAGACAAAATACTTGTTTATTCAAGTAAATAAGACTCATTGTATTAATTTAATGAGTACAATGAGTCTTGTTTATTTGAACATGCAAGTAAATGAGTATTTTTTGTCTTCTCTTATACACCACTTTGTTTATATTTTCCTCCAAGCACCATAACAAAGGAGATATTAAACAACCTCCCATGACTTTTCCCTCAGCAGAATGATTGTGCCCAGCAGGCATGAATGAGCAAACATATGAATATTAAAAACAAAACCATCCCACATCACTGTGCTATGCACACAGGTGATAATACAGTCAGTCCGACCCAGCCTGACAGGCCCTGCTTAAAATCTACCGTGAGATGTGATAGAGAGAGAGCATTTGAGAGGAAGAGGGAGCATCTGAGGGAGCGAGTCACTTAAAACACAACTCAACTGTTGGCTTCACTCTTTACTCAGGCTTGTTGTTGTGGTGGAATGTGGGATGGCAATCACTACTGTAAATAACCCACGAGCACATGCACAATGGTAGACAGAATGTGAATCTAGAGTGCCAGGAAAGCTGTAGACTGAATGGTTATAGAGTAAGTGAAAGGATGTGAGGGGATGGGTGTTACTGCAATTACAGGCATTAGCGCTACTGGGTGAGGTTGCCCTGGTACTGCCGATCGGCACAGCTGTCACATTTGTGTTCTAGATTGTATGGAGATCCAGTGCCAGAAATCTCCACTTTCTGTGTGTCTATGATCCTCCATGGTGGAGAATAGATGCACAGAACTGATATTAGTTCTGAGGCTATTTACCTATTTGAGCTCTCAGAGCACATCAACGTAAGACAGAGTCAGTTAGAGGTTCAGAGGGTTTCTGAGACGGCTTTGACCTCAGACATGGAGGAGATGCTGGTTCCGTTAGCTTAACGGGATACAGAGTTTTGCATTTAAGAACATTTCAAAACGAACTATCTTCCCAGCATCTGTTGTTTGCACTTATGTCTCTCCTCTCAGACATCCTGAGGGACATGTCAATCACACAGGCAAAAAGTAGCAGGAGCCAGAGTTCTATGGGGCTTTCCATTGGCATCAACATTTGAGTAGATGAATGCCTGAGTAGAAAATTGTGTATAGCTATTATGCAATATTATGGAAGGACATGCTTTATGTAACAAGCAGGAGCCTTGTTAAAATCATCTCTCTCTCTCAAGATAAATAGAAGGAAATTATACAAAAGAGGATTTAGGATTTTTCAGGTGTCTGTTTTCAGCAAGGTAAGAAATTAACTCGTTTCTTTTTTTTCTGTCTACAGTAAGCCTGGTCTTTGATGATTTGATTATGCAAGTTTCCCTCCTTGGCAACATCACAGATGTCAGAACCAATCAGCTCCAGTCTTTCCACAGAGGTGACAGATCCTTATTATTTATCCAAGTCATACTGAGTCACAAATACATAATTAATTAGGTTAAAAGGAGCTTTTCATCTGAGTCATTGAGCAGAACGTTTTAACACTGGATGAATAGCTTGATTTATCTATATACTGGATCAACAAGGGAAATGTGATTGCGCAAGTGGAGTGAAATAGCTTTGATGATTTCTTGCCACACACTGAATGTTCTTGATGTTCAGATTTTAACACCAAGTTGTGAAAAAGCCTCCTATGCACTTCAAACGAGATACTGTAATAGCTATCATAATTTTTAGGCCACTGATGTGACAAATATGCAATAATTATTAATGGTCTTGTGTTGAAGCACAAATGTTAATATGTTTGTAGGGTGTGGTTGATCTGTTTCACCTGTCTTTCTGCTTGTCTCCACTCCCCTCCAGGTGTCACCCATCATCCCCATTATCCCCAGTGTATTTATACCTGTGTTCTCTGTTTGTCTGTTGCCAGTTCGTTTTGTTCGGCAAGCCTACCAGCATTTTCCCCCTTGCTCCTGTCTGTTTCTTGTTCCTGTTTTCTAGTTTTTCAGTTTTGACCATTCTGCCTGCCCTGAGACTGCCTGCCATCCTGTACCTTGTCCCACTACACTGGATTATTGACCTCTGCTTGCCTTTGACCTGTCGTTTTGCCTGCCCCTAGTCTAGTAATAAACTTTTGTTACTTCGACACTGTCTGCATCTGGGGCTTCCCTAAAACGTGATATCCTCTCTCATTGACCTGAATATGAATTGGTAATTTGTTCTGAGTACATCAACCATCAATCGTGTTATTCTCTTCCACCTCTCTCCTCTTCTGCACTCTGTGGGCCTGTAGCTATGTTGTTGATGGATGGAACATGTGTAACCTTTGTGATGCTTTCCCCTGTGAAGAGGAGCCGTGTGTCATGTGTGTTCCATAGCACAGACAGGACATTTGTGTCAGATTATTCCATGATGGATGTCCCTGAAAGAGCCCATGGCCTTTTCTCAATTGGATTTGCTCAACTCCTGCATCCTCTCTCCTCCGTCCTCTCTCACCTCCTTTTGAAAAAGGTCAAAGATAATCGAGGAGAGGTGGCGAGGAGAGGGAACATGGACAAAAATGTGCTTGCATAAAATGACACTCCACTCGCTCGTCAACGGGCAAATTACGTTTGCTGGGATGAATCCCGAAATAATTGTGTAAAGTGATCAAAAAAAGTGAAGTTAGTTGTGCAAGACATTTTGTAGATTAAACAATAAGGAGCAATTTGTTTTTGAACGTGTGCAATGCTTCTCATCTCCGACAAAACTGTAGTTGATTTTTAAGGGGCTGTGACAGATTTAGGTAGAATACACATGACTATCCTCGATTAAACGTGGCTATCGAGGAGGGGAGGACACACTTCCGTTCGCCTTTTAACAAATTGACATCTCCTCGACCACTTATCTGTTTCTGGATCACAGAGGACTGAGGAGAGAGGGTGAAGGATGGACTTTTGCACAAATGACAAAGGCTCATGACACTCGTGGGAGGTCTGGCATGTCAGCTCATGTACAACCTGCTTTAGAACCAGCCCATCCTCCATAGTAATGGCCACGGCCATGGATGGAGGTCGAAACGGAGGGGGGATGGGTGTGTCAAGGCTGCTCCCTCCCCTGCTCACCTGAGCCTCTATCCTGTATCTGTGGAGCCGTTTGAGCACTCCAAACAAAAGGAAAATTAATTTCCATTTTCCAATTCTCCCAGTTAATGGGAATCAACCGTGTGCTGCTAGACAGAGCTCTTCCCCCTCCAAATAGTGATAAGTGCTCCAATATCTGCTGAA